>NW_027207486.1:0-327000 GCF_963455315.2 Globicephala melas | reverse complement strand
CCCTAACCCTAACCCTAACCCTAACCCTAACCCTAACCCTAACCCTAACCCTAACCCTAACCCTAACCCTAACCCTAACCCTAACCCTAACCCTAACCCTAACCCTAACCCTAACCCTAACCCTAACCCTAACCCTAACCCTAACCCTAACCCTAACCCTAACCCTAACCCTAACCCTAACCCTAACCCTAACCCTAACCCTAACCCTAACCCTAACCCTAACCCTAACCCTAACCCTAACCCTAACCCTAACCCTAACCCTAACCCTAACCCTAACCCTAACCCTAACCCTAACCCTAACCCTAACCCTAACCCTAACCCTAACCCTAACCCTAACCCTAACCCTAACCCTAACCCTAACCCTAACCCTAACCCTAACCCTAACCCTAACCCTAACCCTAACCCTAACCCTAACCCTAACCCTAACCCTAACCCTAACCCTAACCCTAACCCTAACCCTAACCCTAACCCTAACCCTAACCCTAACCCTAACCCTAACCCTAACCCTAACCCTAACCCTAACCCTAACCCTAACCCTAACCCTAACCCTAACCCTAACCCTAACCCTAACCCTAACCCTAACCCTAACCCTAACCCTAACCCTAACCCTAACCCTAACCCTAACCCTAACCCTAACCCTAACCCTAACCCTAACCCTAACCCTAACCCTAACCCTAACCCTAACCCTAACCCTAACCCTAACCCTAACCCTAACCCTAACCCTAACCCTAACCCTAACCCTAACCCTAACCCTAACCCTAACCCTAACCCTAACCCTAACCCTAACCCTAACCCTAACCCTAACCCTAACCCTAACCCTAACCCTAACCCTAACCCTAACCCTAACCCTAACCCTAACCCTAACCCTAACCCTAACCCTAACCCTAACCCTAACCCTAACCCTAACCCTAACCCTAACCCTAACCCTAACCCTAACCCTAACCCTAACCCTAACCCTAACCCTAACCCTAACCCTAACCCTAACCCTAACCCTAACCCTAACCCTAACCCTAACCCTAACCCTAACCCTAACCCTAACCCTAACCCTAACCCTAACCCTAACCCTAACCCTAACCCTAACCCTAACCCTAACCCTAACCCTAACCCTAACCCTAACCCTAACCCTAACCCTAACCCTAACCCTAACCCTAACCCTAACCCTAACCCTAACCCTAACCCTAACCCTAACCCTAACCCTAACCCTAACCCTAACCCTAACCCTAACCCTAACCCTAACCCTAACCCTAACCCTAACCCTAACCCTAACCCTAACCCTAACCCTAACCCTAACCCTAACCCTAACCCTAACCCTAACCCTAACCCTAACCCTAACCCTAACCCTAACCCTAACCCTAACCCTAACCCTAACCCTAACCCTAACCCTAACCCTAACCCTAACCCTAACCCTAACCCTAACCCTAACCCTAACCCTAACCCTAACCCTAACCCTAACCCTAACCCTAACCCTAACCCTAACCCTAACCCTAACCCTAACCCTAACCCTAACCCTAACCCTAACCCTAACCCTAACCCTAACCCTAACCCTAACCCTAACCCTAACCCTAACCCTAACCCTAACCCTAACCCTAACCCTAACCCTAACCCTAACCCTAACCCTAACCCTAACCCTAACCCTAACCCTAACCCTAACCCTAACCCTAACCCTAACCCTAACCCTAACCCTAACCCTAACCCTAACCCTAACCCTAACCCTAACCCTAACCCTAACCCTAACCCTAACCCTAACCCTAACCCTAACCCTAACCCTAACCCTAACCCTAACCCTAACCCTAACCCTAACCCTAACCCTAACCCTAACCCTAACCCTAACCCTAACCCTAACCCTAACCCTAACCCTAACCCTAACCCTAACCCTAACCCTAACCCTAACCCTAACCCTAACCCTAACCCTAACCCTAACCCTAACCCTAACCCTAACCCTAACCCTAACCCTAACCCTAACCCTAACCCTAACCCTAACCCTAACCCTAACCCTAACCCTAACCCTAACCCTAACCCTAACCCTAACCCTAACCCTAACCCTAACCCTAACCCTAACCCTAACCCTAACCCTAACCCTAACCCTAACCCTAACCCTAACCCTAACCCTAACCCTAACCCTAACCCTAACCCTAACCCTAACCCTAACCCTAACCCTAACCCTAACCCTAACCCTAACCCTAACCCTAACCCTAACCCTAACCCTAACCCTAACCCTAACCCTAACCCTAACCCTAACCCTAACCCTAACCCTAACCCTAACCCTAACCCTAACCCTAACCCTAACCCTAACCCTAACCCTAACCCTAACCCTAACCCTAACCCTAACCCTAACCCTAACCCTAACCCTAACCCTAACCCTAACCCTAACCCTAACCCTAACCCTAACCCTAACCCTAACCCTAACCCTAACCCTAACCCTAACCCTAACCCTAACCCTAACCCTAACCCTAACCCTAACCCTAACCCTAACCCTAACCCTAACCCTAACCCTAACCCTAACCCTAACCCTAACCCTAACCCTAACCCTAACCCTAACCCTAACCCTAACCCTAACCCTAACCCTAACCCTAACCCTAACCCTAACCCTAACCCTAACCCTAACCCTAACCCTAACCCTAACCCTAACCCTAACCCTAACCCTAACCCTAACCCTAACCCTAACCCTAACCCTAACCCTAACCCTAACCCTAACCCTAACCCTAACCCTAACCCTAACCCTAACCCTAACCCTAACCCTAACCCTAACCCTAACCCTAACCCTAACCCTAACCCTAACCCTAACCCTAACCCTAACCCTAACCCTAACCCTAACCCTAACCCTAACCCTAACCCTAACCCTAACCCTAACCCTAACCCTAACCCTAACCCTAACCCTAACCCTAACCCTAACCCTAACCCTAACCCTAACCCTAACCCTAACCCTAACCCTAACCCTAACCCTAACCCTAACCCTAACCCTAACCCTAACCCTAACCCTAACCCTAACCCTAACCCTAACCCTAACCCTAACCCTAACCCTAACCCTAACCCTAACCCTAACCCTAACCCTAACCCTAACCCTAACCCTAACCCTAACCCTAACCCTAACCCTAACCCTAACCCTAACCCTAACCCTAACCCTAACCCTAACCCTAACCCTAACCCTAACCCTAACCCTAACCCTAACCCTAACCCTAACCCTAACCCTAACCCTAACCCTAACCCTAACCCTAACCCTAACCCTAACCCTAACCCTAACCCTAACCCTAACCCTAACCCTAACCCTAACCCTAACCCTAACCCTAACCCTAACCCTAACCCTAACCCTAACCCTAACCCTAACCCTAACCCTAACCCTAACCCTAACCCTAACCCTAACCCTAACCCTAACCCTAACCCTAACCCTAACCCTAACCCTAACCCTAACCCTAACCCTAACCCTAACCCTAACCCTAACCCTAACCCTAACCCTAACCCTAACCCTAACCCTAACCCTAACCCTAACCCTAACCCTAACCCTAACCCTAACCCTAACCCTAACCCTAACCCTAACCCTAACCCTAACCCTAACCCTAACCCTAACCCTAACCCTAACCCTAACCCTAACCCTAACCCTAACCCTAACCCTAACCCTAACCCTAACCCTAACCCTAACCCTAACCCTAACCCTAACCCTAACCCTAACCCTAACCCTAACCCTAACCCTAACCCTAACCCTAACCCTAACCCTAACCCTAACCCTAACCCTAACCCTAACCCTAACCCTAACCCTAACCCTAACCCTAACCCTAACCCTAACCCTAACCCTAACCCTAACCCTAACCCTAACCCTAACCCTAACCCTAACCCTAACCCTAACCCTAACCCTAACCCTAACCCTAACCCTAACCCTAACCCTAACCCTAACCCTAACCCTAACCCTAACCCTAACCCTAACCCTAACCCTAACCCTAACCCTAACCCTAACCCTAACCCTAACCCTAACCCTAACCCTAACCCTAACCCTAACCCTAACCCTAACCCTAACCCTAACCCTAACCCTAACCCTAACCCTAACCCTAACCCTAACCCTAACCCTAACCCTAACCCTAACCCTAACCCTAACCCTAACCCTAACCCTAACCCTAACCCTAACCCTAACCCTAACCCTAACCCTAACCCTAACCCTAACCCTAACCCTAACCCTAACCCTAACCCTAACCCTAACCCTAACCCTAACCCTAACCCTAACCCTAACCCTAACCCTAACCCTAACCCTAACCCTAACCCTAACCCTAACCCTAACCCTAACCCTAACCCTAACCCTAACCCTAACCCTAACCCTAACCCTAACCCTAACCCTAACCCTAACCCTAACCCTAACCCTAACCCTAACCCTAACCCTAACCCTAACCCTAACCCTAACCCTAACCCTAACCCTAACCCTAACCCTAACCCTAACCCTAACCCTAACCCTAACCCTAACCCTAACCCTAACCCTAACCCTAACCCTAACCCTAACCCTAACCCTAACCCTAACCCTAACCCTAACCCTAACCCTAACCCTAACCCTAACCCTAACCCTAACCCTAACCCTAACCCTAACCCTAACCCTAACCCTAACCCTAACCCTAACCCTAACCCTAACCCTAACCCTAACCCTAACCCTAACCCTAACCCTAACCCTAACCCTAACCCTAACCCTAACCCTAACCCTAACCCTAACCCTAACCCTAACCCTAACCCTAACCCTAACCCTAACCCTAACCCTAACCCTAACCCTAACCCTAACCCTAACCCTAACCCTAACCCTAACCCTAACCCTAACCCTAACCCTAACCCTAACCCTAACCCTAACCCTAACCCTAACCCTAACCCTAACCCTAACCCTAACCCTAACCCTAACCCTAACCCTAACCCTAACCCTAACCCTAACCCTAACCCTAACCCTAACCCTAACCCTAACCCTAACCCTAACCCTAACCCTAACCCTAACCCTAACCCTAACCCTAACCCTAACCCTAACCCTAACCCTAACCCTAACCCTAACCCTAACCCTAACCCTAACCCTAACCCTAACCCTAACCCTAACCCTAACCCTAACCCTAACCCTAACCCTAACCCTAACCCTAACCCTAACCCTAACCCTAACCCTAACCCTAACCCTAACCCTAACCCTAACCCTAACCCTAACCCTAACCCTAACCCTAACCCTAACCCTAACCCTAACCCTAACCCTAACCCTAACCCTAACCCTAACCCTAACCCTAACCCTAACCCTAACCCTAACCCTAACCCTAACCCTAACCCTAACCCTAACCCTAACCCTAACCCTAACCCTAACCCTAACCCTAACCCTAACCCTAACCCTAACCCTAACCCTAACCCTAACCCTAACCCTAACCCTAACCCTAACCCTAACCCTAACCCTAACCCTAACCCTAACCCTAACCCTAACCCTAACCCTAACCCTAACCCTAACCCTAACCCTAACCCTAACCCTAACCCTAACCCTAACCCTAACCCTAACCCTAACCCTAACCCTAACCCTAACCCTAACCCTAACCCTAACCCTAACCCTAACCCTAACCCTAACCCTAACCCTAACCCTAACCCTAACCCTAACCCTAACCCTAACCCTAACCCTAACCCTAACCCTAACCCTAACCCTAACCCTAACCCTAACCCTAACCCTAACCCTAACCCTAACCCTAACCCTAACCCTAACCCTAACCCTAACCCTAACCCTAACCCTAACCCTAACCCTAACCCTAACCCTAACCCTAACCCTAACCCTAACCCTAACCCTAACCCTAACCCTAACCCTAACCCTAACCCTAACCCTAACCCTAACCCTAACCCTAACCCTAACCCTAACCCTAACCCTAACCCTAACCCTAACCCTAACCCTAACCCTAACCCTAACCCTAACCCTAACCCTAACCCTAACCCTAACCCTAACCCTAACCCTAACCCTAACCCTAACCCTAACCCTAACCCTAACCCTAACCCTAACCCTAACCCTAACCCTAACCCTAACCCTAACCCTAACCCTAACCCTAACCCTAACCCTAACCCTAACCCTAACCCCTAACCCTAACCCTAACCCTAACCCTAACCCTAACCCTAACCCTAACCCTAACCCTAACCCTAACCCTAACCCTAACCCTAACCCTAACCCTAACCCTAACCCTAACCCTAACCCTAACCCTAACCCTAACCCTAACCCTAACCCTAACCCTAACCCTAACCCTAACCCTAACCCTAACCCTAACCCTAACCCTAACCCTAACCCTAACCCTAACCCTAACCCTAACCCTAACCCTAACCCTAACCCTAACCCTAACCCTAACCCTAACCCTAACCCTAACCCTAACCCTAACCCTAACCCTAACCCTAACCCTAACCCTAACCCTAACCCTAACCCTAACCCTAACCCTAACCCTAACCCTAACCCTAACCCTAACCCTAACCCTAACCCTAACCCTAACCCTAACCCTAACCCTAACCCTAACCCTAACCCTAACCCTAACCCTAACCCTAACCCTAACCCTAACCCTAACCCTAACCCTAACCCTAACCCTAACCCTAACCCTAACCCTAACCCTAACCCTAACCCTAACCCTAACCCTAACCCTAACCCTAACCCTAACCCTAACCCTAACCCTAACCCTCACACGTACGCTCCCCCTAGAGCGTTGTCGTATCCTCACCTGGACCCTAGACCGTCCCCGTCCCCTAACCCTAACCCTAGCCCGAAGCCTAACCCTAACCCTTCCCCGAAGCCTGACCCTCAGCCGTCCCCTAATCCTAACCCGTACGCTGACACTAACCCGCGCCCTCACACGTACGCTCCCCCTAGAGCGTTGTCGTACCCTCACCTGGACCCTAAACCGTCCCCGTCCCCTAACCCTAACCCTAGCCCGAAGCCTAATCCTAACCCTTCCCCGAAGCCTGACCCTCAGCCGTCCCCTAAACCTAACCCGTACGCTGACACTAACCCGTGCCCTCACACGTACGCTCCCCCTAGAGCGTTGTCGTACCCTCACCTGGACCCTAAACCGTCCCCGTCCCGTAACCCTAACCCTAGCCCGAACCCTAACCCTAACCCTTCCCCGAAGCCTGACCCTCAGCCGTCCCCTAATCCTAACCCGTACGCTGACACTAACCCGCGCCCTCACACGTACGCTCCCCCTAGAGCGTTGTCGTACCCTCACCTGGACCCTAAACCGTCCCCGTCCCCTAACCCTAACCCTAGCCCGAACCCTAACCCTAACCCTTCCCCGAAGCCTGACCCTCAGCCGTCCCCTAATCCTAACCCGTACGCTGACACTAACCCGCGCCCTCACACGTACGCTCCCCCTAGAGCGTTGTCGTACCCTCACCTGGACCCTAAACCGTCCCCGTCCCCTAACCCTAACCCTAGCCCGAAGCATAACCCTAACCCTTCCCCGAAGCCTGACCCTCAGCCGTCCCCTAATCCTAACCCGTACGCTGACACTAACCCGCGCCCTCACACGTACGCTCCCCCTAGAGCGTTGTTGTACCCTCACCTGGACCCTAAACCGTCCCCGTCCCCTAACCCTAACCCTAGCCCGAACCCTAACCCTAACCCTTCCCCGAAGCCTGACCCTCAGCCGTCCCCTAATCCTAAACCGTACGCTGACACTAACCCGCGCCCTCACACGTACGCTCCCCCTAGAGCGTTGTCGTACCCTCACCTGGACCCTAAACCGTCCCCGTCCCCTAACCCTAACCCTAGCCCGAAGCCTATCCCTAACCCTTCCCCGAAGCCTGACCCTCAGCCGTCCCCTAATCCTAACCCGTACGCGGACACTAACCCTCGCCCTCACACGTACGCTCCCCCTAGAGCGTTGTCGTACCCTCACCTGGACCCTAAACCGTCCCCGTCCCCTAACCCTAACCCTAGCCCGAACCCTAACCCTAACCCTTCCCCGAAGCCTGACCCTCAGCCGTCCCCTAATCCTAACCCGTACGCTGACACTAACCCGCGCCCTCACACGTACGCTCCCCCTAGAGCGTTGTCGTACCCTCACCTGGACCCTAAACCGTCCCCGTCCCCTAACCCTAACCCTAGCCCGAACCCTAACCCTAAACCTTCCCCGAAGCCTGACCCTCAGCCGTCCCCTAATCCTAACCCGTACGCTGACACTAACCCGCGGCCTCACACGTACGCTCCCCCTAGAGCGTTGTCGTACCCTCACCTGGACCCTAAACCGTCCCCGTCCCCTAACCCTAACCCTAGCCCGAACCCTAACCCTAACCCTTCCCCGAAGCCTGACCCTCAGCCGTCCCCTAATCCTAACCCGTACGCTGACACTAACCCGCGCCCTCACACGTACGCTCCCCCTAGAGCGTTGTTGTACCCTCACCTGGACCCTAAACCGTCCCCGTCCCCTAACCCTAACCCTAGCCCGAAGCCTAACCCTAACCCTTCCCCGAAGCCTGACCCTCAGCCGTCCCCTAATCCTAACACGTACGCTGACACTAACCCGCGCCCTCACACGTACGCTCCCCCTAGAGCGTTGTCGTACCCTCACCTGGACCCTAAACCGTCCCCGTCCCCTAACCCTAACCCTAGCCCGAAGCCTATCCCTAACCCTTCCCCGAAGCCTGACCCTCAGCCGTCCCCTAATCCTAACCCGTACGCTGACACTAACCCGCGCCCTCACACGTACGCTCCCCCTAGAGCGTTGTCGTACCCTCACCTGGACCCTAAACCGTCCCCGTCCCCTAACCCTAACCCTAGCCCGAACCCTAACCCTAACCCTTCCCCGAAGCCTGACCCTCAGCCGTCCCCTAATCCTAACCCGTACGCTGACACTAACCCGCGCCCTCACACGTACGCTCCCCCTAGAGGGTTGTCGTACCCTCACCTGGACCCTAAACCGTCCCCGTCCCCTAACCCTAACCCTAGCCCGAACCCTAACCCTAACCCTTCCCCGAAGCCTGACCCTCAGCCGTCCCCTAATCCTAACCCGTACGCTGACACTAACCCGCGGCCTCACACCTACGCTCCCCATAGAGCGTTGTCGTACCCTCACCTGGACCCTAAACCGTCCCCGTCCCCTAACCCTAACCCTAGCCCGAAGCATAACCCTAACCCTTCCCCGAAGCCTGACCCTCAGCCGTCCCCTAATCCTAACCCGTACGCTGACACTAACCCGCGCCCTCACACGTACGCTCCCCCTAGAGCGTTGTCGTACCCTCACCTGGACCCTAAACCGTCCCCGTCCCCTAACCCTAACCCTAGCCCGAAGCCTAACCCTAACCCCTCCCCGAAGCCTGACCCTCAGCCGTCCCCTAATCCTAACCCGTACGCTGACACTAACCCGCGCCCTCACACGTACGCTCCCCCTAGAGCGTTGTCGTACCCTCACCTGGACCCTAAACCGTCCCCGTCCCCTAACCCTAACCCTAGCCCGAAGCCTAACCCTAACCCTTCCCCGAAGCCTGACCCTCAGCCGTCCCCTAATCCTAACCCGTACGCTGACACTAACCAGCGCCCTCACACGTACGCTCCCCCTAGAGCGTTGTCGTACCCTCACCTGGACCCTAAACCGTGCCCATCCCCTAAACCTAACCCTAGCCCGAACCCTAACCCTAACCCTTCCCCGAAGCCTGACCCTCAGCCGTCCCCTAATCCTAACCCGTACGCTGACACTAACCCGCGCCCTCACACGTACGCTCCCCCTAGAGCGTTGTCGTACCCTCACCTGGACCCTAAACCGTCCCCGTCCCCTAACCCTAACCCTAGCCCGAACCCTAACCCTAACCCTTCCCCGAAGCCTGACCCTCAGCCGTCCCCTAATCCTAACCCGTACGCTGACACTAACCCGCGCCCTCACACGTACGCTCCCCCTAGAGCGTTGTCGTACCCTCACCTGGACCCTAAACCGTCCCCGTCCCCTAACCCTAACCCTAGGCCGAACCCTAACCCTAACCCTTCCCCGAAGCCTGACCCTCAGCCGTCCCCTAATCCTAACCCGTACGCTGACACTAACCCGCGCCCTCACACGTACGCTCCCCCTAGAGCGTTGTCGTACCCTCACCTGGACCCTAAACCGTCCCCGTCCCCTAACCCTAACCCTAGCCCGAACCATAACCCTAACCCTTCCCCGAAGCCTGACCCTCAGCCGTCCCCTAATCCTAACCCGTACGCTGACACTAACCCGCGCCCTCACATGTACGCTCCCCCTAGAGCGTTGTCGTACCCTCACCTGGACCCTAAACCGTCCCCGTCCCCTAACCCTAACCCTAGCCCGAACCCTAACCCTAACCCTTCCCCGAAGCCTGACCCTCAGCCGTCCCCTAATCCTAACCCGTACGCTGACACTAACCCGCGCCCTCACACGTACGCTCCCCCTAGAGCGTTGTCGTACCCTCACCTGGACCCTAAACCGTCCCCGTCCCCTAACCCTAACCCTAGCCCGAACCCTAACCCTAACCCTTCCCCGAAGCCTGACCCTCAGCCGTCCCCTAATCCTAACCCGTACGCTGACACTAACCCGCGCCCTCACACGTACGCTCCCCCTAGAGCGTTGTCGTACCCTCACCTGGACCCTAAACCGTCCCCGTCCCCTAACCCTAACCCTAGCCCGAAGCCTAACCCTAACCCTTCCCCGAAGCCTGACCCTCAGCCGTCCCCTAATCCTAACCCGTACGCTGACACTAACCCGCGCCCTCACACGTACGGTCCCCCTAGAGCGTTGTCGTACCCTCACCTGGACCCTAAACCGTCCCCGTCCCCTAACCCTAACCCTAGCCCGAAGCCTAACCCTAACCCTTCCCCGAAGCCTGACCCTCAGCCGTCCCCTAATCCTAACCCGTACGCTGACACTAACCCGCGCCCTCACACGTACGCTCCCCCTAGAGCGTTGTCGTACCCTCACCTGGACCCTAAACCGTCCCCGTCCCCTAACCCTAACCCTAGCCCGAACCCTAACCCTAACCCTTCCCCGAAGCCTGACCCTCAGCCGTCCCCTAATCCTAACCCGTACGCTGACACTAACCCGCGCCCTCACACGTACGCTCCCCCTAGAGCGTTGTCGTACCCTCACCTGGACCCTAAACCGTCCCCGTCCCCTAACCCTAACCCTAGCCCGAAGCCTAACCCTAACCCTTCCCCGAAGCCTGACCCTCAGCCGTCCCCTAATCCTAACCCGTACGCTGACACTAACCCGCGCCCTCACACGTACGCTCCCCCTAGAGCGTTGTCGTACCCTCACCTGGACCCTAAACCGTCCCCGTCCCCTAACCCTAACCCTAGCCCGAACCCTAACCCTAACCCTTCCCCGAAGCCTGACCCTCAGCCGTCCCCTAATCCTAACCCGTACGCTGACACTAACCCGCGCCCTCACACGTACGCTCCCCCTAGAGCGTTGTCGTACCCTCACCTGGACCCTAAACCGTCCCCGTCCCCTAACCCTAACCCTAGGCCGAACCCTAACCCTAACCCTTCCCCGAAGCCTGACCCTCAGCCGTCCCCTAATCCTAACCCGTACGCTGACACTAACCCGCGCCCTCACACGTACGCTCCCCCTAGAGCGTTGTCGTACCCTCACCTGGACCCTAAACCGTCCCCGTCCCCTAACCCTAACTCTAGCCCGAACCATAACCCTAACCCTTCCCCGAAGCCTGACCCTCAGCCGTCCCCTAATCCTAACCCGTACGCTGACACTAACCCGCGCCCTCACATGTACGCTCCCCCTAGAGCGTTGTCGTACCCTCACCTGGACCCTAAACCGTCCCCGTCCCCTAACCCTAACCCTAGCCCGAACCCTAACCCTAACCCTTCCCCGAAGCCTGACCCTCAGCCGTCCCCTAATCCTAACCCGTACGCTGACACTAACCCGCGCCCTCACACGTACGCTCCCCCTAGAGCGTTGTCGTACCCTCACCTGGACCCTAAACCGTCCCCGTCCCCTAACCCTAACCCTAGCCCGAACCCTAACCCTAACCCTTCCCCGAAGCCTGACCCTCAGCCGTCCCCTAATCCTAACCCGTACGCTGACACTAACCCGCGCCCTCACACGTACGCTCCCCCTAGAGCGTTGTCGTACCCTCACCTGGACCCTAAACCGTCCCCGTCCCCTAACCCTAACCCTAGCCCGAAGCCTAACCCTAACCCTTCCCCGAAGCCTGACCCTCAGCCGTCCCCTAATCCTAACCCGTACGCTGACACTAACCCGCGCCCTCACACGTACGGTCCCCCTAGAGCGTTGTCGTACCCTCACCTGGACCCTAAACCGTCCCCGTCCCCTAACCCTAACCCTAGCCCGAAGCCTAACCCTAACCCTTCCCCGAAGCCTGACCCTCAGCCGTCCCCTAATCCTAACCCGTACGCTGACACTAACCCGCGCCCTCACACGTACGCTCCCCCTAGAGCGTTGTCGTACCCTCACCTGGACCCTAAACCGTCCCCGTCCCCTAACCCTAACCCTAGCCCGAACCCTAACCCTAACCCTTCCCCGAAGCCTGACCCTCAGCCGTCCCCTAATCCTAACCCGTACGCTGACACTAACCCGCGCCCTCACACGTACGCTCCCCCTAGAGCGTTGTCGTACCCTCACCTGGACCCTAAACCGTCCCCGTCCCCTAACCCTAACCCTAGCCCGAAGCCTAACCCTAACCCTTCCCCGAAGCCTGACCCTCAGCCGTCCCCTAATCCTAACCCGTACGCTGACATTAACCCGCGCCCTCACACGTACGCTCCCCCTAGAGCGTTGTCGTACCCTCACCTGGACCCTAAACCGTCCCCGTCCCCTAACCCTAACCCTAGCCCGAAGCCTAACCCTAACCCTTCCCCGAAGCCTGACCCTCAGCCGTCCCCTAATCCTAACCCGTACGCTGACACTAACTCGCGCCCTCACACGTACGCTCCCCCTAGAGCGTTGTCGTACCCTCACCTAGACCCTAAACCGTCCCCGTCCCCTAACCCTAACCCTAGCCCGAAGCCTAACCCTAACCCTTCCCCGAAGCCTGACCCTCAGCCGTCCCCTAATCCTAACCCGTACGCTGACACTAACCCGCGCCCTCACACGTACGCTCCCCCTAGAGCGTTGTCGTACCCTCACCTGGACCCTAAACCGTCCCCGTCCCCTAACCCTAACCCTAGCCCGAAGCCTAACCCTAACCCTTCCCCGAAGCCTGACCCTCAGCCGTCCCCTAATCCTAACCCGTACGCTGACACTAACCCGCGCCCTCACACGTACGCTCCCCCTAGAGCGTTGTCGTACCCTCACCTGGACCCTAAACCGTCCCCGTCCCCTAACCCTAACCCTAGCCCGAAGCCTAACCCTAACCCTTCCCCGAAGCCTGACCCTCAGCCGTCCCCTAATCCTAACCCGTACGCTGACACTAACCCGCACCCTCACACGTACACTCCCCCTAGAGCGTTGTCGTACCCTCACCTGGACCCTAAACCGTCCCCGTCCCCTAACCCTAAACCTAGCCCGAAGCCTAACCCTAACCCTTCCCCGAAGCCTGACCCTCAGCCGTCCCCTAATCCTAACCCGTACGCTGACACTAACCCGCGCCCTCACACGTACGCTCCCCCTAGAGCGTTGTCGTACCCTCACCTGGACCCTAAACCGTCCCCGTCCCCTAACCCTAACCCTAGCCCGAACCCTAACCCTAACCCTTCCCCGAAGCCTGACCCTCAGCCGTCCCCTAATCCTAACCCGTACGCTGACACTAACCCGTGCCCTCACACGTACACTCCCCCTAGAGCATTGTCGTACCCTCACCTGGACCCTAAACCGTCCCCGTCCCCTAACCCTAACCCTAGCCCGAACCCTAACCCTAACCCTTCCCCGAAGCCTGACCCTCAGCCGTCCCCTAATCCTAACCCGTACGCTGACACTAACCCGCGCCCTCACACGTACGCTCCCCCTAGAGCGTTGTCGTACCCTCACCTGGACCCTAAACCGTCCCCGTCCCCTAACCCTAACCCTAGCCCGAACCCTAACCCTAACCCTTCCCCGAAGCCTGACCCTCAGCCGTCCCCTAATCCTAACCCGTACGCTGACACTAACCCGCGCCCTCACACGTACGCTCCCCCTAGAGCGTTGTCGTACCCTCACCTGGACCCTAAACCGTCCCCGTCCCCTAACCCTAACCCTAGCCCGAACCCTAACCCTAACCCTTCCCCGAAGCCTGACCCTCAGCCGTCCCCTAATCCTAACCCGTACGCTGACACTAACCCGCGGCCTCACACCTACGCTCCCCATAGAGCGTTGTCGTACCCTCACCTGGACCCTAAACCGTCCCCGTCCCCTAACCCTAACCCTAGCCCGAACCCTAACCCTAACCCTTCCCCGAAGCCTGACCCTCAGCCGTCCCCTAATCCTAACCCGTACGCTGACACTAACCCGCGCCCTCACACGTACGCTCCCCCTAGAGCGTTGTCGTACCCTCACCTGGACCCTAAACCGTCCCCGTCCCCTAACCCTAACCCTAGCCCGAACCCTAACCCTAACCCTTCCCCGAAGCCTGACCCTCAGCCGTCCCCTAATCCTAACCCGTACGCTGACACTAACCCGCGCCCTCACACGTACGCTCCCCCTAGAGCGTTGTCGTACCCTCACCTGGACCCTAAACCGTCCCCGTCCCCTAACCCTAACCCTAGCCCGAACCCTAACCCTAACCCTTCCCCGAAGCCTGACCCTCAGCCGTCCCCTAATCCTAACCCGTACGCTGACACTAACCCGCGGCCTCACACCTACGCTCCCCATAGAGCGTTGTCGTACCCTCACCTGGACCCTAAACCGTCCCCGTCCCCTAACCCTAACCCTAGCCCGAACCCTAACCCTAACCCTTCCCCGAAGCCTGACCCTCAGCCGTCCCCTAATCCTAACCCGTACGCTGACACTAACCCGCGCCCTCACACGTACGCTCCCCCTAGAGCGTTGTCGTACCCACACCTGGACCCTAAACCGTCCCCGTCCCCTAACCCTAACCCTAGCCCGAACCCTAACCCTAACCCTTCCCCGAAGCCTGACCCTCAGCCGTCCCCTAATCCTAACCCGTACGCTGACACTAACCCGCGCCCTCACACGTACGCTCCCCCTAGAGCGTTGTCGTACCCTCACCTGGACCCTAAACCGTCCCCGTCCCCTAACCCTAACCCTAGCCCGAACCCTAACCCTAACCCTTCCCCGAAGCCTGACCCTCAGCCGTCCCCTAATCCTAACCCGTACGCTGACACTAACCCGCGGCCTCACACCTACGCTCCCCATAGAGCGTTGTCGTACCCTCACCTGGACCCTAAACCGTCCCCGTCCCCTAACCCTAACCCTAGCCCGAACCCTAACCCTAACCCTTCCCCGAAGCCTGACCCTCAGCCGTCCCCTAATCCTAACCCGTACGCTGACACTAACCCGCGCCCTCACACGTACGCTCCCCCTAGAGCGTTGTCGTACCCTCACCTGGACCCTAAACCGTCCCCGTCCCCTAACCCTAACCCTAGCCCGAACCCTAACCCTAACCCTTCCCCGAAGCCTGACCCTCAGCCGTCCCCTAATCCTAACCCGTACGCTGACACTAACCCGTGCCCTCACACGTACACTCCCCCTAGAGCATTGTCGTACCCTCACCTGGACCCTAAACCGTCCCCGTCCCCTAACCCTAACCCTAGCCCGAACCCTAACCCTAACCCTTCCCCGAAGCCTGACCCTCAGCCGTCCCCTAATCCTAACCCGTACGCTGACACTAACCCGCGCCCTCACACGTACGCTCCCCCTAGAGCGTTGTCGTACCCTCACCTGGACCCTAAACCGTCCCCGTCCCCTAACCCTAACAATAGCCCGAACCCTAACCCTAACCCTTCCCCGAAGCCTGACCCTCAGCCGTCCCCTAATCCTAACCCGTACGCTGACACTAACCCGCGCCCTCACACGTACGCTCCCCCTAGAGCGTTGTCGTACCCACACCTGGACCCTAAACCGTCCCCGTCCCCTAACCCTAACCCTAGCCCGAACCCTAACCCTAACCCTTCCCCGAAGCCTGACCCTCAGCCGTCCCCTAATCCTAACCCGTACGCTGACACTAACCCGCGCCCTCACACGTACGCTCCCCCTAGAGCGTTGTCGTACCCTCACCTGGACCCTAAACCGTCCCCGTCCCCTAACCCTAACCCTAGCCCCAACCCTAACCCTAACCCTTCCCCGAAGCCTGACCCTCAGCCGTCCCCTAATCCTAACCCGTACGCTGACACTAACCCGCGGCCTCACACCTACGCTCCCCATAGAGCGTTGTCGTACCCTCACCTGGACCCTAAACCGTCCCCGTCCCCTAACCCTAACCCTAGCCCGAACCCTAACCCTAACCCTTCCCCGAAGCCTGACCCTCAGCCGTCCCCTAATCCTAACCCGTACGCTGACACTAACCCGCGCCCTCACACGTACGCTCCCCCTAGAGCGTTGTCGTACCCTCACCTGGACCCTAAACCGTCCCCGTCCCCTAACTCTAACCCTAGCCCGAACACTAACCCTAACCCTTCCCCGAAGCCTGACCCTCAGCCGTCCCCTAATCCTAACCCGTACGCTGACACTAACCCGTGCCCTCACACGTACACTCCCCCTAGAGCATTGTCGTACCCTCACCTGGACCCTAAACCGTCCCCGTCCCCTAACCCTAACCCTAGCCCGAACCCTAACCCTAACCCTTCCCCGAAGCCTGACCCTCAGCCGTCCCCTAATCCTAACCCGTACGCTGACACTAACCCGCGCCCTCACACGTACGCTCCCCCTAGAGCGTTGTCGTACCCTCACCTGGACCCTAAACCGTCCCCGTCCCCTAACCCTAACCCTAGCCCGAACCCTAACCCTAACCCTTCCCCGAAGCCTGACCCTCAGCCGTCCCCTAATCCTAACCCGTACGCTGACACTAACCCGCGCCCTCACACGTACGCTCCCCCTAGAGCGTTGTCGTACCCTCACCTGGACCCTAAACCGTCTCCGTCCCCTAACCCTAACCCTAGCCCGAACCCTAACCCTAACCCTTCCCCGAAGCCTGACCCTCAGCCGTCCCCTAATCCTAACCCGTACGCTGACACTAACCCGCGCCCTCACACGTACGCTCCCCCTAGAGCGTTGTCGTACCCTCACCTGGACCCTAAACCGTCCCCGTCCCCTAACCCTAACCCTAGCCCGAACCCTAACCCTAACCCTTCCCCGAAGCCTGACCCTCAGCCGTCCCCTAATCCTAACCCGTACGCTGACACTAACCCACGCCCTCACACGTACGCTCCCCCTAGAGCGTTGTCGTACCCTCACCTGGACCCTAAACCGTCCCCATCCCCTAACCCTAACCCTAGCCCGAACCCTAACCCTAACCCTTCCCCGAAGCCTGACCCTCAGCCGTCCCTTAATCCTAACCCGTACGCTGACACTAACCCGCGCCCTCACACGTACGCTCCCCCTAGAGCGTTGTCGTACCCTCACCTGGACCCTAAACCGTCCCCGTCCCCTAACCCTAACCCTAGCCCGAACCCTAACCCTAACCCTTCCCCGAAGCCTGACCCTCAGCCGTCCCCTAATCCTAACCCGTACGCTGACACTAACCCGCGCCCTCACACGTACGCTCCCCCTAGAGCGTTGTCGTACCCTCACCTGGACCCTAAACCGTCCCCGTCCCATAACCCTAACCCTAGCCCGAACCCTAACCCTAACCCTTCCCCGAAGCCTGACCCTCAGCCGTCCCCTAATCCTAACCCGTACGCTGACACTAACCCGCGCCCTCACACGTACGCTCCCCCTAGAGCGTTGTCGTACCCTCACTTGGACCCTAAACCGTCCCCGTCCCCTAACCCTAACCCTAGCCCGAACCCTAACCCTAACCCTTCCCCGAAGCCTGACCCTCAGCCGTCCCCTAATCCTAACCCGTACGCTGACACTAACCCGCGCCCTCACACGTACGCTCCCCCTAGAGCGTTGTCGTACCCTCACCTGGACCCTAAACCGTCCCCGTCCCCTAACCCTAACCCTAGCCCGAACCCTAACCCTAACCCTTCCCCGAAGCCTGACCCTCAGCCGTCCCCTAATCCTAACCCGTACGCTGACACTAACCCGCGCCCTCACACGTACGCTCCCCCTAGAGCGTTGTCGTACCCTCACCTGGACCCTAAACCGTCCCCGTCCCCTAACCCTAACCCTAGCCCGAACCCTAACCCTAACCCTTCCCCGAAGCCTGACCCTCAGCCGTCCCCTAATCCTAACCCGTACGCTGACACTAACCCGCGCCCTCACACGTACGCTCCCCCTAGAGCGTTGTCGTATCCTCACCTGGACCCTAAACCGTCCCCGTCCCCTAACCCTAACCCTAGCCCGAACCCTAACCCTAACCCTTCCCCGAAGCCTGACCCTCAGCCGTCCCCTAATCCTAACCCGTACGCTGACACTAACCCGCGCCCTCACACGTACGCTCCCCCTAGAGCGTTGTCGTACCCTCACCTGGACCCTAAACCGTCCCCGTCCCCTAACCCTAACCCTAGCCCGAAGCCTAATCCTAACCCTTCCCCGAAGCCTGACACTCAGCCGTCCCCTAATCCTAACCCGTACGCTGACACTAACCCACGCCCTCACACGTACGCTCCCCCTAGAGCGTTGTCGTACCCTCACCTGGACCCTAAACCGTCCCCGTCCCCTAACCCTAACCCTAGCCCGAAGCCTAACCCTAACCCTTCCCCGAAGCCTGACCCTCAGCCGTCCCCTAATCCTAACCCGTACGCTGACACTAACCCGCGCCCTCACACGTACGCTCCCCCTAGAGCGTTGTCGTACCCTCACCTGGACCCTAAACCGTCCCCGTCCCCTAACCCTAACCCTAGCCCGAACCCTAACTCTAACCCTTCCCCGAAGCCTGACCCTCAGCCGTCCCCTAATCCTAACCCGTACGCTGACACTAACCCATGCCCTCACACGTACGCTCCCCCTAGAGCGTTGTCGTACCCTCACCTGGACCCTAAACCGTCCCCGTCCCCTAACCCTAACCCTAGCCCGAACCCTAACCCTAACCCTTCCCAGAAGCCTGACCCTCAGCCGTCCCCTAATCCTAACCCGTACGCTGACACTAACCCGCGCCCTCACACGTACGCTCCCCCTAGAGCGTTGTCGTACCCTCACCTGGATCCTAAACCGTCCCCGTCCCCTAACCCTAACCCTAGCCCGAAGCCTAACCCTAACCCTTCCCCGAAGCCTGACCCTCAGCCGTCCCCTAATCCTAACCCGTACGCTGACACTAACCCGCGCCCTCACACGTACGCTCCCCCTAGAGCGTTGTCGTACCCTCACCTGGACCCTAAACCGTCCCCGTCCCCTAACCCTAACCCTAGCCCGAACCCTAACCCTAACACTTCCCCGAAGCCTGACCCTCAGCCGTCCCCTAATCCTAACCCGTACGCTGACACTAACCCGCGCCCTCACACGTACGCTCCCCCTAGAGCGTTGTCGTACCCTCACCTGGACCCTAAACCGTCCCCGTCCCCTAACCCTAACCCTAGCCCGAACCCTAACCCTAACTCTTCCCCGAAGCCTGACCCTCAGCCGTCCCCTAATCCTAACCCGTACGCTGACACTAACCCGCGCCCTCACACGTACGCTCCCCCTAGAGCGTTGTCGTACCCTCACCTGGACCCTAAACCGTCCCCGTCCCCTAACCCTAACCCTAGCCCGAACCCTAATCCTAACCCTTCCCCGAAGCCTGACCCTCAGCCGTCCCCTAATCCTAACCCGTACGCTGACACTAACCCGCGCCCTCACACGTACGCTCCCCCTAGAGCGTTGTCGTACCCTCACCTGGACCCTAAACCGTCCCCGTCCCCTAACCCTAACCCTAGCCCGAACCCTAACCCTAACCCTTCCCCGAAGCCTGACCCTCAGCCGTCCCCTAATCCTAACCCGTACGCTGACACTAACCCGCGCCCTCACACGTACGCTCCCCCTAGAGCGTTGTCGTACCCTCACCTGGACCCTAAACCGTCCCCGTCCCCTAACCCTAACCCTAGCCCGAACCCTAACCCTAACCCTTCCCCGAAGCCTGACCCTCAGCCGTCCCCTAATCCTAACCCGTACGCTGACACTAACCCGCGCCCTCACACGTACGCTCCCCCTAGAGCGTTGTCGTACCCTCACCTGGACCCTAAACCGTCCCCGTCCCCTAACCCTAACCCTATCCCGAACCCTAACCCTAACCCTTCCCCGAAGCCTGACCCTCAGCCGTCCCCTAATCCTAACCCGTACGCTGACACTAACCCGCGCCCTCACACGTACGCTCCCCCTAGAGCGTTGTCGTACCCTCACCTGGACCCTAAACCGTCCCCGTCCCCTAACCCTAACCCTAGCCCGAACCCTAACCCTAACACTTCCCCGAAGCCTGACCCTCAGCCGTCCCCTAATCCTAACCCGTACGCTGACACTAACCCGCGCCCTCACACGTACGCTCCCCCAGAGCGTTGTCGTACCCTCACCTGGACCCTAAACCGTCCCCGTCCCCTAACCCTAACCCTAGCCCGAACCCTAAACCTAACCCTTCCCCGAAGCCTGACCCTCAGCCGTCGCCTAATCCTAACCCGTACGCTGACACTAACCCGCGCCCTCACACGTACGCTCCCCCTAGAGCGTTGTCGTACCCTCACCTGGACCCTAAACCGTCCCCGTCCCCTAACCCTAACCCTAGCCCGAACCCTAACCCTAACCCTTCCCCGAAGCCTGACCCTCAGCCGTCCCCTAATCCTAACCCGTACGCTGACACTAACCCGCGCCCTCACACGTACGCTCCCCCTAGAGCGTTGTCGTACCCTCACCTGGACCCTAAACCGTCCCCGTCCCCTAACCCTAACCCTAGCCCGAAGCCTAACCCTAACCCTTCCCCGAAGCCTGACCCTCAGCCGTCCCCTAATCCTAACCCGTACGCTGACACTAACCCGCGCCCTCACACGTACGCTCCCCCTAGAGCGTTGTCGTACCCTCACCTGGACCCTAAACCGTCCCCGTCCCCTAACCCTAACCCTAGCCCGAACCCTAACCCTAACCCTTCCCCGAAGCCTGACCCTCAGCCGTCCCCTAATCCTAACCCGTACGCTGACACTAACCCGCGCCCTCACACGTACGCTCCCCCTAGAGCGTTGTCGTACCCTCACCTGGACCCTAAACCGTCCCCGTCCCCTAACCCTAAGCCTAGCCCGAAGCCTAACCCTAACCCTTCCCCGAAGCCTGACCCTCAGCCGTCCCCTAATCCTAACCCGTACGCTGACACTAACCCGCGCCCTCACACGTACGCTCCCCCTAGAGCGTTGTCGTACCCTCACCTGGACCCTAAACCGTCCCCGTCCCCTAACCCTAACCCTAGCCCGAACCCTAACCCTAACCCTTCCCCGAAGCCTGACCCTCAGCCGTCCCCTAATCCTAACCCGTACGCTGACACTAACCCGCGCCCTCACACGTACGCTCCCCCTAGAGCGTTGTCGTACCCTCACCTGGACCCTAAACCGTCCCCGTCCCCTAACCCTAACCCTAGCCCGAAGCCTAACCCTAACCCTTCCCCGAAGCCTGACCCTCAGCCGTCCCCTAATCCTAACCCGTACGCTGACACTAACCCGCGCCCTCACACGTACGCTCCCCCTAGAGCGTTGTCGTACCCTCACCTGGACCCTAAACCGTCCCCGTCCCCTAACCCTAACCCTAGCCCGAACCCTAACCCTAACCCTTCCCCGAAGCCTGACCCTCAGCCGTCCCCTAATCCTAACCCGTACGCTGACACTAACCCGCGCCCTCACACGTACGCTCCCCCTAGAGCGTTGTCGTATCCTCACCTGGACCCTAAACCGTCCCCGTCCCCTAACCCTAACCCTAGCCCGAAGCCTAACCCTAACCCTTCCCCGAAGCCTGACCCTCAGCCGTCCCCTAATCCTAACCCGTACGCTGACACTAACCCGCGCCCTCACACGTACGCTCCCCCTAGAGCGTTGTCGTACCCTCACCTGGACCCTAAACCGTCCCCGTCCCCTAACCCTAACCCTAGCCCGAAGCCTAATCCTAACCCTTCCCCGAAGCCTGACCCTCAGCCGTCCCCTAATCCTAACCCGTACGCTGACACTAACCCGCGCCCTCACACGTACGCTCCCCCTAGAGCGTTGTCGTACCCTCACCTGGACCCTAAACCGTCCCCGTCAACTAACCCTAACCCTAGCCCGAAGCCTAACCCTAACCCTTCCCCGAAGCCTGACCCTCAGCCGTCCCCTAATCCTAACCCGTACGCTGACACTAACCCGCGCCCTCACACGTACGCTCCCCCTAGAGCGTTGTCGTACCCTCACCTGGACCCTAAACCGTCCCCGTCCCCTAACCCTAACCCTATCCCGAACCCTAACTCTAACCCTTCCCCGAAGCCTGACCCTCAGCCGTCCCCTAATCCTAACCCGTACGCTGACACTAACCCGTGCCCTCACACGTACGCTCCCCCTAGAGCGTTGTCGTACCCTCACCTGGACCCTAAACCGTCCCCGTCCCCTAACCCTAACCCTAGCCCGAAGCCTAACCCTAACCCTTCCCAGAAGCCTGACCCTCAGCCGTCCCCTAATCCTAACCCGTACGCTGACACTAACCCGCGCCCTCACACGTACGCTCCCCCTAGAGCGTTGTCGTACCCTCACCTGGACCCTAAACCGTCCCCGTCCCCTAACCCTAACCCTAGCCCGAAGCCTAACCCTAACCCTTCCCCGAAGCCTGACCCTCAGCCGTCCCCTAATCCTAACCCGTACGCTGACACTAACCCGCGCCCTCACACGTACGCTCCCCCTAGAGCGTTGTCGTACCCTCACCTGGACCCTAAACCGTCCCCGTCCCCTAACCCTAACCCTAGCCCGAACCCTAACCCTAACCCTTCCCCGAAGCCTGACCCTCAGCCGTCCCCTAATCCTAACCCGTACGCTGACACTAACCCGCGCCCTCACACGTACGCTCCCCCTAGAGCGTTGTCGTACCCTCACCTGGACCCTAAACCGTCCCCGTCCCCTAACCCTAACCCTAGCCCGAACCCTAACCCTAACCCTTCCCCGAAGCCTGACCCTCAGCCGTCCCCTAATCCTAACCCGTACGCTGACACTAACCCGCGCCCTCACACGTACGCTCCCCCTAGAGCGTTGTCGTACCCTCACCTGGACCCTAAACCGTCCCCGTCCCCTAACCCTAACCCTAGCCCGAACCCTAACCCTAACCCTTCTCCGAAGCCTGACCCTCAGCCGTCCCCTAATCCTAACGCGTACGCTGACACTAACCCGCGCCCTCACACGTACGCTCCCCCTAGAGCGTTGTCGTACCCTCACCTGGACCCTAAACCGTCCCCGTCCCCTAACCCTAACCCTAGCCCGAACCCTAACCCTAACCCTTCCCCGAAGCCTGACCCTCAGCCGTCCCCTAATCCTAACCCGTACGCTGACACTAACCCGCGCCCTCACACGTACGCTCCCCCTAGAACGTTGTCGTACCCTCACCTGGACCCTAAACCGTCCCCGTCCCCTAACCCTAACCCTAGCCCGAACCCTAACCCTAACCCTTCCCCGAAGCCTGACCCTCAGCCGTCCCCTAATCCTAACCCGTACGCTGACACTAACCCGCGCCCTCACACGTACGCTCCCCCTAGAGCATTGTCGTACCCTCACCTGGACCCTAAACCGTCCCCGTCCCCTAACCCTAACCCTAGCCCGAACCCTAACCCTAACACTTCCCCGAAGCCTGACCCTCAGCCGTCCCCTAATCCTAACCCGTACGCTGACACTAACCCGCGCCCTCACACGTACGCTCCCCCTAGAGCGTTGTCGTACCCTCACCTGGACCCTAAACCGTCCCCGTCCCCTAACCCTAACCCTAGCCCGAACCCTAAACCTAACCCTTCCCCGAAGCCTGACCCTCAGCCGTCCCCTAATCCTAACCCGTACGCTGACACTAACCCGCGCCCTCACACGTACGCTCCCCCTAGAGCGTTGTCGTACCCTCACCTGGACCCTAAACCGTCCCCGTCCCCTAACCCTAACCCTAGCCCGAAGCCTAACCTTAACCCTTCCCCGAAGCCTGACCCTCAGCCGTCCCCTAATCCTAACCCGTACGCTGACACTAACCCGCGCCCTCACACGTACGCTCCCCCTAGAGCGTTGTCGTACCCTCACCTGGACCCTAAACCGTCCCCGTCCCCTAACCCTAACCCTAGCCCGAAGCCTAAACCTAACCCTTCCCCGAAGCCTGACCCTCAGCCGTCCCCTAATCCTAACCCGTACGCTGACACTAACCCGCGCCCTCACACGTACGCTCCCCCTAGAGCGTTGTCGTACCCTCACCTGGACCCTAAACCGTCCCCGTCCCCTAACCCTAACCCTAGCCCGAAGCCTAACCCTAACCCTTCCCCGAAGCCTGACCCTCAGCCGTCCCGTAATCCTAACCCGTACGCTGACACTAACCCGCGCCCTCCCACGTACGCTCCCCCTAGAGCGTTGTCGTACCCTCACCTGGACCCTAAACCGTCCCCGTCCCCTAACCCTAACCCTAGCCCGAACCCTAACCCTAACCCTTCCCCGAAGCCTGACCCTCAGTCGTCCCCTAATCCTAACCCGTACGCTGACACTAACCCGCGCCCTCACACGTACGCTCCCCCTAGAGCGTTGTCGTACCCTCACCTGGACCCTAAACCGTCCCCGTCCCCTAACCCTAACCCTAGCCCGAACCCTAACCCTAACCCTTCCCCGAAGCCTGACCCTCAGCCGTCCCCTAATCCTAACCCGTACGCTGACACTAACCCGCGCCCTCACACGTACGCCCCCCCCTTAGAGCGTTGTCGTACCCTCACCTGGACCCTAAACCGTCCCTGTCCCCTAACCCTAACCCTAGCCCGAAGCCTAACCCTAACCCTTCCCCGAAGCCTGACCCTCAGCTGTCCCCTAATCCTAACCCGTACGCTGACACTAACCCCCGCCCTCACACGTACGCTCCCCCTAGAGCGTTGTCGTACCCTCACCTGGACCCTAAACCGTCCCCGTCCCCTAACCCTAACCCTAGCCCAAAGCCTAACCCTAACCCTTCCCTGAAGCCTGACCCTCAGCCGTCCCCTAATCCTAACCCGTACGCTGACACTAACCCGCGGCCTCACACGTACGCTCCCCCTAGAGCGTTGTCGTACCCTCACCTGGACCCTAAACCATCCCCGTCCCCTAACCCTAACCCTAGCCCGAAGCCTAACCCTAACCCTTCCCCGAAGCCTGACCCTCAGCCGTCCCCTAATCCTAACCCGTACGCTGACACTAACCCGCGCCCTCACACGTACGCTCCCCCTAGAGCGTTGTCGTACCCTCACCTGGACCCTAAACCGTCCCCGTCCCCTAACCCTAACCCTAGCCCGAAGCCTAACCCTAACCCTTCCCCGAAGCCTGACCCTCAGCCGTCCCCTAATCCTAACCCGTACGCTGACACTAACCCCCGCCCTCACACGTACGCTCCCCCTAGAGCGTTGTCGTACCCTCACCTGGACCCTAAACCGTCCCCGTCCCCTAACCCTAACCCTAGCCCAAAGCCTAACCCTAACCCTTCCCTGAAGCCTGACCCTCAGCCGTCCCCTAATCCTAACCCGTACGCTGACACTAACCCGCGGCCTCACACGTACGCTCCCCCTAGAGCGTTGTCGTACCCTCACCTGGACCCTAAACCGTCCCCGTCCCCTAACCCTAACCCTAGCCCGAACCCTAACCCTAACAGTTCCCCGAAGCCTGACCCTCAGCCGTCCCCTAATCCTAACCCGTACGCTGACACTAACCCGCGGCCTCACACGTACGCTCCCCCTAGAGCGTTGTCGTACCCTCACCTGGACCCTAAACCGTCCCCGTCCCCTAACCCTAACCCTAGCCCGAAGCCTAACCCTAACCCTTCCCCGAAGCCTGACACTCAGCCGTCCCCTTATCCTAACCCGTACGCTGACACTAACCCGCGGCCGCACACGTACGCTCCCCCTAGAGCGTTGTCGTACCCTCACCTGGATCCTAAACCGTCCCCGTCCCCTAACCCTAACCCTAGCCCGAAGCCTAACCCTAACCCTTCCCCGAAGCCTGACCCTCAGCCGTCCCCTAATCCTAACCCGTACGCTGACACTAACCCGCGCCCTCACACGTACGCTCCCCCTAGAGCGTTGTCGTACCCTCACCTGGACCCTAAACCGTCCCCGTCCCCTAACCCTAACCCTAGCCCGAACCCTAACCCTAACACTTCCCCGAAGCCTGACCCTCACCCGTCCCCTAATCCTAACCCGTACGCTGACACTAACCCGCGCCCTCACACGTACGCTCCCCCTAGAGCGTTGTCGTACCCTCACCTGGACCCTAAACCGTCCCCGTCCCCTAACCCTAACCCTAGCCCGAACCCTAACCCTAACCCTTCCCCGAAGCCTGACCCTCAGCCGTCCCCTAATCCTAACCCGTACGCTGACACTAACCCGCGCCCTCACACGTACGCTCCCCCTAGAGCGTTGTCGTACCCTCACCTGGACCCTAAACCGTCCCCGTCCCCTAACCCTAACCCTAGCCCGAACCCTAACCCTAACCCTTCCCCGAAGCCTGACCCTCAGCCGTCCCCTAATCCTAACCCGTACGCTGACACTAACCCGCGCCCTCACACGTACGCTCCCCCTAGAGCGTTGTCGTACCCTCACCTGGACCCTAAACCGTCCCCGTCCCCTAACCCTAACCCTAGCCCGAAGCCTAACCCTAACCCTTCCCCGAAGCCTGACCCTCAGCCGTCCCCTAATCCTAACCCGTACGCTGACACTGACCCGCGCCCTCACACGTACGCTCCCCCTAGAGCGTTGTCGTACCCTCACCTGGACCCTAAACCGTCCCCGTCCCCTAACCCTAACCCTAGCCCGAAGCCTAACCCTAACCCTTCCCCGAAGCCTGACCCTCAGCCGTCCCCTAATCCTAACCCGTACGCTGACACTAACCCGCGCCCTCACACGTACGCTCCCCCTAGAGCGTTGTCGTACCCTCACCTGGACCCTAAACCGTCCCCGTCCCCTAACCCTAACCCTAGACCGAACCCTAACCCTAACCCTTCCCCGAAGCCTGACCCTCAGCTGTCCCCTAATCCTAACCCGTACGCTGACACTAACCCGCGCCCTCACACGTACGCTCCCCCTAGAGCGTTGTCGTACCCTCACCTGGACCCTAAACCGTCCCCGTCCCCTAACCCTAACCCTAGCCCGAACCCTAACCCTAACACTTCCCCGAAGCCTGACCCTCACCCGTCCCCAAATCCTAACCCGTACGCTGACACTAACCCGCGCCCTCACACGTAACCTCCCCCTAGAGCGTTGTCGTACCCTCACCTGGACCCTAAACCGTCCCCGTCCCCTAACCCTAACCCTAGCCCGAAGCCTAACCCTAACCCTTCCCCGAAGCCTGACCCTCAGCCGTCCCCTAATCCTAACCCGTACGCTGACACTAACCCGCGCCCTCACACGTACGCTCCCCCTAGAGCGTTGTCGTACCCTCACCTGGACCCTAAACCGTCCCCGTCCCCTAACCCTAACCCTAGCCCGAACCCTAACCCTAACCCTTCCCCGAAGCCTGACCCTCAGCCGTCCCCTAATCCTAACCCGTACGCTGACACTAACCCGCGGCCTCACACGTACGCTCCCCCTAGAGCGTTGTCGTACCCTCACCTGGACCCTAAACCGTCCCCGTCCCCTAACCCTAACCCTAGCCCGAACCCTAACCCTAACCCTTCCCCGAAGCCTGACCCTCAGCCGTCCCCTAATCCTAACCCGTACGCTGACACTAACCCGCGCCCTCACACGTACGCTCCCCCTAGAGCGTTGTCGTACCCTCACCTGGACCCTAAACCGTCCCCGTCCCCTAACCCTAACCGTAGCGCGAACCCTAACCCTAACCCTTCCCCGAAGCCTGACCCTCAGCCGTCCCCTAATCCTAACCCGTACGCTGACACTAACCCGCGCCCTCACACGTACGCTCCCCCTAGAGCGTTGTCGTACCCTCACCTGGACCCTAAACCGTCCCCGTCCCCTAACCCTAACCCTAGCCCGAACCCTAACCCTAACCCTTCCCCGAAGCCTGACCCTCAGCCGTCCCCTAATCCTAACCCGTACGCTGACACTAACCCGCGGCCTCACACGTACGCTCCCCCTAGAGCGTTGTCGTACCCTCACCTGGACCCTAAACCGTCCCCGTCCCCTAACCTAACCCTAGCCCGAACCCTAACCCTTCCCCGAAGCCTGACCCTCAGCCGTCCCCTAATCCTAACTCGTACGCTGACACTAACCCGCGCCCTCACACGTACGCTCCCCGTAGAGCGTTGTCGTACCCTCACCTGGACCCTAAACCGTCCCCGTCCCCTAACCCTAACCCTAGCCCGAACCCTAACCCTAACCCTTCCCCGAACCCTGACCCTCAGCCGTCCCCTAATCCTAACCCGTACGCTGACACTAACCCACGCCCTCACACGTACGCTCCCCCTAGAGCGTTGTCGTACCCTCACCTGGACCCTAAACCGTCCCCGTCCCCTAACCCTAACCCTAGCCCGAAGCCTAACCCTAACCCTTCCCCGAAGCCTGACCCTCAGCCGTCCCCTAATCCTAACCCGTACGCTGACACTAACCCGCGCCCTCACACGTACGCTCCCCCTAGAGCGTTGTCGTACCCTCACCTGGACCCTAAACCGTCCCCGTCCCCTAACCCTAACCCTAGCCCGAACCCTAACCCTAACCCTTCCCCGAAGCCTGACCCTCAGCCGTCCCCTAATCCTAACCCGTACGCTGACACTAACCCGCGCCCTCACACGTACGCTCCCCCTAGAGCGTTGTCGTACCCTCACCTGGACCTTAAACCGTCCCCGTCCCCTAACCCTAACCCTAGCCCGAACCCTAACCCTAACCCTTCCCCGAAGCTTGACCCTCAGCCGTCCCCTAATCCTAACCCGTACGCTGACACTAACCCGCGCCCTCACACGTACGCTCCCCCTAGAGCGTTGTCGTACCCTCACCTGGACCCTAAACCGTCCCCGTCCCCTAACCCTAACCCTAGCCCGAACCCTAACCCTAACACTTCCCCGAAGCCTGACCCTCAGCCGTCCCCTAATCCTAACCCGTACGCTGACAATAACCCGCGCCCTCACACGTACGCTCCCCCTAGAGCGTTGTCGTACCCTCACCTGGACCCTAAACCGTCCCCGTCCCCTAACCCTAACCCTAGCCCGAACCCTAACCCTAACCCTTCCCCGAAGCCTGACCCTCAGCTGTCCCCTAATCCTAACCCATACGCTGACACTAACCCGCGCCCTCACACGTACGCTCCCCCTAGAGCGTTGTCGTACCCTCACCTGGACCCTAAACCGTCCCCGTCCCCTAACCTAACCCTAGCCCGAACCCTAACCCTTCCCCGAAGCCTGACCCTCAGCCGTCCCCTAATCCTAACTCGTACGCTGACACTAACCCGCGCCCTCACACGTACGCTCCCCGTAGAGCGTTGTCGTACCCTCACCTGGACCCTAAACCGTCCCCGTCCCCTAACCCTAACCCTAGCCCGAACCCTAACCCTAACCCTTCCCCGAACCCTGACCCTCAGCCGTCCCCTAATCCTAACCCGTACGCTGACACTAACCCACGCCCTCACACGTACGCTCCCCCTAGAGCGTTGTCGTACCCTCACCTGGACCCTAAACCGTCCCCGTCCCCTAACCCTAACCCTAGCGCGAACCCTAACCCTAACCCTTCCCCGAAGCCTGACCCTCAGCCGTCCCCTAATCCTAACCCGTACGCTGACACTAACCCGCGCCCTCACACGTACGCTCCCCCTAGAGCGTTGTCGTACCCTCACCTGGACCCTAAACCGTCCCCGTCCCCTAACCCTAACCCTAGCCCGAACCCTAAACCTAACCCTTCCCCGAAGCCTGACCCTCAGCCGTCCCCTAATCCTAACCCGTACGCTGACACTAACCCGCGCCCTCACACGTACGCTCCCCCTAGAGCGTTGTCGTACACTCACCTGGACCTTAAACCGTCCCCGTCCCCTAACCCTAACCCTAGCCCGAACCCTAACCCTAACCCTTCCCCGAAGCTTGACCCTCAGCCGTCCCCTAATCCTAACCCGTACGCTGACACTAACCCGCGCCCTCACACGTACGCTCCCCCTAGAGCGTTGTCGTACCCTCACCTGGACCCTAAACCGTCCCCGTCCCCTAACCCTAACCCTAGCCCGAACCCTAACCCTAACCCTTCCCCGAAGCCTGACCCTCAGCCGTCCCCTAATCCTAACCCGTACGCTGACACTAACCCGCGCCCTCACACGTACGCTCCCCCTAGAGCGTTGTCGTACCCTCACCTGGACCCTAAACCGTCCCCGTCCCCTAACCCTAACCCTAGCCCGAACCCTAACCCTAACCCTTCCCCGAAGCCTGACCCTCAGCCGTCCCCTAATCCTAGCCCGTACGCTGACACTAACCCGCGCCCTCACACGTACGCTCCCCCTAGAGCGTTGTCGTACCCTCACCTGGACCCTAAACCGTCCCCGTCCCCTAACCCTAACCCTAGCCCGAAGCCTAACCCTAACCCTTCCCCGAAGCCTGACCCTCAGCCGTCCCCTAATCCTAACCCGTACGCTGACACTAACCCGCGCCCTCACACGTACGCTCCCCCTAGAGCGTTGTCGTACCCTCACCTGGACCCTAAACCGTCCCCGTCCCCTAACCCTAACCCTAGCCCGAACCCTAACCCTAACCCTTCCCCGAAGCCTGACCCTCAGCCGTCCCCTAATCCTAACCCGTACGCTGACACTAACCCGCGCCCTCACACGTACGCTCCCCCTAGAGTGTTGTCGTACCCTCACCTGGACCCTAAACCGTCCCCGTCCCCTAACCCTAACCCTAGCCCGAAGCCTAACCCTAACCCTTCCCCGAAGCCTGACCCTCAGCCGTCCCCTAATCCTAACCCGTACGCTGACACTAACCCGCGCCCTCACACGTACGCTCCCCCTAGAGCGTTGTCGTACCCTCACCTGGACCCTAAACCGTCCCCGTCCCCTAACCCTAACCCTAGCCCGAAGCCTAACCCTAACCCTTCCCCGAAGCCTGACCCTCAGCCGTCCCCTAATCCTAACCCGTACGCTGACACTAACCCGCGCCCTCACACGTACGCTCCCCCTAGAGCGTTGTCGTACCCTCACCTGGACCCTAAACCGTCCCCGTCCCCTAACCCTAACCCTAGCCCGAACCCTAACCCTAACCCTTCCCCGAAGCCTGACCCTCAGCCGTCCCCTAATCCTAACCCGTACGCTGACACTAACCCGCGCCCTCACACGTACGCTCCCCCTAGAGCGTTGTCGTACCCTCACCTGGACCCTAAACCGTCCCCGTCCCCTAACCCTAACCCTAGCCCGAAGCCTAACCCTAACCCTTCCCCGAAGCCTGACCCTCAGCCGTCCCCTAATCCTAACCCGTACGCTGACACTAACCCGCGCCCTCACACGTACGCTCCCCCTAGAGCGTTGTCGTACCCTCACCTGGACCCTAAACCGTCCCCGTCCCCTAACCCTAACCCTAGCCCGAACCCTAACCCTAACCCTTCCCCGAAGCCTGACCCTCAGCCGTCCCCTAATCCTAACCCGTACGCTGACACTAACCCGCGCCCTCACACGTACGCTCCCCCTAGAGTGTTGTCGTACCCTCACCTGGACCCTAAACCGTCCCCGTGCCCTAACCCTAACCCTAGCCCGAAGCCTAACCCTAACCCTTCCCCGAAGCCTGACCCTCAGCCGTCCCCTAATCCTAACCCGTACGCTGACACTAACCCGCGCCCTCACACGTACGCTCCCCCTAGAGCGTTGTCGTACCCTCACCTGGACCCTAAACCGTCCCCGTCCCCTAACCCTAACCCTAGCCCGAACCCTAACCCTAACCCTTCCCCGAAGCCTGACCCTCAGCCGTCCCCTAATCCTAACCCGTACGCTGACACTAACCCGCGCCCTCACACGTACGCTCCCCCTAGAGCGTTGTCGTACCCTCACCTGGACCCTAAACCGTCCCCGTCCCCTAACCCTAACCCTAGCCCGAACCCTAACCCTAACCCTTCCCCGAAGGCTGACCCTCAGCCGTCCCCTAATCCTAACCCTTACGCTGACACTAACCCGCGCCCTCACACGTACGCTCCCCCAGAGCGTTGTCGTACCCTCACCTGGACCCTAAACCGTCCCCGTCCCCTAACCCTAACCCTAGCCCGCAGCCTAACCCTAACACTTCCCCGAAGCCTGACCCTCAGCCGTCCCCTAATCCTAACCCGTACGCTGACACTAACCCGCGCCCTCACACGTACGCTCCCCCTAGAGCGTTGTCGTACCCTCACCTGGACCCTAAACCGTCCCCGTCCCCTAACCCTAACCCTAGCCCGAAGCCTAACCCTAACCCTACCCCGAAGCCTGACCCTCAGCCGTCCCCTAATCCTAACCCGTACGCTGACACTAACCCGCGCCCTCACACGTACGCTCCCCCTAGAGCGTTGTCGTACCCTCACCTGGACCCTAAACCGTCCCCGTCCCCTAACCCTAACCCTAGCCCGAAGCCTAACCCTAACCCTTCCCCGAAGCCTGACCCTCAGCCGTCCCCTAATCCTAACCCGTACGCTGACGCTAACCCGCGCCCTCACACGTACGCTCCCCCTAGAGCGTTGTCGTACCCTCACCTGGACCCTAAACCGTCCCCGTCCCCTAACCCTAACCCTAGCCCGAACCCTAACCCTAACCCTTCCCCGAAGCCTGACCCTCAGCCGTCCCCTAATCCTAACCCGTACGCTGACACTAACCCGCGCCCTCACACGTACGCTCCCCCTAGAGCGTTGTCGTACCCTCACCTGGACCCTAAACCGTCCCCGTCCCCTAACCCTAACCCTAGCCCGAAGCCTAACCCTAACCCTTCCCCGAAGCCTGACCCTCAGCCGTCCCCTAATCCTAACCCGTACGCTGACACTAACCCGCGCCCTCACACGTACGCTCCCCCTAGAGCGTTGTCGTACCCTCACCTGGACCCTAAACCGTCCCCGTCCCCTAACCCTAACCCTAGCCCGAACCCTAACCCTAACCCTTCCCCGAAGCCTGACCCTCACCCGTCCCCTAATCCTAACCCGTACGCTGACACTAACCCGCGCCCTCACACGTACGCTCCCCCTAGAGCGTTGTCGTACCCTCACCTGGACCCTAAACCGTCCCCGTCCCCTAACCCTAACCCTAGCCCGAAGCCTAACCCTAACCCTTCCCCGAATCCTGACCCTCAGCCGTCCCCTAATCCTAACCCGTACGCTGACACTAACCCGCGCCCTCACACGTACGCTCCCCCTAGAGCGTTGGCGTACCCTCACCTGGACCCTAAACCGTCCCCGTCCCCTAACCCTAACCCTAGCCCGAACCCTAACCCTAACCCTTCCCCGAAGCCTGACCCTCAGCCGTCCCCTAATCCTAACCCGTACGCTGACACTAACCCGCGCCCTCACACGTACGCTCCCCCTAGAGCGTTGTCGTATCCTCACCTGGACCCTAAACCGTCCCCGTCCCCTAACCCTAACCCTAGCCCGAAGCCTAACCCTAACCCTTCCCCGAAGCCTGACCCTCAGCCGTCCCCTAATCCTAACCCGTACGCTGACACTAACCCGCGCCCTCACACGTACGCTCCCCCTAGAGCGTTGTCGTACCCTCACCTGGACCCTAAACCGTCCCCGTCCCCTAACCCTAACCCTAGCCCGAAGCCTAATCCTAACCCTTCCCCGAAGCCTGACCCTCAGCCGTCCCCTAATCCTAACCCGTACGCTGACACTAACCCGCGCCCTCACACGTACGCTCCCCCTAGAGCGTTGTCGTACCCTCACCTGGACCCTAAACCGTCCCCGTCCCCTAACCCTAACCCTAGCCCGAAGCCTAACCCTAACCCTTCCCCGAAGCCTGACCCTCAGCCGTCCCCTAATCCTAACCCGTACGCTGACACTAACCCGCGCCCTCACACGTACGCTGCCCCTAGAGCGTTGTTGTACCCTCACCTGGACCCTAAACCGTCCCCGTCCCCTAACCCTAACCCTATCCCGAACCCTAACCCTAACCCTTCCTCGAAGCCTGACCCTCAGCCGTCCCCTAATCCTAACCCGTACGCTGACACTAACCCGTGCCCTCACACGTACACTCCCCCTAGAGCGTTGTCGTACCCTCACCTGGACCCTAAACCGTCCCCGTCCCCTAACCCTAACCCTAGCCCGAACCCTAACCCTAACCCTTCCCCGAAGCCTGACCCTCAGCCGTCCCCTAATCCTAACCCGTACGCTGACACTAACCCGCGCCCTCACACGTACGCTCCCCCTAGAGCGTTGTCGTACCCTCACCTGGACCCTAAACCGTCCCCGTCCCCTAACCCTAACCCTAGCCCGAAGCCTAACCCTAACCCTTCCCCGAAGCCTGACCCTCAGCCGTCCCCTAATCCTAACCCGTACGCTGACACTAACCCGCGCCCTCACACGTACGCTCCCCCTAGAGCGTTGTCGTACCCTCACCTGGACCCTAAACCGTCCCCGTCCCCTAACCCTAACCCTAGCCCGAAGCCTAACCCTAACCCTTCCCCGAAGCCTGACCCTCAGCCGTCCCCTAATCCTAACCCGTACGCTGACACTAACCCGCGCCCTCACACGTACGCTCCCCCTAGAGCGTTGTCGTACCCTCACCTGGACCCTAAACCGTCCCCGTCCCCTAACCCTAACCCTAGCCCGAAGCCTAACCCTAACCCTTCCCCGAAGCCTGACCCTCAGCCGTCCCCTAATCCTAACCCGTACGCTGACACTAACCCGCGCCCTCACACGTACGCTCCCCCTAGAGCGTTGTCGTACCCTCACCTGGACCCTAAACCGTCCCCGTCCCCTAACCCTAACCCTAGCCCGAACCCTAAACCTAACCCTTCCCCGAAGCCTGACCCTCAGCCGTCCCCTAATCCTAACCCGTACGCTGACACTAACCCGCGCCCTCACACGTACGCTCCCCCTAGAGCGTTGTCGTACCCTCACCTGGACCCTAAACCGTCCCCGTCCCCTAACCCTAACCCTAGCCCGAACCCTAACCCTAACCCTTCCCCGAAGCCTGACCCTCAGCCGTCCCCTAATCCTAACCCGTACGCTGACACTAACCCGCGCCCTCACACGTACGCTCCCCCTACAGCGTTGTCGTACCCTCACCTGGACCCTAAACCGTCCCCGTCCCCTAACCCTAACCCTAGCCCGAAGCCTAACCCTAACCCTTCCCCGAAGCCTGACCCTCAGCCGTCCCCTAATCCTAACCCGTACGCTGACACTAACCCGCGCCCTCACACGTACGCTCCCCCTAGAGCGTTTTCGTACCCTCACCTGGATCCTAAACCGTCCCCGTCCCCTAACCCTAACCCTAGCCCGAAGCCTAACCCTAACCCTTCCCCGAAGCCTGACCCTCAGCCGTCCCCTAATCCTAACCCGTACGCTGACACTAACCCGCGCCCTCACACGTACGCTCCCCCTAGAGCGTTGTCGTACCCTCACCTGGACCCTAAACCGTCCCCGTCCCCTAACCCTAACCCTAGCCCGAAGCCTAACCCTAACCCTTCCCCGAAGCCTGACCCTCAGCCGTCCCCTAATCCTAACCCGTACGCTGACACTAACCCGCGCCCTCACACGTACGCTCCCCCTAGAGCGTTGTCGTACCCTCACCTGGACCCTAAACCGTCCCCGTCCCCTAACCCTAACCCTAGCCCGAAGCCTAACCCTAACCCTTCCCCGAAGCCTGACCCTCAGCCGTCCCCTAATCCTAACCCGTACGCTGACACTAACTCGCGCCCTCACACGTACGCTCCCCCTAGAGCGTTGTCGTACCCTCACCTAGACCCTAAACCGTCCCCGTCCCCTAACCCTAACCCTAGCCCGAAGCCTAACCCTAACCCTTCCCCGAAGCCTGACCCTCAGCCGTCCCCTAATCCTAACCCGTACGCTGACACTAACCCGCGCCCTCACACGTACGCTCCCCCTAGAGCGTTGTCGTACCCTCACCTGGACCCTAAACCGTCCCCGTCCCCTAACCCTAACCCTAGCCCGAAGCCTAACCCTAACCCTTCCCCGAAGCCTGACCCTCAGCCGTCCCCTAATCCTAACCCGTACGCTGACACTAACCCGCGCCCTCACACGTACGCTCCCCCTAGAGCGTTGTCGTACCCTCACCTGGACCCTAAACCGTCCCCGTCCCCTAACCCTAACCCTAGCCCGAAGCCTAACCCTAACCCTTCCCCGAAGCCTGACCCTCAGCCGTCCCCTAATCCTAACCCGTACGCTGACACTAACCCGTGCCCTCACACGTACGCTCCCCCTAGAGCGTTGTCGTACCCTCACCTGGACCCTAAACCGTCCCCGTCCCCTAACCCTAACCCTAGCCCGAAGCCTAACCCTAACCCTTCCCCGAAGCCTGACCCTCAGCCGTCCCCTAATCCTAACCCGTACGCTGACACTAACCCGCGCCCTCACACGTACGCTCCCCCTAGAGCGTTGTCGTACCCTCACCTGGACCCTAAACCGTCCCCGTCCCCTAACCCTAACCCTAGCCCGAACCCTAACCCTAACCCTTCCCCGAAGCCTGACCCTCAGCCGTCCCCTAATCCTAACCCGTATGCTGACACTAACCCGCGCCCTCACACGTACGCTCCCCCTAGAGCGTTGTCGTATCCTCACCTGGACCCTAAACCGTCCCCGTCCCCTAACCCTAACCCTAGCCCGAAGCCTAACCCTAACCCTTCCCCGAAGCCTGACCCTCAGCCGTCCCCTAATCCTAACCCGTACGCTGACACTAACCCGCGCCCTCACACGTACGCTCCCCCTAGAGCGTTGTCGTACCCTCACCTGGACCCTAAACCGTCCCCGTCCCCTAACCCTAACCCTAGCCCGAAGCCTAATCCTAACCCTTCCCCGAAGCCTGACCCTCAGCCATCCCCTAATCCTAACCCGTACGCTGACACTAACCCGCGCCCTCACACGTACGCTCCCCCTAGAGCGTTGTCGTACCCTCACCTGGACCCTAAACCGTCCCCGTCCCCTAACCCTAACCCTAGCCCGAAGCCTAACCCTAACCCTTCCCCGAAGCCTGACCCTCAGCCGTCCCCTAATCCTAACCTGTACGCTGACACTAACCCGTGCCCTCACACGTACGCTCCCCCTAGAGCGTTGTCGTACCCTCACCTGGACCCTAAACCGTCCCCGTCCCCTAACCCTAACCCTAGCCCGAACCCTAATCCTAAACCTTCCCCGAAGCCTGACCCTCAGCCGTCCCCTAATCCTAACCCGTACGCTGACACTAACCCGCGCCCTCACACGTACGCTCCCCCTAGAGCGTTGTCGTACCCTCACCTGGACCCTAAACCGTCCCCGTCCCCTAACCCTAACCCTAGCCCGAAGCCTAACCCTAACCCTTCCCCGAAGCCTGACCCTCAGCCGTCCCCTAATCCTAACCCGTACGCTGACACTAACCCGCGCCCTCACACGTACGCTCCCCCTAGAGCGTTGTCGTACCCTCACCTGGACCCTAAACCGTCCCCGTCCCCTAACCCTAACCCTAGCCCGAAGCCTAACCCTAACCCTTCCCCGAAGCCTGACCCTCAGCCGTCCCCTAATCCTAACCCGTACGCTGACACTAACCCGCGCCCTCACACGTACGCTCCCACTAGAGCGTTGTTGTACCCTCACCTGGACCCTAAACCGTCCCCGTCCCCTAACCCTAACCCTACCCGAAGCCTAACCCTAACCCTTCCCCGAAGCCTGACCCTCAGCCGTCCCCTAATCCTAACCCGTACGCTGACACTAACCCGCGCCCTCACACGTACGCTCCCCCTAGAGCGTTGTCGTACCCTCACCTGGACCCTAAACCGTCCCCGTCCCCTAACCCTAACCCTAGCCCAAACCCTAACCCTAACCCTTCCCCGAAGCCTGACCCTCAGCCGTCCCCTAATCCTAACCCGTACGCTGACACTAACCCGCGCCCTCACACGTACGCTCCCCCTAGAGCGTTGTCGTACCCTCACCTGGACCCTAAACCGTCCCCGTCCCCTAACCCTAACCCTAGCCCGAAGCCTAACCCTAACCCTTCCCCGAAGCCTGACCCTCAGCCGTCCCCTAATCCTAACCCGTACGCTGACACTAACCCGCGCCCTCACACGTACGCTCCCCCTAGAGCGTTGTCGTACCCTCACCTGGACCCTAAACCGTCCCCGTCCCCTAACCCTAACCCTAGCCCGAACCCTAACCCTAACCCTTCCCCGAAGCCTGACCCTCAGCCGTCCCCTAATCCTAACCCGTATGCTGACACTAACCCGCGCCCTCACACGTACGCTCCCCCTACAGCGTTGTCGTATCCTCACCTGGACCCTAAACCGTCCCCGTCCCCTAACCCTAACCCTAGCCCGAAGCCTAACCCTAACCCTTCCCCGAAGCCTGACCCTCAGCCGTCCCCTAATCCTAACCCGTACGCTGACACTAACCCGCGCCCTCACACGTACGCTCCCCCTAGAGCGTTGTCGTACCCTCACCTGGACCCTAAACCGTCCCCGTCCCCTAACCCTAACCCTAGCCCGAAGCCTAATCCTAACCCTTCCCCGAAGCCTGACTCTCAGCCATCCCCTAATCCTAACCCGTACGCTGACACTAACCCGCGCCCTCACACGTACGCTCCCCCTAGAGCGTTGTCGTACCCTCACCTGGACCCTAAACCGTCCCCGTCCCCTAACCCTAACCCTAGCCCGAAGCCTAACCCTAACCCTTCCCCGAAGCCTGACCCTCAGCCGTCCCCTAATCCTAACCCGTACGCTGACACTAACCAGCGCCCTCACACGTACGCTCCCCCTAGAGCGTTGTCGTACCCTCACCTGGACCCTAAACCGTCCCCGTCCCCTAACCCTAACCCTAGCCCGAACCCTAACCCTAACCCTTCCCCGAAGCCTGACCCTCAGCCGTCCCCTAATCCTAACCCGTACGCTGACACTAACCCGTGCCCTCACACGTACGCTCCCCCTAGAGCGTTGTCGTACCCTCACCTGGACCCTAAACCGTCCCCGTCCCCTAACCCTAACCCTAGCCCGAACCCTAACCCTAACCCTTCCCCGAAGCCTGACCCTCAGCCGTCCCCTAATCCTAACCCGTACGCTGACACTAACCCGCGCCCTCACACGTACGCTCCCCCTAGAGCGTTGTCGTACCCTCACCTGGACCCTAAACCGTCCCCGTCCCCTAACCCTAACCCTAGCCAGAAGCATAACCCTAACCCTTCCCCGAAGCCTGACCCTCAGCCGTCCCCTAATCCTAACCCGTACGCTGACACTAACCCGCGCCCTCACACGTACGCTCCCCCTAGAGCGTTGTTGTACCCTCACCTGGACCCTAAACCGTCCCCGTCCCCTAACCCTAACCCTAGCCCGAAGCCTAACCCTAACCCTTCCCCGAAGCCTGACCCTCAGCCGTCCCCTAATCCTAAACCGTACGCTGACACTAACCCGCGCCCTCACACGTACGCTCCCCCTAGAGCGTTGTCGTACCCTCACCTGGACCCTAAACCGTCCCCGTCCCCTAACCCTAACCCTAGCCCGAAGCCTATCCCTAACCCTTCCCCGAAGCCTGACCCTCAGCCGTCCCCTAATCCTAACCCGTACGCTGACACTAACCCTCGCCCTCACACGTACGCTCCCCCTAGAGCGTTGTCGTTCCCTCACCTGGACCCTAAACCGTCCCCGTCCCCTAACCCTAACCCTAGCCCGAACCCTAACCCTAACCCTTCCCCGAAGCCTGACCCTCAGCCGTCCCCTAATCCTAACCCGTACGCTGACACTAACCCGCGCCCTCACACGTACGCTCCCCCTAGAGGGTTGTTGTACCCTCACCTGGAGCCTAAACCGTCCCCGTCCCCTAACCCTAACCCTAGCCCGAACCCTAACCCTAAACCTTCCCCGAAGCCTGACCCTCAGCGGTCCCCTAATCCTAACCCGTACGCTGACACTAACCCGCGGCCTCACACGTACGCTCCCCATAGAGCGTTGTCGTACCCTCACCTGGACCCTAAACCGTCCCCGTCCCCTAACCCTAACCCTAGCCCGAACCCTAACCCTAACCCTTCCCCGAAGCCTGACCCTCAGCCGTCCCCTAATCCTAACCCGTACGCTGACACTAACCCGCGCCCTCACACGTACGCTCCCCCTAGAGCGTTGTTGTACCCTCACCTGGACCCTAAACCGTCCCCGTCCCCTAACCCTAACCCTAGCCCGAAGCCTAACCCTAACCCTTCCCCGAAGCCTGACCCTCAGCCGTCCCCTAATCCTAACACGTACGCTGACACTAACCCGCGCCCTCACACGTACGCTCCCCCTAGAGCGTTGTCGGACCCTCACCTGGACCCTAAACCGTCCCCGTCCCCTAACCCTAACCCTAGCCCGAAGCCTATCCCTAACCCTTCCCCGAAGCCTGACCCTCAGCCGTCCCCTAATCCTAACCCGTACGCTGACACTAACCCGCGCCCTCACACGTACGCTCCCCCTAGAGCGTTGTCGTACCCTCACCTGGACCCTAAACCGTCCCCGTCCCCTAACCCTAACCCTAGCCCGAACCCTAACCCTAACCCTTCCCCGAAGCCTGACCCTCAGCCGTCCCCTAATCCTAACCCGTACGCTGACACTAACCCGCGCCCTCACACGTACGCTCCCCCTAGAGGGTTGTCGTACCCTCACCTGGACCCTAAACCGTCCCCGTCCCCGAACCCTAACCCTAGCCCGAACCCTAACCCTAACCCTTCCCCGAAGCCTGACCCTCAGCCGTCCCCTAATCCTAACCCGTACGCTGACACTAACCCGCGGCCTCACACCTACGCTCCCCATAGAGCGTTGTCGTACCCTCACCTGGACCCTAAACCGTCCCCGTCCCCTAACCCTAACCCTAGCCCGAAGCCTAACCCTAACCCTTCCCCGAAGCCTGACCCTCAGCCGTCCCCTAATCCTAACCCGTACGCTGACACTAACCCGCGCCCTCACACGTACGCTCCCCCTAGAGCGTTGTCGTACCCTCACCTGGACCCTAAACCGTCCCCGTCCCCTAACCCTAACCCTAGCCCGAAGCCTAACCCTAACCCCTCCCCGAAGCCTGACCCTCAGCCGTCCCCTAATCCTAACCCGTACGCTGACACTAACCCGCGCCCTCACACGTACGCTCCCCCTAGAGCGTTGTCGTACCCTCACCTGGACCCTAAACCGTCCCCGTCCCCTAACACTAACCCTAGCCCGAAGCCTAACCCTAACCCTTCCCCGAAGCCTGACCCTCAGCCGTCCCCTAATCCTAACCCGTACGCTGACACTAACCAGCGCCCTCACACGTACGCTCCCCCTAGAGCGTTGTCGTACCCTCACCTGGACCCTAAACCGTCCCCATCCCCTAAACCTAACCCTAGCCCGAACCCTAACCCTAACCCTTCCCCGAAGCCTGACCCTCAGCCGTCCCCTAATCCTAACCCGTACGCTGACACTAACCCGCGCCCTCACACGTACGCTCCCCCTAGAGCGTTGTCGTACCCTCACCTGGACCCTAAACCGTCCCCGTCCCCTAACCCTAACCCTAGCCCGAACCCTAACCCTAACCCTTCCCCGAAGCCTGACCCTCAGCCGTCCCCTAATCCTAACCCGTACGCTGACACTAACCCGCGCCCTCACACGTACGCTCCCCCTAGAGCGTTGTCGTACCCTCACCTGGACCCTAAACCGTCCCCGTCCCCTAACCCTAACCCTAGCCCGAACCCTAACCCTAACCCTTCCCCGAAGCCTGACCCTCAGCCGTCCCCTAATCCTAACCCGTACGCTGACACTAACCCGCGCCCTCACACGTACGCTCCCCCTAGAGCGTTGTCGTACCCTCACCTGGACCCTAAACCGTCCCCGTCCCCTAACCCTAACCCTAGCCCGAACCCTAACCCTAACCCTTCCCCGAAGCCTGACCCTCAGCCGTCCCCTAATCCTAACCCGTACGCTGACACTAACCCGCGCCCTCACATGTACGCTCCCCCTAGAGCGTTGTCGTACCCTCACCTGGACCCTAAACCGTCCCCGTCCCCTAACCCTAACCCTAGCCCGAACCCTAACCCTAACCCTTCCCCGAAGCCTGACCCTCAGCCGTCCCCTAATCCTAACCCGTACGCTGACACTAACCCGCGCCCTCACACGTACGCTCCCCCTAGAGCGTTGTCGTACCCTCACCTGGACCCTAAACCGTCCCCGTCCCCTAACCCTAACCCTAGCCCGAAGCCTAACCCTAACCCTTCCCCGAAGCCTGACCCTCAGCCGTCCCCTAATCCTAACCCGTACGCTGACACTAACCCGCGCCCTCACACGTACGCTCCCCCTAGAGCGTTGTCGTACCCTCACCTGGACCCTAAACCGTCCCCGTCCCCTAACCCTAACCCTAGCCCGAAGCCTAACCCTAACCCTTCCCCGAAGCCTGACCCTCAGCCGTCCCCTAATCCTAACCCGTACGCTGACACTAACCCGCGGCCTCACACGTACGCTCCCCCTAGAGCGTTGTCGTACCCTCACCTGGACCCTAAACCGTCCCCGTCCCCTAACCCTAACCCTAGCCCGAAGCCTAACCCTAACCCTTCCCCGAAGCCTGACCCTCAGCCGTCCCCTAATCCTAACCCGTACGCTGACACTAACCCGCGCCCTCACACGTACGCTCCCCCTAGAGCGTTGTCGTACCCTCACCTGGACCCTAAACCGTCCCCGTCCCCTAACCCTAACCCTAGCCCGAAGCCTAACCCTAACCCTTCCCCGAAGCCTGACCCTCAGCCGTCCCCTAATCCTAACCCGTACGCTGACACTAACCCGCGCCCTCACACGTACGCTCCCCCTAGAGCGTTGTCGTACCCTCACCTGGACCCTAAACCGTCCCCGTCCCCTAACCCTAACCCTAGCCCGAAGCCTAACCCTAACCCTTCCCCGAAGCCTGACCCTCAGCCGTCCCCTAATCCTAACCCGTACGCTGACACTAACCCGCGCCCTCACACGTACGCTCCCCCTAGAGCGTTGTCGTACCCTCACCTGGACCCTAAACCGTCCCCGTCCCCTAACCCTAACCCTAGCCCGAAGCCTAACCCTAACCCTTCCCCGAAGCCTGACCCTCAGCCGTCCCCTAATCCTAACCCGTACGCTGACACTAACTCGCGCCCTCACACGTACGCTCCCCCTAGAGCGTTGTCGTACCCTCACCTAGACCCTAAACCGTCCCCGTCCCCTAACCCTAACCCTAGCCCGAAGCCTAACCCTAACCCTTCCCCGAAGCCTGACCCTCAGCCGTCCCCTAATCCTAACCCGTACGCTGACACTAACCCGCGCCCTCACACGTACGCTCCCCCTAGAGCGTTGTCGTACCCTCACCTGGACCCTAAACCGTCCCCGTCCCCTAACCCTAACCCTAGCCCGAAGCCTAACCCTAACCCTTCCCCGAAGCCTGACCCTCAGCCGTCCCCTAATCCTAACCCGTACGCTGACACTAACCCGCGCCCTCACACGTACGCTCCCCCTAGAGCGTTGTCGTACCCTCACCTGGACCCTAAACCGTCCCCGTCCCCTAACCCTAACCCTAGCCCGAAGCCTAACCCTAACCCTTCCCCGAAGCCTGACCCTCAGCCGTCCCCTAATCCTAACCCGTACGCTGACACTAACCCGCGCCCTCACACGTACGCTCCCCCTAGAGCGTTGTCGTACCCTCACCTGGACCCTAAACCGTCCCCGTCCCCTAACCCTAAGCCTAGCCCGAAGCCTAACCCTAACCCTTCCCCGAAGCCTGACCCTCAGCCGTCCCCTAATCCTAACCCGTACGCTGACACTAACCCGCGCCCTCACACGTACGCTCCCCCTAGAGCGTTGTCGTACCCTCACCTGGACCCTAAACCTTCCCCGTCCCCTAACCCTAACCCTAGCCCGAACCCTAACCCTAACCCTTCCCCGAAGCCTGACCCTCAGCCGTCCCCTAATCCTAACCCGTACGCTGACACTAACCCGCGCCCTCACACGTACGCTCCCCCTAGAGCGTTGTCGTACCCTCACCTGGACCCTAAACCGTCCCCGTCCCCTAACCCTAACCCTAGCCCGAACCCTAACCCTAACCCTTCCCCGAAGCCTGACCCTCACCCGTCCCCTAATCCTAACCCGTACGCTGACACTAACCCGCGCCCTCACACGTACGCTCCCCCTAGAGCGTTGTCGTACCCTCACCTGGACCCTAAACCGTCCCCGTCCCCTAACCCTAACCCTAGCCCGAAGCCTAACCCTAACCCTTCCCCGAAGCCTGACCCTCAGCCGTCCCCTAATCCTAACCCGTACGCTGACACTAACCCGCGCCCTCACACGTACGCTCCCCCTAGAGCGTTGTCGTACCCTCACCTGGACCCTAAACCGTCCCCGTCCCCTAACCCTAACCCTAGCCCGAAGCCTAACCCTAACCCTTCCCCGAAGCCTGACCCTCAGCCGTCCCCTAATCCTAACCCGTACGCTGACAGTAACCCGTGCCCTCACACGTACGCTCCCCCTAGAGCGTTGTCGTACCCTCACCTGGACCCTAAACCGTCCCCGTCCCCTAACCCTAACCCTAGCCCGAAGCCTAACCCTAACCCTTCCCCGAAGCCTGACCCTCAGCCGTCCCCTAATCCTAACCCGTACGCTGACACTAACCCGCGCCCTCACACGTACGCTCCCCCTAGAGCGTTGTCGTACCCTCACCTGGACCCTAAACCTTCCCCGTCCCCTAACCCTAACCCTAGCCCGAACCCTAACCCTAACCCTTCCCCGAAGCCTGACCCTCAGCCGTCCCCTAATCCTAACCCGTACGCTGACACTAACCCGCGCCCTCACACGTACGCTCCCCCTAGAGGGTTGTCGTACCCTCACCTGGACCCTAAACCGTCCCCGTCCCCTAACCCTAACCCTAGCCCGAACCCTAACCCTAACCCTTCCCCGAAGCCTGACCCTCAGCCGTCCCCTAATCCTAACCCGTACGCTGACACTAACCCGCGGCCTCACACGTACGCTCCCCATAGAGCGTTGTCGTACCCTCACCTGGACCCTAAACCGTCCCCGTCCCCTAACCCTAACCCTAGCCCGAACCCTAACCCTAACCCTTCCCCGAAGCCTTACCCTCAGCCGTCCCCTAATCCTAACCCGTACGCTGACACTAACCCGCGCCCTCACACGTACGCTCCCCCTAGAGCGTTGTCGTACCCTCACCTGGACCCTAAACCGTCCCCGTCCCCTAACCCTAACCCTAGCCCGAAGCCTAACCCTAACCCTTCCCCGAAGCCTGACCCTCAGCCGTCCCCTAATCCTAACCCGTACGCTGACACTAACCCGCGCCCTCACACGTACGCTCCCCCTAGAGCGTTGTCGTACCCTCACCTGCACCCTAAACCGTCCCCGTCCCCTAACCCTAACCCTAGCCCGAACCCTAACCCTAACCCTTCCCCGAAGCCTGACCCTCAGCCGTCCCCTAATCCTAACCCGTACGCTGACACTAACCCGCGCCCTCACACGTACGCTCCCCCTAGAGCGTTGTCGTACCCTCACCTGGACCCTAAACCGTCCCCGTCCCCTAACCCTAACCCTAGCCCGAAGCCTAATCCTAACCCTTCCACGAAGCCTGACCTTCAGCCGTCCCCTAATCCTAACCCGTACGCTGACACTAACCCGCGTCCTCACACGTACGCTCCCCCTAGAGCGTTGTCGTACCCTCACCTGGACCCTAAACCGTCCCCGTCCCCTAACCCTAACCCTAGCCCGAACCCTAACCCTAACACTTCCCCGAAGCCTGACCCTCAGCCGTCCCCTAATCCTAACCCGTACGCTGACACTAACCCGCGCCCTCACACGTACGCTCCCCCTAGAGCGTTGTCGTACCCTCACCTGGACCCTAAACCGTCCCCGTCCCCTAACCCTAACCCTAGCCCGAACCCTAACCCTAACCCTTCCCCGAAGCCTGACCCTCAGCCGTCCCCTAATCCTAACCCGTACGTTGACACTAACCCGTGCCCTCACACGTACGCTCCCCCTAGAGCGTTGTCGTACCCTCACCTGGACCCTAAACCGTCCCCGTCCCCTAACCCTAACCCTAGCCCGAACCCTAACCCTAACCCTTCCCCGAAGCCTGACCCTCAGCCGTCCCCTAATCCTAACCCGTACGCTGACACTAACCCGCGCCCTCACACGTACGCTCCCCCTAGAGCGTTGTCGTACCCTCACCTGGACCCTAAACCGTCCCCGTCCCCTAACCCTAACCCTAGCCCGAACCCTAACCCTAACCCTTCCCCGAAGCCTGACCCTCAGCCGTCCCCTAATCCTAACCCGTACGCTGACACTAACCCGCGCCCTCACACGTACGCTCCCCCTAGAGCGTTGTCGTACCCTCACCTGGACCCTAAACCGTCCCCGTCCCCTAACCCTAACCCTAGCCCGAAGCCTAACCCTAACCCTTCCCCGAAGCCTGACCCTCAGCCGTCCCCTAATCCTAACCCGTACGCTGACACTAACCCGCGGCCTCACACCTACGCTCCCCATAGAGCGTTGTCGTACCCTCACCTGGACCCTAAACCGTCCCCGTCCCCTAACCCTAACCCTAGCCCGAACCCTAACCCTAACCCTTCCCCGAAGCCTGACCCTCAGCCGTCCCCTAATCCTAACCCGTACGCTGACACTAACCCGCGCCCTCACACGTACGCAACCCCTAGAGCGTTGTCGTACCCTCACCTGGACCCTAAACCGTCCCCGTCCCCTAACCCTAACCCTAGCCTGAAGCCTAACCCTAACCCTTCCCCGAAGCCTGACCCTCAGCCGTCCCCTAATCCTAACCCGTACGCTGACACTAACCCGCGCCCTCACACGTACGCTCCCCCTAGAGTGTTGTCGTACCCTCACCTGGACCCTAAACCGTCCCCGTCCCCTAACCCTAACCCTAGCCCGAAGCCTAACCCTAACCCTTCCCCGAAGCCTGACCCTCAGCCGTCCCCTAATCCTAACCCGTACGCTGACACTAACCCACGCCCTCACACGTACGCTCCCCCTAGAGCGTTGTCGTACCCTCACCTGGACCCTAAACCGTCCCCGTCCCCTAACCCTAACCCTAGCCCGAAGCCTAACCCTAACACTTCCCCGAAGCCTGACCCTCAGCCGTCCCCTAATCCTAACCCGTACGCTGACACTAACCCGCGCCCTCACACGTACGCTCCCCCTAGAGCGTTGTCGTACCCTCACCTGGATCCTAAACCGTCCCCGTCCCCTAACCCTAACCCTAGCCCGAAGCCTAACCCTAACCCTTCCCCGAAGCCTGACCCTCAGCCGTCCCCTAATCCTAACCCGTACGCTGACACTAACCCGCGCCCTCACACGTACGCTCCCCCTAGAGCGTTGTCGTACCCTCACCTGGACCCTAAACCGTCCCCGTCCCCTAACCCTAACCCTAGCCCGAACCCTAACCCTAACCCTTCCCCGAAGCCTGACACTCAGCCGTCCCCTAATCCTAACCCGTACGCTGACACTAACCCGCGCCCTCACACGTACGCTCCCCCTAGAGCGTTGTCGTACCCTCACCTGGACCCTAAACCGTCCCCGTCCCCTAACCCTAACCCTAGCCCGAACCCTAACCCTAACTCTTCCCCGAAGCCTGACCCTCAGCCGTCCCCTAATCCTAACCCGTACGCTGACACTAACCCGCGCCCTCACACGTACGCTCCCCCTAGAGCGTTGTCGTACCCTCACCTGGACCCTAAACCGTCCCCGTCCCCTAACCCTAACCCTAGCCCGAACCCTATCCCTAACCCTTCCCCGAAGCCTGACCCTCAGCCGTCCCCTAATCCTAACCCGTACGCTGACACTAACCCGCGCCCTCACACGTACGCTCCCCCTAGAGCGTTGTCGTACCCTCACCTGGACCCTAAACCGTCCCCGTCCCCTAACCCTAACCCTAGCCCGAACCCTAACCCTAACCCTTCCCCGAAGCCTGACCCTCAGCCGTCCCCTAATCCTAACCCGTACGCTGACACTAACCCGCGCCCTCACACGTACGCTCCCCCTAGAGGGTTGTCGTACCCTCACCTGGACCCTAAACCGTCCCCGTCCCCTAACCCTAACCCTAGCCCGAACCCTAACCCTAACCCTTCCCCGAAGCCTGACCCTCAGCCGTCCCCTAATCCTAACCCGTACGCTGACACTAACCCGCGCCCTCACACGTACGCTCCCCCTAGAGCGTTGTCGTACCCTCACCTGGACCCTAAACCGTCCCCGTCCCCTAACCCTAACCCTAGCCCGAAGCCTAACCCTAACCCTTCCCCGAAGCCTGACCCTCAGCCGTCCCCTAATCCTAACCCGTACGCTGACACTAACCCGCGCCCTCACACGTACGCTCCCCCTAGAGCGTTGTCGTACCCTCACCTGGACCCTAAACCGTCCCCGTCCCCTAACCCTAACCCTAGCCCGAAGCCTAACCCTAACCCTTCCCCGAAGCCTGACCCTCAGCCGTCCCCTAATCCTAACCCGTACGCTGACACTAACCCGCGCCCTCACACGTACGCTCCCCCTAGAGCGTTGTCGTACCCTCACCTGGACCCTAAACCGTCCCCGTCCCCTAACCCTAACCCTAGCCCGAACCCTAACCCTAACCCTTCCCCGAAGCCTGACCCTCAGCCGTCCCCTAATCCTAACCCGTATGCTGACACTAACCCGCGCCCTCACACGTACGCTCCCCCTACAGCGTTGTCGTATCCTCACCTGGACCCTAAACCGTCCCCGTCCCCTAACCCTAACCCTAGCCCGAAGCCTAACCCTAACCCTTCCCCGAAGCCTGACCCTCAGCCGTCCCCTAATCCTAACCCGTACGCTGACACTAACCCGCGCCCTCACACGTACGCTCCCCCTAGAGCGTTGTCGTACCCTCACCTGGACCCTAAACCGTCCCCGTCCCCTAACCCTAACCCTAGCCCGAAGCCTAATCCTAACCCTTCCCCGAAGAGTGACCCTCAGCCATCCCCTAATCCTAACCCGTACGCTGACACTAACCCGCGCCCTCACACGTACGCTCCCCCTAGAGCGTTGTCGTACCCTCACCTGGACCCTAAACCGTCCCCGTCCCCTAACCCTAACCCTAGCCCGAAGCCTAACCCTAACCCTTCCCCGAAGCCTGACCCTCAGCCGTCCCCTAATCCTAACCCGTACGCTGACACTAACCAGCGCCCTCACACGTACGCTCCCCCTAGAGCGTTGTCGTACCCTCACCTGGACCCTAAACCGTCCCCGTCCCCTAACCCTAACCCTAGCCCGAACCCTAACCCTAACCCTTCCCCGAAGCCTGACCCTCAGCCGTCCCCTAATCCTAACCCGTACGCTGACACTAACCCGTGCCCTCACACGTACGCTCCCCCTAGAGCGTTGTCGTACCCTCACCTGGACCCTAAACCGTCCCCGTCCCCTAACCCTAACCCTAGCCCGAACCCTAACCCTTCCCCGAAGCCTGACCCTCAGCCGTCCCCTAATCCTAACCCGTACGCTGACACTAACCCGCGCCCTCACACGTACGCTCCCCCTAGAGCGTTGTCGTACCCTCACCTGGACCCTAAACCGTCCCCGTCCCCTAACCCTAACCCTAGCCCGAACCCTAACCCTAACCCTTCCCCGAAGCCTGACCCTCAGCCGTCCCCTAATCCTAACCCGTACGCTGACACTAACCCGCGCCCTCACACGTACGCTCCCCCTAGAGCGTTGTCGTACCCTCACCTGGACCCTAAACCGTCCCCGTCCCCTAACCCTAACCCTAGCCCGAAGCCTAACCCTAACCCTTCCCCGAAGCCTGACCCTCAGCCGTCCCCTAATCCTAACCCGTACGCTGACACTAACCCGCGCCCTCACACGTACGCTCCCCCTAGAGCGTTGTTGTACCCTCACCTGGACCCTAAACCGTCCCCGTCCCCTAACCCTAACCCTACCCGAAGCCTAACCCTAACCCTTCCCCGAAGCCTGACCCTCAGCCGTCCCCTAATCCTAACCCGTACGCTGACACTAACCCGCGCCCTCACACGTACGCTCCCCCTAGAGCGTTGTCGTACCCTCACCTGGACCCTAAACCGTCCCCGTCCCCTAACCCTAACCCTAGCCCGAAGCCTATCCCTAACCCTTCCCCGAAGCCTGACCCTCAGCCGTCCCCTAATCCTAACCCGTACGCTGACACTAACCCGCGCCCTCACACGTACGCTCCCCCTAGAGCGTTGTCGTACCCTCACCTGGACCCTAAACCGTCCCCGTCCCCTAACCCTAACCCTAGCCCGAACCCTAACCCTAACCCTTCCCCGAAGCCTGACCCTCAGCCGTCCCCTAATCCTAACCCGTACGCTGACACTAACCCGCGCCCTCACACGTACGCTCCCCCTAGAGGGTTGTCGTACCCTCACCTGGACCCTAAACCGTCCCCGTCCCCTAACCCTAACCCTAGCCCGAACCCTAACCCTAACCCTTCCCCGAAGCCTGACCCTCAGCCGTCCCCTAATCCTAACCCGTACGCTGACACTAACCTGCGGCCTCACACGTACGCTCCCCATAGAGCGTTGTCGTACCCTCACCTGGACCCTAAACCGTCCCCGTCCCCTAACCCTAACCCTAGCCCGAACCCTAACCCTAACCCTTCCCCGAAGCCTGACCCTCAGCCGTCCCCTAAACCTAACCCGTACGCTGACACTAACCCGCGACCTCACACGTACGCTCCCCCTAGAGCGTTGTCGTACCCTCACCTGGACCCTAAACCGTCCCCGTCCCCTAACCCTAACCCTAGCCCGAAGCCTAACCCTAACCCTTCCCCGAAGCCTGACCCTCAGCCGTCCCCTAATCCTAACCCGTACGCTGACACTAACCCGCGCCCTCACACGTACGCTCCCCCTAGAGCGTTGTCGTACCCTCACCTGGACCCTAAACCGTCCCCGTCCCCTAACCCTAACCCTAGCCCGAACCCTAACCCTAACCCTTCCCCGAAGCCTGACCCTCAGCCGTCCCCTAATCCTAACCCGTACGCTGACACTAACCCGCGCCCTCACACGTACGCTCCCCCTAGAGCGTTGTCGTATCCTCACCTGGACCCTAAACCGTCCCCGTCCCCTAACCCTAACCCTAGCCCGAAGCCTAACCCTAACCCTTCCCCGAAGCCTGACCCTCAGCCGTCCCCTAATCCTAACCCGTACGCTGACACTAACCCGCGCCCTCACACGTACGCTCCCCCTAGAGCGTTGTCGTACCCTCACCTGGACCCTAAACCGTCCCCGTCCCCTAACCCTAACCCTAGCCCGAAGCCTAATCCTAACCCTTCCCCGAAGCCTGACCCTCAGCCGTCCCCTAATCCTAACCCGTACGCTGACACTAACCCGTGCCCTCACACGTACGCTCCCCCTAGAGCGTTGTCGTACCCTCACCTGGACCCTAAACCGTCCCCGTCCCCTAACCCTAACCCTAGCCCGAACCCTAACCCTAACCCTTCCCCGAAGCCTGACCCTCAGCCGTCCCCTAATCCTAACCCGTACGCTGACACTAACCCGCGCCCTCACACGTACGCTCCCCCTAGAGCGTTGTCGTACCCTCACCTGGACCCTAAACCGTCCCCGTCCCCTAACCCTAACCCTAGCCCGAACCCTAACCCTAACCCTTCCCCGAAGCCTGACCCTCAGCCGTCCCCTAATCCTAACCCGTACGCTGACACTAACCCGCGCCCTCACACGTACGCTCCCCCTAGAGCGTTGTCGTACCCTCACCTGGACCCTAAACCGTCCCCGTCCCCTAACCCTAACCCTAGCCCGAAGCATAACCCTAACCCTTCCCCGAAGCCTGACCCTCAGCCGTCCCCTAATCCTAACCCGTACGCTGACACTAACCCGCGCCCTCACACGTACGCTCCCCCTAGAGCGTTGTCGTACCCTCACCTGGACCCTAAACCGTCCCCGTCCCCTAACCCTAACCCTAGCCCGAAGCCTAACCCTAACCCTTCCCCGAAGCCTGACCCTCAGCCGTCCCCTAATCCTAACCCGTACGCTGACACTAACCCGCGCCCTCACACGTACGATCCCCCTAGAGCGTTGTCGTACCCTCACCTGGACCCTAAACCGTCCCCGTCCCCTAACCCTAACCCTAGCCCGAAGCCTAACCCTAACCCTTCCCCGAAGCCTGACCCTCAGCCGTCCCCTAATCCTAACCCGTACGCTGACACTAACCCGCGCCCTCACACGTACGCTCCCCCTAGAGCGTTGTCGTACCCTCACCTGGACCCTAAACCGTCCCCGTCCCCTAACCCTAACCCTAGCCCGAACCCTAACCCTAACCCTTCCCCGAAGCCTGACCCTCAGCCGTCCCCTAATCCTAACCCGTACGCTGACACTAACCCGCGCCCTCACACGTACGCTCCCCCTAGAGCGTTGTCGTATCCTCACCTGGACCCTAAACCGTCCCCGTCCCCTAACCCTAACCCTAGCCCGAAGCCTAACCCTAACCCTTCCCCGAAGCCTGACCCTCAGCCGTCCCCTAATCCTAACCCGTACGCTGACACTAACCCGCGCCCTCACACGTACGCTCCCCCTAGAGCGTTGTCGTACCCTCACCTGGACCCTAAACCGTCCCCGTCCCCTAACCCTAACCCTAGCCCGAAGCCTAATCCTAACCCTTCCCCGAAGCCTGACCCTCAGCCGTCCCCTAATCCTAACCCGTACGCTGACACTAACCCGTGCCCTCACACGTACGCTCCCCCTAGAGCGTTGTCGTACCCTCACCTGGACCCTAAACCGTCCCCGTCCCGTAACCCTAACCCTAGCCCGAACCCTAACCCTAACCCTTCCCCGAAGCCTGACCCTCAGCCGTCCCCTAATCCTAACCCGTACGCTGACACTAACCCGCGCCCTCACACGTACGCTCCCCCTAGAGCGTTGTCGTACCCTCACCTGGACCCTAAACCGTCCCCGTCCCCTAACCCTAACCCTAGCCCGAACCCTAACCCTAACCCTTCCCCGAAGCCTGACCCTCAGCCGTCCCCTAATCCTAACCCGTACGCTGACACTAACCCGCGCCCTCACACGTACGCTCCCCCTAGAGCGTTGTCGTACCCTCACCTGGACCCTAAACCGTCCCCGTCCCCTAACCCTAACCCTAGCCCGAAGCATAACCCTAACCCTTCCCCGAAGCCTGACCCTCAGCCGTCCCCTAATCCTAACCCGTACGCTGACACTAACCCGCGCCCTCACACGTACGCTCCCCCTAGAGCGTTGTTGTACCCTCACCTGGACCCTAAACCGTCCCCGTCCCCTAACCCTAACCCTAGCCCGAAGCCTAACCCTAACCCTTCCCCGAAGCCTGACCCTCAGCCGTCCCCTAATCCTAAACCGTACGCTGACACTAACCCGCGCCCTCACACGTACGCTCCCCCTAGAGCGTTGTCGTACCCTCACCTGGACCCTAAACCGTCCCCGTCCCCTAACCCTAACCCTAGCCCGAAGCCTATCCCTAACCCTTCCCCGAAGCCTGACCCTCAGCCGTCCCCTAATCCTAACCCGTACGCTGACACTAACCCTCGCCCTCACACGTACGCTCCCCCTAGAGCGTTGTCGTTCCCTCACCTGGACCCTAAACCGTCCCCGTCCCCTAACCCTAACCCTAGCCCGAACCCTAACCCTAACCCTTCCCCGAAGCCTGACCCTCAGCCGTCCCCTAATCCTAACCCGTACGCTGACACTAACCCGCGCCCTCACACGTACGCTCCCCCTAGAGGGTTGTCGTACCCTCACCTGGACCCTAAACCGTCCCCGTCCCCTAACCCTAACCCTAGCCCGAACCCTAACCCTAAACCTTCCCCGAAGCCTGACCCTCAGCGGTCCCCTAATCCTAACCTGTACGCTGACACTAACCCGCGGCCTCACACGTACGCTCCCCATAGAGCGTTGTCGTACCCTCACCTGGACCCTAAACCGTCCCCGTCCCCTAACCCTAACCCTAGCCCGAACCCTAACCCTAACCCTTCCCCGAAGCCTGACCCTCAGCCGTCCCCTAATCCTAACCCGTACGCTGACACTAACCCGCGCCCTCACACGTACGCTCCCCCTAGAGCGTTGTTGTACCCTCACCTGGACCCTAAACCGTCCCCGTCCCCTAACCCTAACCCTAGCCCGAAGCCTAACCCTAACCCTTCCCCGAAGCCTGACCCTCAGCCGTCCCCTAATCCTAACACGTACGCTGACACTAACCCGCGCCCTCACACGTACGCTCCCCCTAGAGCGTTGTCGGACCCTCACCTGGACCCTAAACCGTCCCCGTCCCCTAACCCTAACCCTAGCCCGAAGCCTATCCCTAACCCTTCCCCGAAGCCTGACCCTCAGCCGTCCCCTAATCCTAACCCGTACGCTGACACTAACCCGCGCCCTCACACGTACGCTCCCCCTAGAGCGTTTTCGTACCCTCACCTGGACCCTAAACCGTCCCCGTCCCCTAACCCTAACCCTAGCCCGAACCCTAACCCTAACCCTTCCCCGAAGCCTGACCCTCAGCCGTCCCCTAATCCTAACCCGTACGCTGACACTAACCCGCGCCCTCACACGTACGCTCCCCCTAGAGGGTTGTCGTACCCTCACCTGGACCCTAAACCGTCCCCGTCCCCTAACCCTAACCCTAGCCCGAACCCTAACCCTAACCCTTCCCCGAAGCCTGACCCTCAGCCGTCCCCTAATCCTAACCCGTACGCTGACACTAACCCGCGGCCTCACACCTACGCTCCCCATAGAGCGTTGTCGTACCCTCACCTGGACCCTAAACCGTCCCCGTCCCCTAACCCTAACCCTAGCCCGAAGCCTAACCCTAACCCTTCCCCGAAGCCTGACCCTCAGCCGTCCCCTAATCCTAACCCGTACGCTGACACTAACCCGCGCCCTCACACGTACGCTCCCCCTAGAGCGTTGTCGTACCCTCACCTGGACCCTAAACCGTCCCCGTCCCCTAACCCTAACCCTAGCCCGAAGCCTAACCCTAACCCCTCCCCGAAGCCTGACCCTCAGCCGTCCCCTAATCCTAACCCGTACGCTGACACTAACCCGCGCCCTCACACGTACGCTCCCCCTAGAGCGTTGTCGTACCCTCACCTGGACCCTAAACCGTCCCCGTCCCCTAACACTAACCCTAGCCCGAAGCCTAACCCTAACCCTTCCCCGAAGCCTGACCCTCAGCCGTCCCCTAATCCTAACCCGTACGCTGACACTAACCAGCGCCCTCACACGTACGCTCCCCCTAGAGCGTTGTCGTACCCTCACCTGGACCCTAAACCGTCCCCATCCCCTAAACCTAACCCTAGCCCGAACCCTAACCCTAACCCTTCCCCGAAGCCTGACCCTCAGCCGTCCCCTAATCCTAACCCGTACGCTGACACTAACCCGCGCCCTCACACGTACGCTCCCCCTAGAGCGTTGTCGTACCCTCACCTGGACCCTAAACCGTCCCCGTCCCCTAACCCTAACCCTAGCCCGAACCCTAACCCTAACCCTTCCCCGAAGCCTGACCCTCAGCCGTCCCCTAATCCTAACCCGTACGCTGACACTAACCCGCGCCCTCACACGTACGCTCCCCCTAGAGCGTTGTCGTACCCTCACCTGGACCCTAAACCGTCCCCGTCCCCTAACCCTAACCCTAGCCCGAACCCTAACCCTAACCCTTCCCCGAAGCCTGACCCTCAGCCGTCCCCTAATCCTAACCCGTACGCTGACACTAACCCGCGCCCTCACACGTACGCTCCCCGTAGAGCGTTGTCGTACCCTCACCTGGACCCTAAACCGTCCCCGTCCCCTAACCCTAACCCTAGCCCGAACCCTAACCCTAACCCTTCCCCGAAGCCTGACCCTCAGCCGTCCCCTAATCCTAACCCGTACGCTGACACTAACCCGCGCCCTCACATGTACGCTCCCCCTAGAGCGTTGTCGTACCCTCACCTGGACCCTAAACCGTCCCCGTCCCCTAACCCTAACCCTAGCCCGAACCCTAACCCTAACCCTTCCCCGAAGCCTGACCCTCAGCCGTCCCCTAATCCTAACCCGTACGCTGACACTAACCCGCGCCCTCACACGTACGCTCCCCCTAGAGCGTTGTCGTACCCTCACCTGGACCCTAAACCGTCCCCGTCCCCTAACCCTAACCCTAGCCCGAAGCCTAACCCTAACCCTTCCCCGAAGCCTGACCCTCAGCCGTCCCCTAATCCTAACCCGTACGCTGACACTAACCCGCGCCCTCACACGTACGCTCCCCCTAGAGTGTTGTCGTACCCTCACCTGGACCCTAAACCGTCCCCGTCCCCTAACCCTAACCCTAGCCCGAAGCCTAACCCTAACCCTTCCCCGAAGCCTGACCCTCAGCCGTCCCCTAATCCTAACCCGTACGCTGACACTAACCCGCGCCCTCACACGTACGCTCCCCCTAGAGCGTTGTCGTACCCTCACCTGGACCCTAAACCGTCCCCGTCCCCTAACCCTAACCCTAGCCCGAAGCCTAACCCTAACCCTTCCCCGAAGCCTGACCCTCAGCCGTCCCCTAATCCTAACCCGTACGCTGACACTAACCCACGCCCTCACACGTACGCTCCCCCTAGAGCGTTGTCGTACCCTCACCTGGACCCTAAACCGTCCCCGTCCCCTAACCCTAACCCTAGCCCGAACCCTAACCCTAACCCTTCCCCGAAGCCTGACCCTCAGCCGTCCCCTAATCCTAACCCGTACGCTGACACTAACCCGCGCCCTCACACGTACGCTCCCCCTAGAGCGTTGTCGTACCCTCACCTGGACCCTAAACCGTCCCCGTCCCCTAACCCTAACCCTAGCCCGAAGCCTAACCCTAACCCTTCCCCGAAGCCTGACCCTCAGCCGTCCCCTAATCCTAACCCGTACGCTGACACTAACCCGCGCCCTCACACGTACGCTCCCCCTAGAGCGTTGTCGTACCCTCACCTGGACCCTAAACCGTCCCCGTCCCCTAACCCTAACCCTAGCCCGAAGCCTAACCCTAACCCTTCCCCGAAGCCTGACCCTCAGCCGTCCCCTAATCCTAACCCGTACGCTGACACTAACTCGCGCCCTCACACGTACGCTCCCCCTAGAGCGTTGTCGTACCCTCACCTAGACCCTAAACCGTCCCCGTCCCCTAACCCTAACCCTAGCCCGAAGCCTAACCCTAACCCTTCCCCGAAGCCTGACCCTCAGCCGTCCCCTAATCCTAACCCGTACGCTGACACTAACCCGCGCCCTCACACGTACGCTCCCCCTAGAGCGTTGTCGTACCCTCACCTGGACCCTAAACCGTCCCCGTCCCCTAACCCTAACCCTAGCCCGAAGCCTAACCCTAACCCTTCCCCGAAGCCTGACCCTCAGCCGTCCCCTAATCCTAACCCGTACGCTGACACTAACCCGCGCCCTCACACGTACGCTCCCCCTAGAGCGTTGTCGTACCCTCACCTGGACCCTAAACCGTCCCCGTCCCCTAACCCTAACCCTAGCCCGAAGCCTAACCCTAACCCTTCCCCGAAGCCTGACCCTCAGCCGTCCCCTAATCCTAACCCGTACGCTGACACTAACCCGCGCCCTCACACGTACGCTCCCCCTAGAGCGTTGTCGTACCCTCACCTGGACCCTAAACCGTCCCCGTCCCCTAACCCTAACCCTAGCCCGAAGCCTAACCCTAACCCTTCCCCGAAGCCTGACCCTCAGCCGTCCCCTAATCCTAACCCGTACGCTGACACTAACCCGCGCCCTCACACGTACGCTCCCCCTAGAGCGTTGTCGTACCCTCACCTGGACCCTAAACCTTCCCCGTCCCCTAACCCTAACCCTAGCCCGAACCCTAACCCTAACCCTTCCCCGAAGCCTGACCCTCAGCCGTCCCCTAATCCTAACCCGTACGCTGACACTAACCCGCGCCCTCACACGTACGCTCCCCCTAGAGCGTTGTCGTACCCTCACCTGGACCCTAAACCGTCCCCGTCCCCTAACCCTAACCCTAGCCCGAACCCTAACCCTAACCCTTCCCCGAAGCCTGACCCTCACCCGTCCCCTAATCCTAACCCGTACGCTGACACTAACCCGCGCCCTCACACGTACGCTCCCCCTAGAGCGTTGTCGTACCCTCACCTGGACCCTAAACCGTCCCCGTCCCCTAACCCTAACCCTAGCCCGAAGCCTAACCCTAACCCTTCCCCGAAGCCTGACCCTCAGCCGTCCCCTAATCCTAACCCGTACGCTGACACTAACCCGCGCCCTCACACGTACGCTCCCCCTAGAGCGTTGTCGTACCCTCACCTGGACCCTAAACCGTCCCCGTCCCCTAACCCTAACCCTAGCCCGAAGCCTAACCCTAACCCTTCCCCGAAGCCTGACCCTCAGCCGTCCCCTAATCCTAACCCGTACGCTGACAGTAACCCGTGCCCTCACACGTACGCTCCCCCTAGAGCGTTGTCGTACCCTCATCTGGACCCTAAACCGTCCCCGTCCCCTAACCCTAACCCTAGCCCGAAGCCTAACCCTAACCCTTCCCCGAAGCCTGACCCTCAGCCGTCCCCTAATCCTAACCCGTACGCTGACACTAACCCGCTCCATCACACGTACGCTCCCCCTAGAGTGTTGTCGTACCCTCACCTGGACCCTAAACCTTCCCCGTCCCCTAACCCTAACCCTAGCCCGAACCCTAACCCTAACCCTTCCCCGAAGCCTGACCCTCAGCCGTCCCCTAATCCTAACCCGTACGCTGACACTAACCCGCGCCCTCACACGTACGCTCCCCCTAGAGGGTTGTCGTACCCTCACCTGGACCCTAAACCGTCCCCGTCCCCTAACCCTAACCCTAGCCCGAACCCTAACCCTAACCCTTCCCCGAAGCCTGACCCTCAGCCGTCCCCTAATCCTAACCCGTACGCTGACACTAACCCGCGGCCTCACACGTACGCTCCCCATAGAGCGTTGTCGTACCCTCACCTGGACCCTAAACCGTCCCCGTCCCCTAACCCTAACCCTAGCCTGAATCCTAACCCTAACCCTTCCCCGAAGCCTGACCCTCAGCCGTCCCCTAATCCTAACCCGTACGCTGACACTAACCCGCGCCCTCACACGTACGCTCCCCCTAGAGCGTTGTCGTACCCTCACCTGGACCCTAAACCGTCCCCGTCCCCTAACCCTAACCCTAGCCCGAAGCCTAACCCTAACCCTTCCCCGAAGCCTGACCCTCAGCCGTCCCCTAATCCTAACCCGTACGCTGACACTAACCCGCGCCCTCACACGTACGCTCCCCCTAGAGCGTTGTCGTACCCTCACCTGCACCCTAAACCGTCCCCGTCCCCTAACCCTAACCCTAGCCCGAAGCCTAACCCTAACACTTCCCCGAAGCCTGACCCTCAGCCGTCCCCTAATCCTAACCCGTACGCTGACACTAACCCGCGCCCTCACACGTACGCTCCCCCTAGAGCGTTGTTGTACCCTCACCTGGACCCTAAACCGTCCCCGTCCCCTAACCCTAACCCTAGCCCGAACCCTAACCCTAACCCTTCCCCGAAGCCTGACCCTCAGCCGTCCCCTAATCCTAACCTGTACGTTGACACTAACCCGTGCCCTCACACGTACGCTCCCCCTAGAGCGTTGTCGTACCCTCACCTGGACCCTAAACCGTCCCCGTCCCCTAACCCTAACCCTAGCCCGAACCCTAACCCTAACCCTTCCCCGAAGCCTGACCCTCAGCCGTCCCCTAATCCTAACCCGTACGCTGACACTAACCCGCGCCCTCACACGTACGCTCCCCCTAGAGCGTTGTCGTACCCTCACCTGGACCCTAAACCGTCCCCGTCCCCTAACCCTAACCCTAGCCCGAAGCCTAACCCTAACCCTTCCCCGAAGCCTGACCCTCAGCCGTCCCCTAATCCTAACCCGTACGCTGACACTAACCCGCGGCCTCACACCTACGCTCCCCATAGAGCGTTGTCGTACCCTCACCTGGACCCTAAACCGTCCCCGTCCCCTAACCCTAACCCTAGCCCGAACCCTAACCCTAACCCTTCCCCGAAGCCTGACCCTCAGCCGTCCCCTAATCCTAACCCGTACGCTGACACTAACCAGCGCCCTCACACGTACGCAACCCCTAGAGCGTTGTCGTACCCTCACCTGGACCCTAAACCGTCCCCGTCCCCTAACCCTAACCCTAGCCTGAAGCCTAACCCTAACCCTTCCCCGAAGCCTGACCCTCAGCCGTCCCCTAATCCTAACCCGTACGCTGACACTAACCCGCGCCCTCACACGTACGCTCCCCCTAGAGCGTTGTCGTACCCTCACCTGGACCCTAAACCGTCCCCGTCCCCTAACCCTAACCCTAGCCCGAAGCCTAACCCTAACCCTTCCCCGAAGCCTGACCCTCAGCCGTCCCCTAATCCTAACCCGTACGCTGACACTAACCCGCGCCCTCACACGTACGCTCCCCCTAGAGCGTTGTCGTACCCTCACCTGGACCCTAAACCGTCCCCGTCCCCTAACCCTAACCCTAGCCCGAAGCCTAACCCTAACACTTCCCCGAAGCCTGACCCTCAGCCGTCCCCTAATCCTAACCCGTACGCTGACACTAACCCGCGCCCTCACACGTACGCTCCCCCTAGAGCGTTGTCGTACCCTCACCTGGACCCTAAACCGTCCCCGTCCCCTAACCCTAACCCTAGCCCGAAGCCTAACCCTAACCCTTCCCCGAAGCCTGACCCTCAGCCGTCCCCTAATCCTAACCCGTACGCTGACACTAACCCGCGCCCTCACACGTACGCTCCCCCTAGAGCGTTGTCGTACCCTCACCTGGACCCTAAACCGTCCCCGTCCCCTAACCCTAACCCTAGCCCGAACCCTAACCCTAACCCTTCCCCGAAGCCTGACACTCAGCCGTCCCCTAATCCTAACCCGTACGCTGACACTAACCCGCGCCCTCACACGTACGCTCCCCCTAGAGCGTTGTCGTACCCTCACCTGGACCCTAAACCGTCCCCGTCCCCTAACCCTAACCCTAGCCCGAACCCTAACCCTAACTCTTCCCCGAAGCCTGACCCTCAGCCGTCCCCTAATCCTAACCCGTACGCTGACACTAACCCGCGCCCTCACACGTACGCTCCCCCTAGAGCGTTGTCGTACCCTCACCTGGACCCTAAACCGTCCCCGTCCCCTAACCCTAACCCTAGCCCGAACCCTAACCCTAACCCTTCCCCGAAGCCTGACCCTCAGCCGTCCCCTAATCCTAACCCGTACGCTGACACTAACCCGCGCCCTCACACGTACGCTCCCCCTAGAGCGTTGTCGTACCCTCACCTGGACCCTAAACCGTCCCCGTCCCCTAACCCTAACCCTAGCCCGAACCCTAACCCTAACCCTTCCCCGAAGCCTGACCCTCAGCCGTCCCCTAATCCTAACCCGTACGCTGACACTAACCCGCGCCCTCACACGTACGCTCCCCCTAGAGCGTTGTCGTACCCTCACCTGGACCCTAAACCGTCCCCGTCCCCTAACCCTAACCCTAGCCCGAACCCTAACCCTAACCCTTCCCCGAAGCCTGACCCTCAGCCGTCCCCTAATCCTAACCCGTACGCTGACACTAACCCGCGCCCTCACACGTACACTCCCCCTAGAGCGTTGTCGTACCCTCACCTGGACCCTAAACCGTCCCCGTCCCCTAACCCTAACCCTAGCCCGAACCCTAACCCTAACCCTTCCCCGAAGCCTGACCCTCAGCCGTCCCCTAATCCTAACCCGTACGCTGACACTAACCCGCGCCCTCACACGTACGCTCCCCCTAGAGCGTTGTCGTACCCTCACCTGGACCCTAAACCGTCCCCGTCCCCTAACCCTAACCCTAGCCCGAACCCTAACCCTAACCCTTCCCCGAAGCCTGACCCTCAGCCGTCCCCTAATCCTAACCCGTACGCTGACACTAACCCGCGCCCTCACACGTACGCTCCCCCTAGAGCGTTGTCGTACCCTCACCTGGACCCTAAACCGTCCCCGTCCCCTAACCCTAACCCTAGCCCGAACCCTAACCCTAACCCTTCCCCGAAGCCTGACCCTCAGCCGTCCCCTAATCCTAACCCGTACGCTGACACTAACCCGCGCCCTCACACGTACGCTCCCCCTAGAGCGTTGTCGTACCCTCACCTGGACCCTAAACCGTCCCCGTCCCCTAACCCTAACCCTAGCCCGAACCCTAACCCTAACCCTTCCCCGAAGCCTGACCCTCAGCCGTCCCCTAATCCTAACCCGTACGCTGACACTAACCCGCGCCCTCACACGTACGCTCCCCCTAGAGCGTTGTCGTACCCTCACCTGGACCCTAAACCGTCCCCGTCCCCTAACCCTAACCCTAGCCCGAACCCTAACCCTAACCCTTCCCCGAAGCCTGACCCTCAGCCGTCCCCTAATCCTAACCCGTACGCTGACACTAACCCGCGCCCTCACACGTACGCTCCCCCTAGAGCGTTGTCGTACCCTCACCTGGACCCTAAACCGTCCCCGTCCCCTAACCCTAACCCTAGCCCGAACCCTAACCCTAACCCTTCCCCGAAGCCTGACCCTCAGCCGTCCCCTAATCCTAACCCGTACGCTGACACTAACCCGCGCCCTCACACGTACGCTCCCCCTAGAGCGTTGTCGTACCCTCACCTGGACCCTAAACCGTCCCCGTCCCCTAACCCTAACCCTACCCGAAGCCTAACCCTAACCCTTCCCCGAAGCCTGACCCTCAGCCGTCCCCTAATCCTAACCCGTACGCTGACACTAACCCGCGCCCTCACACGTACGCTCCCCCTAGAGCGTTGTCGTACCCTCACCTGGACCCTAAACCGTCCCCGTCCCCTAACCCTAACCCTAGCCCGAACCCTAACCCTAACCCTTCCCCGAAGCCTGACCCTCAGCCGTCCCCTAATCCTAACCCGTACGCTGACACTAACCCGCGCCCTCACACGTACACTCCCCCTAGAGCGTTGTCGTACCCTCACCTGGACCCTAAACCGTCCCCGTCCCCTAACCCTAACCCTAGCCCGAACCCTAACCCTAACCCTTCCCCGAAGCCTGACCCTCAGCCGTCCCCTAATCCTAACCCGTACGCTGACACTAACCCGCGCCCTCACACGTACGCTCCCCCTAGAGCGTTGTCGTACCCTCACCTGGACCCTAAACCGTCCCCGTCCCCTAACCCTAACCCTAGCCCGAACCCTAACCCTAACCCTTCCCCGAAGCCTGACCCTCAGCCGTCCCCTAATCCTAACCCGTACGCTGACACTAACCCGCGCCCTCACACGTACGCTCCCCCTAGAGCGTTGTCGTACCCTCACCTGGACCCTAAACCGTCCCCGTCCCCTAACCCTAACCCTAGCCCGAAGCCTAACCCTAACCCTTCCCCGAAGCCTGACCCTCAGCCGTCCCCTAATCCTAACCCGTACGCTGACACTAACCCGCGCCCTCACACGTACGCTCCCCCTAGAGCGTTGTCGTACCCTCACCTGGACCCTAAACCGTCCCCGTCCCCTAACCCTAACCCTAGCCCGAAGCCTAACCCTAACCCTTCCCCGAAGCCTGACCCTCAGCCGTCCCCTAATCCTAACCCGTACGCTGACACTAACCCGCGCCCTCACACGTACGCTCCCCCTAGAGCGTTGTCGTACCCTCACCTGGACCCTAAACCGTCCCCGTCCCCTAACCCTAACCCTAGCCCGAACCCTAACCCTAAACCTTCCCCGAAGCCTGACCCTCAGCCGTCCCCTAATCCGAACCCGTACGCTGACACTAACCCGCGCCCTCACACGTACGCTCCCCCTAGAGCGTTGTCGTACCCTCACCTGGACCCTAAACCGTCCCCGTCCCATAACCCTAACCCTAGCCCGAACACTAACCCTAACCCTTCCCCGAAGCCTGACCCTCAGCCGTCCCCTAATCCTAACCCGTACGCTGACACTAACCCGCGCCCTCACACGTACGCTCCCCCTAGAGCGTTGTCGTACCCTCACCTGGACCCTAAACCGTCCCCGTCCCCTAACCCTAACCCTAGCCCGAACCCTAACCCTAACCCTTCCCCGAAGCCTGACCCTCAGCCGTCCCCTAATCCTAACCCGTACGCTGACACTAACCCGCGCCCTCACACGTACGCTCCCCCTAGAGCGTTGTCGTACCCTCACCTGGACCCTAAACCGTCCCCGTCCCCTAACCCTAACCCTAGCCCGAACCCTAACCCTAACCCTTCCCCGAAGCCTGACCCTCAGCCGTCCCCTAATCCTAACCCGTACGCTGACACTAACCCGCGCCCTCACACGTACGCTCCCCCTAGAGCGTTGTCGTACCCTCACCTGGACCCTAAACCGTCCCCGTCCCCTAACCCTAACCCTAGCCCGAAGCCTAACCCTAACCCTTCCCCGAAGCCTGACCCTCAGCCGTCCCCTAATCCTAACCCGTACGCTGACACTAACCCGCGCCCTCACACGTACGCTCCCCCTAGAGCGTTGTCGTACCCTCACCTGGACCCTAAACCGTCCCCGTCCCCTAACCCTAACCCTAGCCCGAAGCCTAACCCTAACCCTTCCCCGAAGCCTGACCCTCAGCCGTCCCCTAATCCTAACCCGTACGCTGACACTAACCCGCGCCCTCACACGTACGCTCCCCCTAGAGCGTTGTCGTACCCTCACCTGGACCCTAAACCGTCCCCGTCCCCTAACCCTAACCCTAGCCCGAACCCTAACCCTAAACCTTCCCCGAAGCCTGACCCTCAGCCGTCCCCTAATCCGAACCCGTACGCTGACACTAACCCGCGCCCTCACACGTACGCTCCCCCTAGAGCGTTGTCGTACCCTCACCTGGACCCTAAACCGTCCCCGTCCCATAACCCTAACCCTAGCCCGAACACTAACCCTAACCCTTCCCCGAAGCCTGACCCTCAGCCGTCCCCTAATCCTAACCCGTACGCTGACACTAACCCGCGCCCTCACACGTACGCTCCCCCTAGAGCGTTGTCGTACCCTCACCTGGACCCTAAACCGTCCCCGTCCCCTAACCCTAACCCTAGCCCGAACCCTAACCCTAACCCTTCCCCGAAGCCTGACCCTCAGCCGTCCCCTAATCCTAACCCGTACGCTGACACTAACCCGCGCCCTCACACGTACGCTCCCCCTAGAGCGTTGTCGTACCCTCACCTGGACCCTAAACCGTCCCCGTCCCCTAACCCTAACCCTAGCCCGAAGCCTAACCCTAACCCTTCCCCGAAGCCTGACCCTCAGCCGTCCCCTAATCCTAACCCGTACGCTGACACTAACCCGCGCCCTCACACGTACGCTCCCCCTAGAGCGTTGTCGTACCCTCACCTGGACCCTAAACCGTCCCCGTCCCCTAACCCTAACCCTAGCCCGAACCCTAACCCTAACCCTTCCCCGAAGCCTGACCCTCAGCCGTCCCCTAATCCTAACCTGTACGCTGACACTAACCCGCGCCCTCACACGTACGCTCCCCCTAGAGCGTTGTCGTATCCTCACCTGGACCCTAAACCGTCCCCGTCCCCTAACCCTAACCCTAGCCCGAAGCCTAACCCTAAACCTTCCCCGAAGCCTGACCCTCAGCCGTCCCCTAATCCTAACCCGTACGCTGACACTAACCCGCGCCCTCACACGTACGCTCCCCCTAGAGCGTTGTCGTACCCTCACCTGGACCCTAAACCGTCCCCGTCCCCTAACCCTAACCCTAGCCCGAAGCCTAATCCTAACCCTTCCCCGAAGCCTGACCCTCAGCCGTCCCCTAATCCTAACTCGTACGCTGACACTAACCCGCGCCCTCACACGTACGCTCCCCCTAGAGCGTTGTCGTACCCTCACCTGGACCCTAAACCGTCCCCGTCCCCTAACCCTAACCCTAGCCCGAAGCCTAACCCTAACCCTTTCCCGAAGCCTGACCCTCAGCCGTCCCCTAATCCTAACCCGTACGCTGACACTAACCCGCGCCCTCACACGTACGCTCCCCCTAGAGCGTTGTCGTACCCTCACCTGGACCCTAAACCGTCCCCGTCCCCTAACCCTAACCCTATCCCGAACCCTAACTCTAACCCTTCCCCGAAGCCTGACCCTCAGCCGTCCCCTAATCCTAACCCGTACGCTGACACTAACCCGTGCCCTCACACGTACGCTCCCCCTAGAGCGTTGTCGTACCCTCACCTGGACCCTAAACCGTCCCCGTCCCCTAACCCTAACCCTAGCCCGAAGCCTAACCCTAACCCTTCCCCGAAGCCTGACCCTCAGCCGTCCCCTAATCCTAACCCGTACGCTGACACTAACCCGCGCCCTCACACGTACGCTCCCCCTAGAGCGTTGTCGTACCCTCACCTGGACCCTAAACCGTCCCCGTCCCCTAACCCTAACCCTAGCCCGAACCCTAACCCTAACACTTCCCCGAAGCCTGACACTCAGCCGTCCCCTAATCCTAACCCGTACGCTGACACTAACCCGCGCCCTCACACGTACGCTCCCCCTAGAGCGTTGTCGTACCCTCACCTGGACCCTAAACCGTCCCCGTCCCCTAACCCTAACCCTAGCCCGAACCCTAACCCTAACTCTTCCCCGAAGCCTGACCCTCAGCCGTCCCCTAATCCTAACCCGTACGCTGACACTAACCCGCGCCCTCACACGTACGCTCCCCCTAGAGCGTTGTCGTACCCTCACCTGGACCCTAAACCGTCCCCGTCCCCTAACCCTAACCCTAGCCCGAACCCTAACCCTAACCCTTCCCCGAAGCCTGACCCTCAGCCGTCCCCTAATCCTAACCCGTACGCTGACACTAACCCGCGCCCTCACACGTACGCTCCCCCTAGAGCGTTGTCGTACCCTCACCTGGACCCTAAACCGTCCCCGTCCCCTAACCCTAACCCTAGCCCGAAGCCTAACCCTAACCCTTCCCCGAAGCCTGACCCTCAGCCGTCCCCTAATCCTAACCCGTACGCTGACACTAACCCGCGGCCTCACACCTACGCTCCCCATAGAGCGTTGTCGTACCCTCACCTGGACCCTAAACCGTCCCCGTCCCCTAACCCTAACCCTAGCCCGAACCCTAACCCTAACCCTTCCCCGAAGCCTGACCCTCAGCCGTCCCCTAATCCTAACCCGTACGCTGACACTAACCCGCGCCCTCACACGTACGCAACCCCTAGAGCGTTGTCGTACCCTCACCTGGACCCTAAACCGTCCCCGTGCCCTAACCCTAACCCTAGCCTGAAGCCTAACCCTAACCCTTCCCCGAAGACTGACCCTCAGCCGTCCCCTAATCCTAACCCGTACGCTGACACTAACCCGCGCCCTCACACGTACGCTCCCCCTAGAGCGTTGTCGTACCCTCACCTGGACCCTAAACCGTCCCCGTCCCCTAACCCTAACCCTAGCCCGAAGCCTAACCCTAACCCTTCCCCGAAGCCTGACCCTCAGCCGTCCCCTAATCCTAACCCGTACGCTGACACTAACCCGCGCCCTCACACGTACGCTCCCCCTAGAGCGTTGTCGTACCCTCACCTGGACCCTAAACCGTCCCCGTCCCCTAACCCTAACCCTAGCCCGAAGCCTAACCCTAACACTTCCCCGAAGCCTGACCCTCAGCCGTCCCCTAATCCTAACCCGTACGCTGACACTAACCCGCGCCCTCACACGTACGCTCCCCCTAGAGCGTTGTCGTACCCTCACCTGGATCCTAAACCGTCCCCGTCCCCTAACCCTAACCCTAGCCCGAAGCCTAACCCTAACCCTTCTCCGAAGCCTGACCCTCAGCCGTCCCCTAATCCTAACCCGTACGCTGACACTAACCCGCGCCCTCACACGTACGCTCCCCCTAGAGCGTTGTCGTACCCTCACCTGGACCCTAAACCGTCCCCGTCCCCTAACCCTAACCCTAGCCCGAACCCTAACCCTAACCCTTCCCCGAAGCCTGACCCTCAGCCGTCCCCTAATCCTAACCCGTACGCTGACACTAACCCGCGCCCTCACACGTACGCTCCCCCTAGAGCGTTGTCGTACCCTCACCTGGATCCTAAACCGTCCCCGTCCCCTAACCCTAACCCTAGCCCGAAGCCTAACCCTAACCCTTCTCCGAAGCCTGACCCTCAGCCGTCCCCTAATCCTAACCCGTACGCTGACACTAACCCGCGCCCTCACACGTACGCTCCCCCTAGAGCGTTGTCGTACCCTCACCTGGACCCTAAACCGTCCCCGTCCCCTAACCCTAACCCTAGCCCGAACCCTAACCCTAACCCTTCCCCGAAGCCTGACACTCAGCCGTCCCCTAATCCTAACCCGTACGCTGACACTAACCCGCGCCCTCACACGTACGCTCCCCCTAGAGCGTTGTCGTACCCTCACCTGGACCCTAAACCGTCCCCGTCCCCTAACCCTAACCCTAGCCCGAACCCTAACCCTAACTCTTCCCCGAAGCCTGACCCTCAGCCGTCCCCTAATCCTAACCCGTACGCTGACACTAACCCGCGCCCTCACACGTACGCTCCCCCTAGAGCGTTGTCGTACCCTCACCTGGACCCTAAACCGTCCCCGTCCCCTAACCCTAACCCTAGCCCGAACCCTAACCCTAACCCTTCCCCGAAGCCTGACCCTCAGCCGTCCCCTAATCCTAACCCGTACGCTGACACTAACCCGCGCCCTCACACGTACGCTCCCCCTAGAGCGTTGTCGTACCCTCACCTGGACCCTAAACCGTCCCCGTCCCCTAACCCTAACCCTAGCCCGAACCCTAACCCTAACCCTTCCCCGAAGCCTGACCCTCAGCCGTCCCCTAATCCTAAACCGTACGCTGACACTAACCCGCGCCCTCACACGTACGCTCCCCCTAGAGCGTTGTCGTACCCTCACCTGGACCCTAAACCGTCCCCGTCCCCTAACCCTAACCCTAGCCCGAACCCTAACCCTAACCCTTCCCCGAAGCCTGACCCTCAGCCGTCCCCTAATCCTAACCCGTACGCTGACACTAACCCGCGCCCTCACACGTACACTCCCCCTAGAGCGTTGTCGTACCCTCACCTGGACCCTAAACCGTCCCCGTCCCCTAACCCTAACCCTAGCCCGAACCCTAACCCTAACCCTTCCCCGAAGCCTGACCCTCAGCCGTCCCCTAATCCTAACCCGTACGCTGACACTAACCCGCGCCCTCACACGTACGCTCCCCCTAGAGCGTTGTCGTACCCTCACCTGGACCCTAAACCGTCCCCGTCCCCTAACCCTAACCCTAGCCCGAACCCTAAACCTAACCCTTCCCCGAAGCCTGACCCTCAGCCGTCCCCTAATCCTAACCCGTACGCTGACACTAACCCGCGCCCTCACACGTACGCTCCCCCTAGAGCGTTGTCGTACCCTCACCTGGACCCTAAACCGTCCCCGTCCCCTAACCCTAACCCTAGCCCGAAGCCTAACCCTAACCCTTCCCCGAAGCCTGACCCTCAGCCGTCCCCTAATCCTAACCCGTACGCTGACACTAACCCGCGCCCTCACACGTACGCTCCCCCTAGAGCGTTGTCGTACCCTCACCTGGACCCTAAACCGTCCCCGTCCCCTAACCCTAACCCTAGCCCGAAGCCTAACCCTAACCCTTCCCCGAAGCCTGACCCTCAGCCGTCCCCTAATCCTAACCCGTACGCTGACACTAACCCGCGCCCTCACACGTACGCTCCCCCTAGAGCGTTGTCGTACCCTCACCTGGACCCTAAACCGTCCCCGTCCCCTAACCCTAACCCTAGCCCGAACCCTAACCCTAACCCTTCCCCGAAGCCTGACCCTCAGCCGTCCCCTAATCCGAACCCGTACGCTGACACTAACCCGCGCCCTCACACGTACGCTCCCCCTAGAGCGTTGTCGTACCCTCACCTGGACCCTAAACCGTCCCCGTCCCATAACCCTAACCCTAGCCCGAAGCCTAACCCTAACCCTTCCCCGAAGCCTGACCCTCAGCCGTCCCCTAATCCTAACCCGTACGCTGACACTAACCCGCGCCCTCACACGTACGCTCCCCCTAGAGCGTTGTCGTACCCTCACCTGGACCCTAAACCGTCCCCGTCCCCTAACCCTAACCCTAGCCCGAACCCTAACCCTAACCCTTCCCCGAAGCCTGACCCTCAGCCGTCCCCTAATCCTAACCCGTACGCTGACACTAACCCGCGCCCTCACACGTACGCTCCCCCTAGAGCGTTGTCGTACCCTCACCTGGACCCTAAACCGTCCCCGTCCCCTAACCCTAACCCTAGCCCGAAGCCTAACCCTAACCCTTCCCCGAAGCCTGACCCTCAGCCGTCCCCTAATCCTAACCCGTACGCTGACACTAACCCGCGCCCTCACACGTACGCTCCCCCTAGAGCGTTGTCGTACCCTCACCTGGACCCTAAACCGTCCCCGTCCCCTAACCCTAACCCTAGCCCGAACCCTAACCCTAACCCTTCCCCGAAGCCTGACCCTCAGCCGACCCCTAATCCTAACCTGTACGCTGACACTGACCCGCGCCCTCACACGTACGCTCCCCCTAGAGCGTTGTCGTATCCTCACCTGGACCCTAAACCGTCCCCGTCCCCTAACCCTAACCCTAGCCCGAAGCCTAACCCTAACCCTTCCCCGAAGCCTGACCCTCAGCCGTCCCCTAATCCTAACCCGTACGCTGACACTAACCCGCGCCCTCACACGTACGCTCCCCCTAGAGCGTTGTCGTACCCTCACCTGGACCCTAAACCGTCCCCGTCCCCTAACCCTAACCCTAGCCCGAAGCCTAATCCTAACCCTTCCCCGAAGCCTGACCCTCAGCCGTCCCCTAATCCTAACCCGTACGCTGACACTAACCCGCGCCCTCACACGTACGCTCCCCCTAGAGCGTTGTCGTACCCTCACCTGGACCCTAAACCGTCCCCGTCCCCTAACCCTAACCCTAGCCCGAAGCCTAACCCTAACCCTTTCCCGAAGCCTGACCCTCAGCCGTCCCCTAATCCTAACCCGTACGCTGACACTAACCCGCGCCCTCACACGTACGCTCCCCCTAGAGCGTTGTCGTACCCTCACCTGGACCCTAAACCGTCCCCGTCCCCTAACCCTAACCCTATCCCGAACCCTAACTCTAACCCTTCCCCGAAGCCTGACCCTCAGCCGTCCCCTAATCCTAACCCGTACGCTGACACTAACCCGTGCCCTCACACGTACGCTCCCCCTAGAGCGTTGTCGTACCCTCACCTGGACCCTAAACCGTCCCCGTCCCCTAACCCTAACCCTAGCCCGAAGCCTAACCCTAACCCTTCCCAGAAGCCTGACCCTCAGCCGTCCCCTAATCCTAACCCGTACGCTGACACTAACCCGCGCCCTCACACGTACGCTCCCCCTAGAGCGTTTTCGTACCCTCACCTAGATCCTAAACCGTCCCCGTCCCCTAACCCTAACCCTAGCCCGAAGCCTAACCCTAACCCTTCCCCGAAGCCTGACCCTCAGCCGTCCCCTAATCCTAACCCGTACGCTGACAGTAACCCGCGCCCTCACACGTACGCTCCCCCTAGAGCGTTGTCGTACCCTCACCTGGACCCTAAACCGTCCCCGTCCCCTAACCCTAACCCTAGCCCGAACCCTAACCCTAACACTTCCCCGAAGCCTGACACTCAGCCGTCCCCTAATCCTAACCCGTACGCTGACACTAACCCGCGCCCTCACACGTACGCTCCCCCTAGAGCGTTGTCGTACCCTCACCTGGACCCTAAACCGTCCCCGTCCCCTAACCCTAACCCTAGCCCGAACCCTAACCCTAACTCTTCCCCGAAGCCTGACCCTCAGCCGTCCCCTAATCCTAACCCGTACGCTGACACTAACCCGCGCCCTCACACGTACGCTCCCCCTAGAGCGTTGTCGTACCCTCACCTGGACCCTAAACCGTCCCCGTCCCCTAACCCTAACCCTAGCCCGAACCCTAATCCTAACCCTTCCCCGAAGCCTGACCCTCAGCCGTCCCCTAATCCTAACCCGTACGCTGACACTAACCCGCGCCCTCACACGTACGCTCCCCCTAGAGCGTTGTCGTACCCTCACCTGGACCCTAAACCGTCCCCGTCCCCTAACCCTAACCCTAGCCCGAACCCTAAACCTAACCCTTCCCCGAAGCCTGACCCTCAGCCGTCCCCTAATCCTAACCCGTACGCTGACACTAACCCGCGCCCTCACACGTACGCTCCCCCTAGAGCGTTGTCGTACCCTCACCTGGACCCTAAACCGTCCCCGTCCCCTAACCCTAACCCTAGCCCGAACCCTAACCCTAACCCTTCCCCGAAGCCTGACCCTCAGCCGTCCCCTAATCCTAACCCGTACGCTGACACTAACCCGCGCCCTCACACGTACGCTCCCCCTAGAGCGTTGTCGTACCCTCACCTGGACCCTAAACCGTCCCCGTCCCCTAACCCTAACCCTATCCCGAACCCTAACCCTAACCCTTCCCCGAAGCCTGACCCTCAGCCGTCCCCTAATCCTAACCCATACGCTGACACTAACCCGCGCCCTCACACGTACGCTCCCCCTAGAGCGTTGTCGTACCCTCACCTGGACCCTAAACCGTCCCCGTCCCCTAACCCTAACCCTAGCCCGAACCCTAACCCTAACACTTCCCCGAAGCCTGACCCTCAGCCGTCCCCTAATCCTAACCCGTACGCTGACACTAACCCGCGCCCTCACACGTACGCTCCCCCTAGAGCGTTGTCGTACCCTCACCTGGACCCTAAACCGTCCCCGTCCCCTAACCCTAACCCTAGCCCGAACCCTAAACCTAACCCTTCCCCGAAGCCTGACCCTCAGCCGTCGCCTAATCCTAACCCGTACGCTGACACTAACCCGCGCCCTCACACGTACGCTCCCCCTAGAGCGTTGTCGTACCCTCACCTGGACCCTAAACCGTCCCCGTCCCCTAACCCTAACCCTAGCCCGAACCCTAACCCTAACCCTTCCCCGAAGCCTGACCCTCAGCCGTCCCCTAATCCTAACCCGTACGCTGACACTAACCCGCGCCCTCACATGTACGCTCCCCCTAGAGCGTTGTCGTACCCTCACCTGGACCCTAAACCGTCCCCGTCCCCTAACCCTAACCCTAGCCCGAAGCCTAACCCTAACCCTTCCCCGAAGCCTGACCCTCAGCCGTCCCCTAATCCTAACCCGTACGCTGACACTAACCCGCGCCCTCACACGTACGCTCCCCCTAGAGCGTTGTCGTACCCTCACCTGGACCCTAAACCGTCCCCGTCCCCTAACCCTAACCCTAGCCCGAAGCCTAACCTTAACACTTCCCCGAAGCCTGACCCTCAGCCGTCCCCTAATCCTAACCCGTACGCTGACACTAACCCGCGCCCTCACACGTACGCTCCCCCTAGAGCGTTGTCGTACCCTCACCTGGGCCCTAAACCGTCCCCGTCCCCTAACCCTAACCCTAGCCCGAAGCCTAACCCTAACCCTTCCCCGAAGCCTGACCCTCAGCCGTCCCCTAATCCTAACCCGTACGCTGACACTAACCCGCGCCCTCACACGTACGCTCCCCCTAGAGCGTTGTCGTACCCTCACCTGGACCCTAAACCGTCCCCGTCCCCTAACCCTAACCCTATCCCGAAGCCTAACCCTAACACTTCCCCGAAGCCTGACCCTCAGCCGTCCCGTAATCCTAACCCGTACGCTGACACTAACCCGCGCCCTCACACGTACGCTCCCCCTAGAGCTTTGTCGTACCCTCACCTGGACCCTAAACCGTCCCCGTCCCCTAACCCTAACCCTAGCCCGAAGCCTAACCCTAACCCTTCCCCGAAGCCTGACCCTCAGTCGTCCCCTAACCCTAACCCGTACGCTGACACTAACCCGCGCCCTCACACGTACGCTCCCCCTAGAGCGTTGTCGTACCCTCACCTGGAACCTAAACCGTCCCCGTCCCCTAACCCTAACCCTAGCCCGAACCCTAACCCTAACCCTTCCCCGAAGCCTGACCCTCAGCCGTCCCCTAATCCTAACCCGTACGCTGACACTAACCCGCGCCCTCACACGTACGCTCCCCCTAGAGCGTTGTCGTACCCTCACCTGGACCCTAAACCGTCCCCGTCCCCTAACCCTAACCCTAGCCCGAACCCTAACCCTAACCCTTCCCCGAAGCCTGACCCTCAGCCGTCCCCTAATCCTAACCCGTACGCTGACACTAACCCGCGCCCTCACACGTACGCTCCCCCTAGAGCGTTGTCGTACCCTCACCTGGACCCTAAACCGTCCCCGTCCCCTAACACTAACCCTAGCCCGAACCCTAACCCTAACCCTTCCCCGAAGCCTGACCCTCAGCCGTCCCCTAATCCTAACCCGTACGCTGACACTAACCCGCGCCCTCACACGTACGCTCCCCCTAGAGCGTTGTCGTACCCTCACCTGGACCCTAAACCGTCCCCGTCCCCTAACCCTAACCCTAGCCCGAACCCTAAACCTAACCCTTCCCCGAAGCCTGACCCTCAGCCGTCCCTTAATCCTAACCCGTACGCTGACACTAACCCGCGCCCTCACACGTACGCTCCCCCTAGAGCGTTGTCGTACCCTCACCTGGACCCTAAACCGTCCCCGTCCCCTAACCCTAACCCTAGCCCGAAGCCTAACCCTAACCCTTCCCCGAAGCCTGACCCTCAGCCGTCCCCTAATCCTAACCCGTACGCTGACACTAACCCGCGCCCTCACACGTACGCTCCCCCTAGAGCGTTTTCGTACCCTCACCTGGATCCTAAACCGTCCCCGTCCCCTAACCCTAACCCTAGCCCGAAGCCTAACCCTAACCCTTCCCCGAAGCCTGACCCTCAGCCGTCCCCTAATCCTAACCCGTACGCTGACACTAACCCGCGCCCTCACACGTACGCTCCCCCTAGAGCGTTGTCGTACCCTCACCTGGACCCTAAACCGTCCCCGTCCCCTAACCCTAACCCTAGCCCGAACCCTAACCCTAACACTTCCCCGAAGCCTGACACTCAGCCGTCCCCTAATCCTAACCCGTACGCTGACACTAACCCGCGCCCTCACACGTACGCTCCCCCTAGAGCGTTGTCGTACCCTCACCTGGACCCTAAACCGTCCCCGTCCCCTAACCCTAACCCTAGCCCGAACCCTAACCCTAACTCTTCCCCGAAGCCTGACCCTCAGCCGTCCCCTAATCCTAACCCGTACGCTGACACTAACCCGCGCCCTCACACGTACGCTCCCCCTAGAGCGTTGTCGTACCCTCACCTGGACCCTAAACCGTCCCCGTCCCCTAACCCTAACCCTAGCCCGAACCCTAACCCTAACCCTTCCCCGAAGCCTGACCCTCAGCCGTCCCCTAATCCTAACCCGTACGCTGACACTAACCCGCGCCCTCACACGTACGCTCCCCCTAGAGCGTTGTCGTACCCTCACCTGGACCCTAAACCGTCCCCGTCCCCTAACCCTAACCCTAGCCCGAACCCTAACCCTAACCCTTCCCCGAAGCCTGACCCTCAGCCGTCCCCTAATCCTAACGCGTACGCTGACACTAACCCGCGCCCTCACACGTACGCTCCCCCTAGAGCGTTGTCGTACCCTCACCTGGACCCTAAACCGTCCCCGTCCCCTAACCCTAACCCTAGCCCGAACCCTAACCCTAACCCTTCCCCGAAGCCTGACCCTCAGCCGTCCCCTAATCCTAACCCGTACGCTGACACTAACCCGCGCCCTCACACGTACGCTCCCCCTAGAGCGTTGTCGTACCCTCACCTGGACCCTAAACCGTCCCCGTCCCCTAACCCTAACCCTATCCCGAACCCTAACCCTAACCCTTCCCCGAAGCCTGACCCTCAGCCGTCCCCTAATCCTAACCCGTACGCTGACACTAACCCGCGCCCTCACACGTACGCTCCCCCTAGAGCGTTGTCGTACCCTCACCTGGACCCTAAACCGTCCCCGTCCCCTAACCCTAACCCTAGCCCGAAGCCTAACCCTAACCCTTCCCCGAAGCCTGACCCTCAGCCGTCCCGTAATCCTAACCCGTACGCTGAAACTAACCCGCGCCCTCCCACGTACGCTCCCCCTAGAGCGTTGTCGTACCCTCACCTGGACCCTAAACCGTCCCCGTCCCCTAACCCTAACCCTAGCCCGAACCCTAACCCTAACCCTTCCCCGAAGCCTGACCCTCAGTCGTCCCCTAATCCTAACCCGTACGCTGACACTAACCCGCGCCCTCACACGTACGCTCCCCCTAGAGCGTTGTCGTACCCTCACCTGGACCCTAAACCGTCCCCGTCCCCTAACCCTAACCCTAGCCCGAACCCTAACCCTAACCCTTCCCCGAAGCCTGACCCTCAGCCGTCCCCTAATCCTAACCCGTACGCTGACACTAACCCGCGCCCTCACACGTACGCTCCCCCTAGAGCGTTGTCGTACCCTCACCTGGACCCTAAACCGTCCCCGTCCCCTAACCCTAACCCTAGCCCGAAGCCTAACCCTAACCCTTCCCCGAAGCCTGACCCTCAGCTGTCCCCTAATCCTAACCCGTACGCTGACACTAACCCCCGCCCTCACACGTACGCTCCCCCTAGAGCGTTGTCGTACCCTCACCTGGACCCTAAACCGTCCCCGTCCCCTAACCCTAACCCTAGCCCAAAGCCTAACCCTAACCCTTCCCTGAAGCCTGACCCTCAGCCGTCCCCTAATCCTAACCCGTACGCTGACACTAACCCGCGGCCTCACACGTACGCTCCCCCTAGAGCGTTGTCGTACCCTCACCTGGACCCTAAACCGTCCCCGTCCCCTAACCCTAACCCTAGCCCGAAGCCTAACCCTAACCCTTCCCCGAAGCCTGACCCTCAGCCGTCCCCTAATCCTAACCCGTACGCTGACACTAACCCGCGCCCTCACACGTACGCTCCCCCTAGAGCGTTGTCGTACCCTCACCTGGACCCTAAACCGTCCCCGTCCCCTAACCCTAACCCTAGCCCGAAGCCTAACCCTAACCCTTCCCCGAAGCCTGACCCTCAGCTGTCCCCTAATCCTAACCCGTACGCTGACACTAACCCCCGCCCTCACACGTACGCTCCCCCTAGAGCGTTGTCGTACCATCACCTGGACCCTAAACCGTCCCCGTCCCCTAACCCTAACCCTAGCCCAAAGCCTAACCCTAACCCTTCCCTGAAGCCTGACCCTCAGCCGTCCCCTAATCCTAACCCGTACGCTGACACTAACCCGCGGCCTCACACGTACGCTCCCCCTAGAGCGTTGTCGTACCCTCACCTGGACCCTAAACCGTCCCCGTCCCCTAACCCTAACCCTAGCCCGAACCCTAACCCTAACCGTTCCCCGAAGCCTGACCCTCAGCCGTCCCCTAATCCTAACCCGTACGCTGACACTAACCCGCGGCCTCACACGTACGCTCCCCCTAGAGCGTTGTCGTACCCTCACCTGGACCCTAAACCGTCCCCGTCCCCTAACCCTAACCCTAGCCCGAAGCCTAACCCTAACCCTTCCCCGAAGCCTGACACTCAGCCGTCCCCTTATCCTAACCCGTACGCTGACACTAACCCGCGGCCGCACACGTACGCTCCCCCTAGAGCGTTGTCGTACCCTCACCTGGATCCTAAACCGTCCCAGTCCCCTAACCCTAACCCTAGCCCGAAGCCTAACCCTAACCCTTCCCCGAAGCCTGACCCTCAGCCGTCCCCTAATCCTAACCCGTACGCTGACACTAACCCGCGCCCTCACACGTACGCTCCCCCTAGAGCGTTGTCGTACCCTCACCTGGACCCTAAACCGTCCCCGTCCCCTAACCCTAACCCTAGCCCGAACCCTAACCCTAACACTTCCCCGAAACCTGACCCTCACCCGTCCCCTAATCCTAACCCGTACGCTGACACTAACCCGCGCCCTCACACGTACGCTCCCCCTAGAGCGTTGTCGTACCCTCACCTGGACCCTAAACCGTCCCCGTCCCCTAACCCTAACCCTAGCCCGAAGCCTAACCCTAACCCTTCCCCGAAGCCTGACCCTCAGCCGTCCCCTAATCCTAACCCGTACGCTGACACTAACCCGCGCCCTCACACGTACGCTCCCCCTAGAGCGTTGTCGTACCCTCACCTGGACCCTAAACCGTCCCCGTCCCCTAACCCTAACCCTAGCCCGAACCCTAACCCTAACCCTTCCCCGAAGCCTGACCCTCAGCCGTCCCCTAATCCTAACCCGTACGCTGACACTAACCCGCGCCCTCACACGTACGCTCCCCCTAGAGCGTTGTCGTACCCTCACCTGGACCCTAAACCGTCCCCGTCCCCTAACCCTAACCCTAGCCCGAACCCTAACCCTAACCCTTCCCCGAAGCCTGACCCTCAGCCGTCCCCTAATCCTAACCCGTACGCTGACACTAACCCGCGCCCTCACACGTACGCTCCCCCTAGAGCGTTGTCGTACCCTCACCTGGACCCTAAACCGTCCCCGTCCCCTAACCCTAACCCTAGCCCGAAGCCTAACCCTAACCCTTCCCCGAAGCCTGACCCTCAGCAGTCCCCTAATCCTAACCCGTACGCTGACACTAACCCGCGCCCTCACACGTACGCTCCCCCTAGAGCGTTGTCGTACCCTCACCTGGACCCTAAACCGTCCCCGTCCCCTAACCCTAACCCTAGCCCGAACCCTAACCCTAACCCTTCCCCGAAGCCTGACCCTCAGCTGTCAGCAATCCTAACCCGTACGCTGACACTAACCCGCGCCCTCACACGTACGCTCCCCCTAGAGCGTTGTCGTACCCTCACCTGGACCCTAAACCGTCCCCGTCCCCTAACCCTAACCCTAGCCCGAAGCCTAACCCTAACCCTTCCCCGAAGCCTGACCCTCAGCCGTCCCCTAATCCTAACCCGTATGCTGACACTAACCCGCGCCCTCACACGTAACCTCCCCCTAGAGCGTTGTCGTACCCTCACCTGGACCCTAAACCGTCCCCGTCCCCTAACCCTAACCCTAGCCCGAAGCCTAACCCTAACCCTTCCCCGAAGCCTGACCCTCAGCCGTCCCCTAATCCTAACCCGTACGCTGACACTAACCCGCGCCCTCACACGTACGCTCCCCCTAGAGCGTTGTCGTACCCTCACCTGGACCCTAAACCGTCCCCGTCCCCTAACCCTAACCCTAGCCCGAACCCTAACCCTAACCCTTCCCCGAAGCCTGACCCTCAGCCGTCCCCTAATCCTAACCCGTACGCTGACACTAACCCGCGGCCTCACACGTACGCTCCCCCTAGAGCGTTGTCGTACCCTCACCTGGACCCTAAACCGTCCCCGTCCCCTAACCCTAACCCTAGCCCGAACCCTAACCCTAACCCTTCCCCGAAGCCTGGCCCTCAGCCGTCCCCTAATCCTAACCCGTACGCTGACACTAACCCGCGCCCTCACACGTACGCTCCCCCTAGAGCGTTGTCGTACCCTCACCTGGACCCTAAACCGTCCACGTCCCCTAACCCTAACCGTAGCGCGAACCCTAACCCTAACCCTTCCCCGAAGCCTGACCCTCAGCCGTCCCCTAATCCTAACCCGTACGCTGACACTAACCCGCGCCCTCACACGTACGCTCCCCCTAGAGCGTTGTCGTACCCTCACCTGGACCCTAAACCGTCCCCGTCCCCTAACCCTAACCCTAGCCCGAACCCTAACCCTAACCCTTCCCCGAAGCCTGACCCTCAGCCGTCCCCTAATCCTAACCCGTACGCTGACACTAACCCGCGGCCTCACACGTACGCTCCCCCTAGAGCGTTGTCGTACCCTCACCTGGACCCTAAACCGTCCCCGTCCCCTAACCTAACCCTAGCCCGAACCCTAACCCTTCCCCGAAGCCTGACCCTCAGCCGTCCCCTAATCCTAACTCGTACGCTGACACTAACCCGCGCCCTCACACGTACGCTCCCCGTAGAGCGTTGTCGTACCCTCACCTGGACCCTAAACCGTCCCCGTCCCCTAACCCTAACCCTAGCCCGAACCCTAACCCTAACCCTTCCCCGAAGCCTGACACTCAGCCGTCCCCTAATCCTAACCCGTACGCTGACACTAACCCACGCCCTCACACGTACGCTCCCCCTAGAGCGTTGTCGTACCCTCACCTGGACCCTAAACCGTCCCCGTCCCCTAACCCTAACCCTAGCCCGAACCCTAACCCTAACCCTTCCCCGAAGCCTGACCCTCAGCCGTCCCCTAATCCTAACCCGTACGCTGACACTAACCCGCGCCCTCACACGTACGCTCCCCCTAGAGCGTTGTCGTACCCTCACCTGGACCCTAAACCGTCCCCGTCCCCTAACCCTAACCCTAGCCCGAACCCTAACCCTAACCCTTCCCCGAAGCCTGACCCTCAGCCGTCCCCTAATCCTAACCCGTACGCTGACACTAACCCGCGCCCTCACACGTACGCTCCCCCTAGAGCGTTGTCGTACCCTCACCTGGACCTTAAACCGTCCCCGTCCCCTAACCCTAACCCTAGCCCGAACCCTAACCCTAACCCTTCCCCGAAGCTTGACCCTCAGCCGTCCCCTAATCCTAACCCGTACGCTGACACTAACCCGCGCCCTCACACGTACGCTCCCCCTAGAGCGTTGTCGTACCCTCACCTGGACCCTAAACCGTCCCCGTCCCCTAACCCTAACCCTAGCCCGAACCCTAACCCTAACACTTCCCCGAAGCCTGACCCTCAGCCGTCCCCTAATCCTAACCCGTACGCTGACACTAACCCGCGCCCTCACACGTACGCTCCCCCTAGAGCGTTGTCGTACCCTCACCTGGACCGTAAACCGTCCCCGTCCCCTAACCCTAACCCTAGCCCGAACCCTAACCCTAACCCTTCCCCGAAGCCTGACCCTCAGCCGTCCCCTAATCCTAACCCATACGCTGACACTAACCTGCGCCCTCACACGTACGCTCCCCCTAGAGCGTTGTCGTACCCTCACCTGGACCCTAAACCGTCCCCGTCCCCTAACCCTAACCCTAGCCCGAAGCCTAACCCTAACCCTTCCCCGAAGCCTGACCCTCAGCCGTCCCCTAATCCTAACCCGTACGCTGACACTAACCCGCGCCCTCACACGTACGCTCCCCCTAGAGCGTTGTCGTACCCTCACCTGGACCGTAAACCGTCCCCGTCCCCTAACCCTAACCCTAGCCCGAACCCTAACCCTAACCCTTCCCCGAAGCCTGACCCTCAGCCGTCCCCTAATCCTAACCCATACGCTGACACTAACCCGCGCCCTCACACGTACGCTCCCCCTAGAGCGTTGTCGTACCCTCACCTGGACCCTAAACCGTCCCCGTCCCCTAACCCTAACCCTAGCCCGAAGCCTAACCCTAACCCTTCCCCGAAGCCTGACCCTCAGCCGTCCCCTAATCCTAACCCGTACGCTGACACTAACCCGCGCCCTCACACGTACGCTCCCCCTAGAGCGTTGTCGTACCCTCACCTGGACCCTAAACCGTCCCCGTCCCCTAACCCTAACCCTAGCCCGAACCCTAACCCTAACCCTTCCCCGAAGGCTGACCCTCAGCCGTCCCCTAATCCTAACCCTTACGCTGACACTAACCCGCGCCCTCACACGTACGCTCCCCCAGAGCGTTGTCGTACCCTCACCTGGACCCTAAACCGTCCCCGTCCCCTAACCCTAACCCTAGCCCGCAGCCTAACCCTAACACTTCCCCGAAGCCTGACCCTCAGCCGTCCCCTAATCCTAACCCGTACGCTGACACTAACCCGCGCCCTCACACGTACGCTCCCCCTAGAGCGTTGTCGTACCCTCACCTGGACCCTAAACTGTCCCCGTCCCCTAACCCTAACCCTAGCCCGAAGCCTAACCCTAACCCTTCCCCGAAGCCTGACCCTCAGCCGTCCCCTAATCCTAACCCGTACGCTGACACTAACCCGCGCCCTCACACGTACGCTCCCCCTAGAGCGTTGTCGTACCCTCACCTGGACCCTAAACCGTCCCCGTCCCCTAACCCTAACCCTAGCCCGAACCGTAACCCTAACCCTTCCCCGAAGCCTGACCCTCAGCCGTCCCCTAATCCTAACCCGTATGCTGACACTAACCCGCGCCCTCACACGTACGGTCCCCCTAGAGCGTTGTCGTACCCTCACCTGGACCCTAAACCGTCCCCGTCCCCTATCCCTAACCCTAGCCCGAACCCTAACCCTAACCCTTCCCCGAAGCCTGACCCTCAGCCGTCCCCTAATCCTAACCCGTACGCTGACACTAACCCGCGCCCTCACACGTACGCTCCCCCTAGAGCGTTGTCGTACCCTCACCTGGACCCTAAACCGTCCCCGTCCCCTAACCCTAACCCTAGCCCGAACCCTAACCCTAACCCTTCCCCGAAGCCTGACCCTCAGCCGTCCCCTAATCCTAACCCGTACGCTGACACTAACCCGCGCCCTCACACGTACGCTCCCCCTAGAGCGTTGTCGTACCCTCACCTGGACCCTAAACCGTCCCCGTCCCCTAACCCTAACCCTAGCCCGAACCCTAACCCTAACCCTTCCCCGAAGCCTGACCCTCAGCCGTCCCCTAATCCTAACCCGTACGCTGACACTAACCCGCGCCCTCACACGTACGCTCCCCCTAGAGCGTTGTCGTACCCTCACTTGGACCCTAAACCGTCCCCGTCCCCTAACCCTAACCCTAGCCCGAACCCTAACCCTAACCCTTCCCCGAAGCCTGACCCTCAGCCGTCCCCTAATCCTAACCCGTACGCTGACACTAACCCGCGCCCTCACACGTACGCTCCCCCTAGAGCGTTGTCGTACCCTCACCTGGACCCTAAACCGTCCCCGTCCCCTAACCCTAACCCTAGCCCGAAGCCTAACCCTAACCCTTCCCCGAAGCCTGACCCTCAGCCGTCCCCTAATCCTAACCCGTACGCTGACACTAACCCGCGCCCTCACACGTACGCTCCCCCTAGAGCGTTGTCGTACCCTCACCTGGACCCTAAACCGTCCCCGTCCCCTAACCCTAACCCTAGCCCGAACCCTAACCCTAACCCTTCCCCGAAGCCTGACCCTCAGCCGTCCCCTAATCCTAACCCGTACGCTGACACTAACCCGCGCCCTCACACGTACGCTCCCCCTAGAGCGTTGTTGTACCCTCACCTGGACCCTAAACCGTCCCCGTTCCCTAACCCTAACCCTAGCCCGAACCCTAACCCTAACCCTTCCCCGAAGCCTGACCCTCAGCCGTCCCCTAATCCTAACCCGTACGCTGACACTAACCCGCGCCCTCACACGTACGCTCCCCCTAGAGCGTTGTCGTAACCTCACCTGGACCCTAAACCGTCCCCGTCCCCTAACCCTAACCCTAGCCCGAAGCCTAACCCTAACCCTTCCCCGAAACCTGACCCTCAGCCGTCCCCTAATCCTAACCCGTACGCTGACACTAACCCGCGCCCTCCCACGTACGCTCCCCCTAGAGCGTTGTCGTACCCTCACCTGGACCCTAAACCGTCCCCGTCCCCTAACCCTAACCCTAGCCCGAACCCTAACCCTAACCCTTCCCCGAAGCCTGACCCTCAGCCGTCCCCTAATCCTAACCCGTACGCTGACACTAACCCGCGCCCTCACACGTACGCTCCCCCTAGAGCGTTGTCGTACCCTCACCTGGACCCTAAACCGTCCCCGTCCCCTAACCCTAACCCTAGCCCGAACCCTAACCCTAACCCTTCCCCGAAGCCTGACCCTCAGCCGTCCCCTAATCCTAACCCGTACGCTGACACTAACCCGCGCCCTCACACGTACGCTCCCCCTAGAGCGTTGTCGTACCCTCACCTGGACCCTAAACCGTCCCCGTCCCCTAACCCTAACCCTAGCCCGAGGCCTAACCCTAACCCTTCCCCGAAGCCTGACCCTCAGCCGTCCCCTAATCCTAACCCGTACGCTGACACTAACCCGCGCCCTCACACGTACGCTCCCCCTAGAGCGTTGTCGTACCCTCACCTGGACCCTAAACCGTCCCCGTCCCCTAACCCTAACCCTAGCCCGAACCCTAACCCTAACCCTTCCCCGAAGCCTGACCCTCAGCCGTCCCCTAATCCTAACCCGTACGCTGACACTAACCCGCGCCCTCACACGTACGCTCCCCCTAGAGCGTTGTCGTACCCTCACCTGGACCCTAAACCGTCCCCGTCCCCTAACCCTAACCCTAGCCCGAACCCTAACCCTAACCCTTCCCCGAAGCCTGACCCTCAGCCGTCCCCTAATCCTAACCCGTACGCTGACACTAACCCGCGCCCTCACACGTACGCTCCCCCTAGAGCGTTGTCGTAACCTCACCTGGACCCTAAACCGTCCCCGTCCCCTAACCCTAACCCTAGCCCGAAGCCTAACCCTAACCCTTCCCCGAAGCCTGACCCTCAGCCGTCCCCTAATCCTAACCCGTACGCTGACACTAACCCGCGCCCTCCCACGTACGCTCCCCCTAGAGCGTTGTCGTACCCTCACCTGGACCCTAAACCGTCCCCGTCCCCTAACCCTAACCCTAGCCCGAAGCCTAAACCTAACCCTTCCCGAAGCCTGACCCTCAGCCGTCCCCTAATCCTAACCCGTACGCTGACACTAACCCGCGCCCTCACACGTACGCTCCCCCTAGAGCGTTGTCGTACCCTCACCTGGACCCTAAACCGTCCCCGTCCCCTAACCCTAACCCTAGCCCGAATCCTAACCCTAACCCTTCCCCGAAGCCTGACCCTCAGCCGTCCCCTAATCCTAACCCGTACGCTGACACTAACCCGCGCCCTCACACGTACGCTCCCCCTAGAGCGTTGTCGTACCCTCACCTGGACCCTAAACCGTCCCCGTCCCCTAACCCTAACCCTAGCCCGAACCCTAACCCTAACCCTTCCCCGAAGCCTGACCCTCAGCCGTCCCCTAATCCTAACCCGTACGCTGACACTAACCCGCGCCCTCACACGTACGCTCCCCCTAGAGCGCTGTCGTACCCTCACCTGGACCCTAAACCGTCCCCGTCCCCTAACCCTAACCCTAGCCCGAGGCCTAACCCTAACCCTTCCCCGAAGCCTGACCCTCAGCCGTCCCCTAATCCTAACCCGTACGCTGACACTAACCCGCGCCCTCACACGTACGCTCCCCCTAGAGCGTTGTCGTACCCTCACCTGGACCCTAAACCGTCCCCGTCCCCTAACCCTAACCCTAGCCCGAACCCTAACCCTAACCCTTCCCCGAAGCCTCACCCTCAGCCGTCCCCTAATCCTAACCCGTACGCTGACACTAACCCGCGCCCTCACACGTACGCTCCCCCTAGAGCGTTGTCGTACCCTCACCTGGACCCTAAACCGTCCCCGTCCCCTAACCCTAACCCTAGCCCGAACCCTAACCCTAACCCTTCCCCGAAGCCTGACTCTCAGCCATCCCCTAATCCTAACCCGTACGCTGACACTAACCCACGCCCTCACACGTACGCTCCCCCTAGAGCGTTGTCGTACCCTCACCTGGACCCTAAACCGTCCCCGTCCCCTAACCCTAACCCTAGCCCGAACCCTAACCCTAACCCTTCCCCGAAGCCTGACCCTCAGCCGTCCCCTAATCCTAACCCGTACGCTGACACTAACCCGCGCCCTCACACGTACGCTCCCCCTAGAGCGTTGTCATAACCTCACCTGGACCCTAAACCGTCCCCGTCCCCTAACCCTAACCCTAGCCCGAAGCCTAACCCTAACCCTTCCCCGAAGCCTGACCCTCAGCCGTCCCCTAATCCTAACCCGTACGCTGACACTAACCCGCGCCCTCACACGTACGCTCCCCCTAGAGCGTTGTCGTACCCTCACCTGGATCCTAAACCGTCCCCGTCCCCTAACCCTAACCCTAGCCCGAACCCTAACCCTAACCCTTCCCCGAAGCCTGACCCTCAGCCGTCCCCTAATCCTAACCCGTACGCTGACACTAACCCGCGCCCTCACACGTACGCTCCCCCTAGAGCGTTGTCGTACCCTCACCTGGACCCTAAACCGTCCCCGTCCCCTAACCCTAACCCTAGCCCGAACCCTAACCCTAACCCTTCCCCGAAGCCTGACCCTCAGCCGTCCCCTAATCCTAACCCGTACGCTGACACTAACCCGCGCCCTCACACGTACGCTCCCCCTAGAGCGTTGTCGTACCCTCACCTGGACCCTAAACCGTCCCCGTCCCCTAACCCTAACCCTAGCCCGAACCCTAACCCTAACCCTTCCCCGAAGCCTGACCCTCAGCCGTCCCCTAATCCTAACCCGTACGCTGACACTAACCCGCGCCCTCACACGTACGCTCCCCCTAGAGCGTTGTCGTACCCTCATCTGGACCCTAAACCGTCCCCGTCCCCTAACCCTAACCCTAGCCCGAGGCCTAACCCTAACCCTTCCCCGAAGCCTGACCCTCAGGCGTCCCCTAATCCTAACCCGTACGCTGACACTAACCCGCGCCCTCACACGTACGCTCCCCCTAGAGCGTTGTCGTACCCTCACCTGGACCCTAAATCGTCCCCGTCCCCTAACCCTAACCCTATCCCGAACCCTAACCCTAACCCTTCCCCGAAGCCTGACCCTCAGCCGTCCCCTAATCCAAACCCGTACGCTGACACTAACCCGCGCCCTCACACGTACGCTCCCCCTAGAGCGTTGTCGTACCCTCACCTGGACCCTAAACCGTCCCCGTCCCCTAACCCTAACCCTAGCCCGAACCCTAACCCTAAACCTTCCCCGAAGCCTGACCCTCAGCCGTCCCCTAATCCTAACCCGTACGCTGACACTAACCCGCGCCCTCACACGTACGCTCCCCCTAGAGCGTTGTCGTACCCTCACCTGGACCCTAAACCGTCCCCATCCCCTAACCCTAACCCTAGCCCGAACCCTAACCCTAACCCTTCCCCGAAGCCTGACCCTCAGCCGTCCCCTAATCCTAACCCGTACGCTGACACTAACCCGCGCCCTCACACGTACGCTCCCCCTAGAGCGTTGTCGTACCCTCACCTGGACCCTAAACCGTCCCCGTCCCCTAACCCTAACCCTAGCCCGAACCCTAACCCTAACCCTTCCCCGAAGCCTGACCCTCAGCCGTCCCCTAATCCTAACCCGTACGCTGACACTAACCCGCGCCCTCACACATACGCTCCCCCTAGAGCGTTGTCGTACCCTCACCTGGACCCTAAACCGTCCCCGTCCCCTAACCCTAACCCTAGCCCGAACCCTAACCCTAACCCTTCCCCGAAGCCTGACCCTCAGCCGTCCCCTAATCCTAACCTGTACGCTGACACTAACCCGCGCCCTCACACGTACGCTTCCCCTAGAGCGTTGTCGTACCCTCACCTGGACCCTAAACCGTCCCCGTCCCCTAACCCTAACCCTAGCCCGAACCCTAACCCTAACCCTTCCCCGAAGCCTGACCCTCAGCCGTCCCCTAATCCTAACCCGTACGCTGACACTAACCCGCGCCCTCACACGTACGCTCCCCCTAGAGCGTTGTCGTACCCTCACCTGGACCCTAAACCGTCCCCGTCCCCTAACCCTAACCCTAGCCCGAACCCTAACCCTAACCCTTCCCCGAAGCCTGACCCTCAGCCGTCCCCTAATCCTGACCCTTACGCTGACACTAACCCGCGCCCTCACACGTACGCTCCCCCTAGAGCGTTGTCGTAACCTCACCTGGACCCTAAACCGTCCCCGTCCCCTAACCCTAACCCTAGCCCGAAGCCTAACCCTAACCCTTCCCCGAAGCCTGACCCTCAGCCGTCCCCTAATCCTAACGGGTACGCTGACACTAACCCGCGCCCTCCCACGTACGCTCCCCCTAGAGCGTTGTCGTACCCTCACCTGGACCCTAAACCGTCCCCGTCCCCTAACCCTAACCCTAGCCCGAAGCCTAAACCTAACCCTTCCCGAAGCCTGACCCTCAGCCGTCCCCTAATCCTAACCCGTACGCTGACACTAACCCGCGCCCTCACACGTACGCTCCCCCTAGAGCGTTGTCGTACCCTCACCTGGACCCTAAACCGTCCCCGTCCCCTAACCCTAACCCTAGCCCGAATCCTAACCCTAACCCTTCCCCGAAGCCTGACCCTCAGCCGTCCCCTAATCCTAACCCGTACGCTGACACTAACCCGCGCCCTCACACGTACGCTCCCCCTAGAGCGTTGTCGTACCCTCACCTGGACCCTAAACCGTCCCCGTCCCCTAACCCTAACCCTAGCCCGAACCCTAACCCTAACCCTTCCCCGAAGCCTGACCCTCAGCCGTCCCCTAATCCTAACCCGTACGCTGACACTAACCCGCGCCCTCACACGTACGCTCCCCCTAGAGCGCTGTCGTACCCTCACCTGGACCCTAAACCGTCCCCGTCCCCTAACCCTAACCCTAGCCCGAGGCCTAACCCTAACCCTTCCCCGAAGCCTGACCCTCAGCCGTCCCCTAATCCTAACCCGTACGCTGACACTAACCCGCGCCCTCACACGTACGCTCCCCCTAGAGCGTTGTCGTACGCTCACCTGGACCCTAAACCGTCCCCGTCCCCTAACCCTAACCCTAACCCTAGCCCGAACCCTAACCCTAACCCTTCCCCGAAGCCTGACCCTCAGCCGTCCCCTAATCCTAACCCGTTCGCTGACACTAACCCGCGCCCTCACACGTACGCTCCCCCTAGAGCGTTGTCGTACCCTCACCTGGACCCTAAACCGTCCCCGTCCCCTAACCCTAACCCTAGCCCGAAGCCTAACCCTAACCCTTCCCTGAAGCCTGACCCTCAGCCGTCCCCTAATCCTAACCCGTACGCTGACACTAACCCGCGCCCTCACACGTACTCTCCCCCTAGAGCGTTGTCGTACCCTCACCTGGACCTTAAACCGTCCCCGTCCCCTAACCCTAACCCTAGCCCGAAGCCTAACCCTAACCCTTCCCCGAAGCCTGACCCTCAGCCGTCCCCTAATCCTAACCCGTACGCTGACACTAACCCGCGCCCTCACACGTACGCTCCCCCTAGAGCGTTGTCGTACCCTCACCTGGACCCTAAACCGTCCCCGTCCCCTAACCCTAACCCTAGTCCGAACCCTAACCCTAACCCTTCCCCGAAGCCTGACCCTCAGCCGTCCCCTAATCCTAACCCGTACGCTGACACTAACCCGCGCCCTCACACGTACGCTCCCCCTAGAGCGTTGTCGTACCCTCACCTGGACCCTAAACCGTCCCCGTCCCCTAACCCTAACCTTAGCCCGAACCCTAACCCTAACCCTTCCCCGAAGCCTGACCCTCAGCCGTCCCCTAATCCTAACCCGTACGCTGACACTAACCCGCGCCCTCACACGTACGCTCCCCCTAGAGCGTTGTCGTACCCTCACCTGGACCCTAAACCGTCCCCGTCCCCTAACCCTAACCCTAGCCCGAACCCTAACCCTAACCCTTCCCCGAAGCCTGACCCACAGCCGTCCCCTAATCCTAAACCGTACGCTGACACTAACCCGCGCCCTCACACGTACGCTCCCCCTAGAGCGTTGTCGTACCCTCACCTGGACCCTAAACCGTCCCCGTCCCCTAACCCTAACCCTAGCCCGAACCCTAACCCTAACCCTTCCCCGAAGCCTGACCCTCAGCCGTCCCCTAATCCTAACCCGTACGCTGACACTAACCCGCGCCCTCACACGTACGCTCCCCCTAGAGCGTTGTCGTACCCTCACCTGGACCCTAAACCGTCCCCGTCCCCTAACCCTAACCCTAGCCCGAAACCTAACCCTAACCCTTCCCCGAAGCCTGACCCTCAGCCGTCCCCTAATCCTAACCCGTACGCTGACACTAACCCGCGCCCTCACACGTACGCTCCCCCTAGAGCGTTGTCGTACCCTCACCTGGACCCTAAACCGTCCCCGTCCCCTAACCCTAACCCTAGCCCGAACCCTAACCCTAACCCTTCCCCGAAGCCTGACCCTCAGCCGTCCCCTAATCCTAACCCGTACGCTGACACTAACCCGCGCCCTCACACGTACGCTCCCCCTAGAGCGTTGTCGTACGCTCACCTGGACCCTAAACCGTCCCCGTCCCCTAACCCTAACCCTAACCCTAGCCCGAACCCTAACCCTAACCCTTCCCCGAAGCCTGACCCTCAGCCGTCCCCTAATCCTAACCCGTTCGCTGACACTAACCCGCGCCCTCACACGTACGCTCCCCCTAGAGCGTTGTCGTACCCTCACCTGGACCCTAAACCGTCCCCGTCCCCTAACCCTAACCCTAGCCCGAGGCCTAACCCTAACCCTTCCCCGAAGCCTGACCCTCAGCCGTCCCCTAATCCTAACCCGTACGCTGACACTAACCCGCGCCCTCACACGTACGCTCCCCCTAGAGCGTTGTCGTACCCTCACCTGGACCCTAAACCGTCCCCGTCCCCTAACCCTAACCCTATCCCGAAGCCTAACCCTAACCCTTCCCCGAAGCCTGACCCTCAGCCGTCCCCTAATCTTAACCCGTACGCTGACACTAACCCGCGCCCTCACACGTACGCTCCCCCTAGAGAGTTGTCGTACCCTCACCTGGACCCTAAACCGTCCCCGTCCCCTAACCCTAACCCTAGCCCGAAGCCTAACCCTAACCCTTCCCCGAAGCCTGACCCTCAGCCGTCCCCTAATCCTAACCCGTACGCTGACACTAACCCGCGCCCTCACACGTACGCTCCCCCTAGAGCGTTGTCGTACCCTCACCTGGACCCTAAACCGTCCCCGTCCCCTAACCCTAACCCTAGCCCGAACCCTAACCCTAACCCTTCCCCGAAGCCTGACCCTCAGCCGTCCCCTAATCCTAACCCGTACGCTGACACTAACCCGCGCCCTCACACGTACGCTCCCCCTAGAGCGTTGTCGTACCCTCACCTGGACCCTAAACCGTCCCCGTCCCCTAACCCTAACCCTAGCCCGAACCCTAACCCTAACCCTTCCCCGAAGCCTGACCCTCAGCCGTCCCCTAATCCTAACCCGTACGCTGACACTAACCCGCGCCCTCACACGTACGCTCCCCCTAGAGCGTTGTCGTACCCTCACCTGGACCCTAAACCGTCCCCGTCCCCTAACCCTAACCCTAGCCCGAACCCTAACCCTAACCCTTCCCCGAAGCCTGACCCTCAGCCGTCCCCTAATCCTAACCCGTACGCTGACACTAACCCGCGCCCTCACACGTACGCTCCCCCTAGAGCGTTGTCGTACCCTCACCTGGACCCTAAACCGTCCCCGTCCCCTAACCCTAACCCTAGCCCGAACCCTAACCCTAACCCTTCCCCGAAGCCTGACCCTCAGCCGTCCCCTAATCCTAACCCGTACGCTGACACTAACCCGCGCCCTCACACGTACGCTCCCCCTAGAGCGTTGTCGTACCCTCACCTGGACCCTAAACCGTCCCCGTCCCCTAACCCTAACCCTAGCCCGAACCCTAACCCTAACCCTTCCCCGAAGCCTGACCCTCAGCCGTCCCCTAATCCTAACCCGTACGCTGACACTAACCCGCGCCCTCACACGTACGCTCCCCCTAGAGCGTTGTCGTAACCTCACCTGGACCCTAAACCGTCCCCGTCCCCTAACCCTAACCCTAGCCCGAAGCCTAACCCTAACCCTTCCCCGAAGCCTGACCCTCAGCCGTCCCCTAATCCTAACCCGTACGCTGACACTAACCCGCGCCCTCCCACGTACGCTCCCCCTAGAGCGTTGTCGTACCCTCACCTGGACCCTAAACCGTCCCCGTCCCCTAACCCTAACCCTAGCCCGAAGCCTAAACCTAACCCTTCCCGAAGCCTGACCCTCAGCCGTCCCCTAATCCTAACCCGTACGCTGACACTAACCCGCGCCCTCACACGTACGCTCCCCCTAGAGCGTTGTCGTACCCTCACCTGGACCCTAAACCGTCCCCGTCCCCTAACCCTAACCCTAGCCCGAATCCTAACCCTAACCCTTCCCCGAAGCCTGACCCTCAGCCGTCCCCTAATCCTAACCCGTACGCTGACACTAACCCGCGCCCTCACACGTACGCTCCCCCTAGAGCGTTGTCGTACCCTCACCTGGACCCTAAACCGTCCCCGTCCCCTAACCCTAACCCTAGCCCGAACCCTAACCCTAACCCTTCCCCGAAGCCTGACCCTCAGCCGTCCCCTAATCCTAACCCGTACGCTGACACTAACCCGCGCCCTCACACGTACGCTCCCCCTAGAGCGCTGTCGTACCCTCACCTGGACCCTAAACCGTCCCCGTCCCCTAACCCTAACCCTAGCCCGAGGCCTAACCCTAACCCTTCCCCGAAGCCTGACCCTCAGCCGTCCCCTAATCCTAACCCGTACGCTGACACTAACCCGCGCCCTCACACGTACGCTCCCCCTAGAGCGTTGTCGTACGCTCACCTGGACCCTAAACCGTCCCCGTCCCCTAACCCTAACCCTAACCCTAGCCCGAACCCTAACCCTAACCCTTCCCCGAAGCCTGACCCTCAGCCGTCCCCTAATCCTAACCCGTTCGCTGACACTAACCCGCGCCCTCACACGTACGCTCCCCCTAGAGCGTTGTCGTACCCTCACCTGGACCCTAAACCGTCCCCGTCCCCTAACCCTAACCCTAGCCCGAAGCCTAACACTAACCCTTCCCCGAAGCCTGACCCTCAGCCGTCCCCTAATCCTAACCCGTACGCTGACACTAACACGCGCCCTCACACGTACTCTCCCCCTAGAGCGTTGTCGTACCCTCACCTGGACCTTAAACCGTCCCCGTCCCCTAACCCTAACCCTAGCCCGAAGCCTAACCCTAACCCTTCCCCGAAGCCTGACCCTCAGCCGTCCCCTAATCCTAACCCGTACGCTGACACTAACCCGCGCCCTCACACGTACGCTCCCCCTAGAGCGTTGTCGTACCCTCACCTGGACCCTAAACCGTCCCCGTCCCCTAACCCTAACCCTAGCCCGAACCCTAACCCTAACCCTTCCCCGAAGCCTGACCCTCAGCCGTCCCCTAATCCTAACCCGTACGCTGACACTAACCCGCGCCCTCACACGTACGCTCCCCCTAGAGCGTTGTCGTACCCTCACCTGGACCCTAAACCGTCCCCGTCCCCTAACCCTAACCCTAGCCCGAACCCTAACCCTAACCCTTCCCCGAAGCCTGACCCTCAGCCGTCCCCTAATCCTAACCCGTACGCTGACACTAACCCGCGCCCTCACACGTACGCTCCCCCTAGAGCGTTGTCGTACCCTCACCTGGACCCTAAACCGTCCCCGTCCCCTAACCCTAACCCTAGCCCGAACCCTAACCCTAACCCTTCCCCGAAGCCTGACCCTCAGCCGTCCCCTAATCCTAACCCGTACGCTGACACTAACCCGCGCCCTCACACGTACGCTCCCCCTAGAGCGTTGTCGTACCCTCACCTGGACCCTAAACCGTCCCCGTCCCCTAACCCTAACCCTAGCCCGAACCCTAACCCTAACCCTTCCCCGAAGCCTGACCCTCAGCCGTCCCCGAATCCTAACCCGTACGCTGACACTAACCCGCGCCCTCACACGTACGCTCCCCCTAGAGCGTTGTCGTACCCTCACCTGGACCCTAAACCGTCCCCGTCCCCTAACCCTAACCCTAGCCCGAACCCTAACCCTAACCCTTCCCCGAAGCCTGACCCTCAGCCGTCCCCTAATCCTAACCCGTACGCTGACACTAACCCGCGCCCTCACACGTACGCTCCCCCTAGAGCGTTGTCGTACCCTCACCTGGACCCTAAACCGTCCCCGTCCCCTAACCCTAACCCTAGCCCGAACCCTAACCCTAACCCTTCCCCGAAGCCTGACCCTCAGCCGTCCCCTAATCCTAAACCGTACGCTGACACTAACCCGCGCCCTCACACGTACGCTCCCCCTAGAGCGTTGTCGTATGCTCACCTGGACCCTAAACCGTCCCCGTCCCCTAACCCTAACCCTAACCCTAGCCCGAACCCTAACCCTAACCCTTCCCCGAAGCCTGACCCTCAGCCGTCCCCTAATCCTAACCCGTTCGCTGACACTAACCCGCGCCCTCACATGTACGCTCCCCCTAGAGCGTTGTCGTACCCTCACCTGGACCCTAAACCGTCCCCGTCCCCTAACCCTAACCCTAGCCCGAAGCCTAACCCTAACCCTTCCCCGAAGCCTGACCCTCAGCCGTCCCCTAATCCTAACCCGTACGCTGACACTAACCCGCGCCCTCACACGTACGCTCCCCCTAGAGCGTTGTCGTACCCTCACCTGGACCCTAAACCGTCCCCGTCCCCTAACCCTAACCCTAGCCCGAAGCCTAACCCTAACCCTTCCCCGAAGCCTGACCCTCAGCCGTCCCCTAATCCTAACCCGTACGCTGACACTAACCCGCGCCCTCACACGTACGCTCCCCCTAGAGCGTTGTCGTACCCTCACCTGGACCCTAAACCGTCCCCGTCCCCTAACCCTAACCCTAGCCCGAACCCTAACCCTAACCCTTCCCCGAAGCCTGACACTCAGCCGTCCCCTAATCCTAACCCGTACGCTGACACTAACCCGCGCCCTCACACGTACGCTCCCCCTAGAGCGTTGTCGTACCCTCACCTGGACCCTAAACCGTCCCCGTCCCCTAACCCTAACCCTAGCCCGAACCCTAACCCTAACCCTTCCCCGAAGCCTGACCCTCAGCCGTCCCCTAATCCTAACCCGTACGCTGACACTAACCCGCGCCCTCACACGTACGCTCCCCCTAGAGCGTTGTCGTACCCTCACCTGGACCCTAAACCGTCCCCGTCCCCTAACCCTAACCCTAGCCCGAACCCTAACCCTAACCCTTCCCCGAAGCCTGACCCTCAGCCGTCCCCTAATCCTAACCCGTACGCTGACACTAACCCGCGCCCTCACACGTACGCTCCCCCTAGAGCGTTGTCGTACCCTCACCTGGACCCTAAACCGTCCCCGTCCCCTAACCCTAACCCTAGCCCGAAGCCTAACCCTAACCCTTCCCCGAAGCCTGACCCTCAGCCGTCCCCTAATCCTAACCCGTACGCTGGCACTAACCCGCGCCCTCACACGTACGCTCCCCCTAGAGCGTTGTCGTACCCTCACCTGGACCCTAAACCGTCCCCGTCCCCTAACCCTAACCCTAGCCCGAAGCCTAACCCTAACCCTTCCCCGAAGCCTGACCCTCAGCCGTCCCCTAATCCTAACCCGTACGCTGACACTAACCCGCGCCCTCACACGTACACTCCCCCTAGAGCGTTGTCGTACCCTCACCTGGACCCTAAACCGTCCCCGTCCCCTAACCCTAAACCTAGCCCGAACCCTAACCGTAACCCTTCCCCGAAGCCTGACCCTCAGCCGTCCCCTAATCCTAACCCGTACGCTGACACTAACCCGCGCCCTCACACGTACGCTCCCCCTAGAGCGTTGTCGTACCCTCACCTGGACCCTAAACCGTCCCCGTCCCCTAACCCTAACCCTAGCCCGAAGCCTAACCCTAACCCTTCCCCGAAGCCTGACCCTCAGCCGTCCCCTAATCCTAACCCGTACGCTGACACTAACCCGCGCCCTCACACGTACGCTCCCCCTAGAGCGTTGTCGTACCCTCACCTGGACCCTAAACCGTCCCCGTCCCCTAACCCTAACCCTAGCCCGAACCCTAACCCTAACCCTTCCCCGAAGCCTGACCCTCAGCCGTCCCCTAATCCTAACCCGTACGCTGACACTAACCCGCGCCCTCACACGTACGCTCCCCCTAGAGCGTTGTCGTACCCTCACCTGGACCCTAAACCGTCCCCGTCCCCTAACCCTAACCCTAGCCCGAACCCTAACCCTAACCCTTCCCCGAAGCCTGACCCTCAGCCGTCCCCTAATCCTAACCCGTACGCTGACACTAAACCGCGCCCTCACACGTACGCTCCCCCTAGAGCGTTGTCGTACCCTCACCTGGACCCTAAACCGTCCCCGTCCCCTAACCCTAACCCTAGCCCGAAGCCTAACCCTAACCCTTCCCCGAAGCCTGACCCTCAGCCGTCCCCTAATCCTAACCCGTACGCTGACACTAACCCGCGCCCTCACACGTACGCTCCCCCTAGAGCGTTGTCGTACCCTCACCTGGACCCTAAACCGTCCCCGTCCCCTAACCCTAACCCTAGCCCGAACCCTAACCCTAACCCTTCCCCGAAGCCTGACCCTCAGCCGTCCCCTAATCCTAACCCGTACGCTGACACTAACCCGCGCCCTCACACGTACGCTCCCCCTAGAGCGTTGTCGTACCCTCACCTGGACCCTAAACCGTCCCCGTCCCCTAACCCTAACCCTAGCCCGAAGCCTAACCCTAACCCTTCCCCGAAGCCTGACCCTCAGCCGTCCCCTAATCCTAACCCGTACGCTGACACTAACCCGCGCCCTCACACGTACGCTCCCCCTAGAGCGTTGTCGTACCCTCACCTGGACCCTAAACCGTCCCCGTCCCCTAACCCTAACCCTAGCCCGAACCCTAACCCTAACCCTTCCCCGAAGCCTGACCCTCAGCCGTCCCCTAATCCTAACCTGTACGCTGACACTAACCCGCGCCCTCACACGTACGCTCCCCCTAGAGCGTTGTCGTACCCTCACCTGGACCCTAAACCGTCCCCGTCCCCTAACCCTAACCCTAGCCCGAACCCTAACCCTAACCCTTCCCCGAAGCCTGACCCTCAGCCGTCCCCTAATCCTAACCCGTACGCTGACACTAACCCGCGCCCTCACACGTACGCTCCCCCTAGAGCGTTGTTGTACCCTCACCTGGACCCTAAACCGTCCCCGTCCCCTAACCCTAACCCTATCCCGAACCCTAACCCTAACCCTTCCCCGAAGCCTGACCCTCAGCCGTCCCCTAATCCTAACCCGTACGCTGACACTAACCCGTGCCCTCACACGTACGCTCCCCTAGAGCGTTGTCGTACCCTCACCTGGACCCTAAACCGTCCCCGTCCCCTAACCCTAACCCTAGCCCGAACCCTAACCCTAACCCTTCCCCGAAGCCTGACCCTCAGCCGTCCCCTAATCCTAACCCGTACGCTGACACTAACCCGCGCCCTCACACGTACGCTCCCCCTAGAGCGTTGTCGTACCCTCACCTGGACCCTAAACCGTCCCCGTCCCCTAACCCTAACCCTAGCCCGAACCCTAACCCTAACCCTTCCCCGAAGCCTGACCCTCAGCCGTCCCCTAATCCTAACCCGTACGCTGACACTAACCCGCGCCCTCACACGTACGCTCCCCCTAGAGCGTTGTCGTACCCTCACCTGGACCCTAAACCGTCCCCGTCCCCTAACCCTAACCCTAGCCCGAACCCTAACCCTAACCCTTCCCCGAAGCCTGACCCTCAGCCGTCCCCTAATCCTAACCCGTACGCTGACACTAACCCGCGCCCTCACACGTACGCTCCCCCTAGAGCGTTGTCGTACCCTCACCTGGACCCTAAACCGTCCCCGTCCCCTAACCCTAACCCTAGCCCGAACCCTAAACCTAACCCTTCCCCGAAGCCTGACCCTCAGCCGTCCCCTAATCCTAACCCGTACGCTGACACTAACCCGCGCCCTCACACGTACGCTCCCCCTAGAGCGTTGTCGTACCCTCACCTGGACCCTAAACCGTCCCCGTCCCCTAACCCTAACCCTAGCCCGAACCCTAACCCTAACCCTTCCCCGAAGCCTGACCCTCAGCCGTCCCCTAATCCTAACCCGTACGCTGACACTAACCCGCGCCCTCACACGTACGCTCCCCCTAGAGCGTTGTCGTACCCTCACCTGGACCCTAAACCGTCCCCGTCCCCTAACCCTAACCCTAGCCCGAAGCCTAACCCTAACCCTTCCCCGAAGCCTGACCCTCAGCCGTCCCCTAATCCTAACCCGTACGCTGACACTAACCCGCGCCCTCACACGTACGCTCCCCCTAGAGCGTTTTCGTACCCTCACCTGGATCCTAAACCGTCCCCGTCCCCTAACCCTAACCCTAGCCCGAAGCCTAACCCTAACCCTTCCCCGAAGCCTGACCCTCAGCCGTCCCCTAATCCTAACCCGTACGCTGACACTAACCCGCGCCCTCACACGTACGCTCCCCCTAGAGCGTTGTCGTACCCTCACCTGGACCCTAAACCGTCCCCGTCCCCTAACCCTAACCCTAGCCCGAACCCTAACCCTAACACTTCCCCGAAGCCTGACACTCAGCCGTCCCCTAATCCTAACCCGTACGCTGACACTAACCCGCGCCCTCACACGTACGCTCCCCCTAGAGCGTTGTCGTACCCTCACCTGGACCCTAAACCGTCCCCGTCCCCTAACCCTAACCCTAGCCCGAACCCTAACCCTAACTCTTCCCCGAAGCCTGACCCTCAGCCGTCCCCTAATCCTAACCCGTACGCTGACACTAACCCGCGCCCTCACACGTACGCTCCCCCTAGAGCGTTGTCGTACCCTCACCTGGACCCTAAACCGTCCCCGTCCCCTAACCCTAACCCTAGCCCGAACCCTAACCCTAACCCTTCCCCGAAGCCTGACCCTCAGCCGTCCCCTAATCCTAACCCGTACGCTGACACTAACCCGCGCCCTCACACGTACGCTCCCCCTAGAGCGTTGTCGTACCCTCACCTGGACCCTAAACCGTCCCCGTCCCCTAACCCTAACCCTAGCCCGAACCCTAACCCTAACCCTTCCCCGAAGCCTGACCCTCAGCCGTCCCCTAATCCTAACCCGTACGCTGACACTAACCCGCGCCCTCACACGTACGCTCCCCCTAGAGCGTTGTCGTACCCTCACCTGGACCCTAAACCGTCCCCGTCCCCTAACCCTAACCCTAGGCCGAACCCTAACCCTAACCCTTCCCCGAAGCCTGACCCTCAGCCGTCCCCTAATCCTAACCCGTACGCTGACACTAACCCGCGCCCTCACACGTACGCTCCCCCTAGAGCGTTGTCGTACCCTCACCTGGACCCTAAACCGTCCCCGTCCCCTAACCCTAACCCTAGCCCGAACCCTAACCCTAACCCTTCCCCGAAGCCTGACCCTCAGCCGTCCCCTAATCCTAACCCGTACGCTGACACTAACCCGCGCCCTCACACGTACGCTCCCCCTAGAGCGTTGTCGTACCCTCACCTGGACCCTAAACCGTCCCCGTCCCCTAACCCTAACCCTAGCCCGAACCCTAACCCTAACCCTTCCCCGAAGCCTGACCCTCAGCCGTCCCCTAATCCTAACCCGTACGCTGACACTAACCCGCGCCCTCACACGTACGCTCCCCCTAGAGCGTTGTCGTACCCTCACCTGGACCCTAAACCGTCCCCGTCCCCTAACCCTAACCCTAGCCCGAACCCTAAACCTAACCCTTCCCCGAAGCCTGACCCTCAGCCGTCCCCTAATCCTAACCCGTACGCTGACACTAACCCGCGCCCTCACACGTACGCTCCCCCTAGAGCGTTGTCGTACCCTCACCTGGACCCTAAACCGTCCCCGTCCCCTAACCCTAACCCTAGCCCGAAGCCTAACCCTAACCCTTCCCCGAAGCCTGACCCTCAGCCGTCCCCTAATCCTAACCCGTACGCTGACACTAACCCGTGCCCTCACACGTACGCTCCCCCTAGAGCGTTGTCGTACCCTCACCTGGACCCTAAACCGTCCCCGTCCCCTAACCCTAACCCTAGCCCGAACCCTAACCCTAACCCTTCCCCGAAGCCTGACCCTCAGCCGTCCCCTAATCCTAACCCGTACGCTGACACTAACCCGCGCCCTCACACGTACGCTCCCCCTAGAGCGTTGTCGTACCCTCACCTGGACCCTAAACCGTCCCCGTCCCCTAACCCTAACCCTAGCCCGAAGCCTAACCTTAACCCTTCCCCGAAGCCTGACCCTCAGCCGTCCCCTAATCCTAACCCGTACGCTGACACTAACCCGCGCCCTCACACGTACGCTCCCCCTAGAGCGTTGTCGTACCCTCACCTGGACCCTAAACCGTCCCCGTCCCCTAACCCTAACCCTAGCCCGAAGCCTAACCCTAACCCTTCCCCGAAGCCTGACCCTCAGCCGTCCCCTAATCCTAACCCGTACGCTGACACTAACCCGCGCCCTCACACGTACGCTCCCCCTAGAGCGTTGTCGTACCCTCACCTGGACCCTAAACCGTCCCCGTCCCCTAACCCTAACCCTAGCCCGAAGCCTAACCCTAACCCTTCCCCGAAGCCTGACCCTCAGCCGTCCCCTAATCCTAACCCGTACGCTGACACTAACCCGCGCCCTCACACGTACGCTCCCCCTAGAGCGTTGTCGTACCCTCACCTGGACCCTAAACCGTCCCCGTCCCCTAACCCTAACCCTAGCCCGAAGCCTAACCCTAACCCTTCCCCGAAGCCTGACCCTCAGCCGTCCCCTAATCCTAACCCGTACGCTGACACTAACCCCCGCCCTCACACGTACGCTCCCCCTAGAGCGTTGTCGTACCCTCACCTGGACCCTAAACCGTCCCCGTCCCCTAACCCTAACCCTAGCCCGAAGCCTAACCCTAACCCTTCCCCGAAGCCTGACACTCAGCCGTCCCCTAATCCTAACCCGTACGCTGACACTAACCCGCGGCCGCACACGTACGCTCCCCCTAGAGCGTTGTCGTACCCTCACCTGGATCCTAAACCGTCCCAGTCCCCTAACCCTAACCCTAGCCCGAAGCCTAACCCTAACCCTTCCCCGAAGCCTGACCCTCAGCCGTCCCCTAATCCTAACCCGTACGCTGACACTAACCCGCGCCCTCACACGTACGCTCCCCCTAGAGCGTTGTCGTACCCTCACCTGGACCCTAAACCGTCCCCGTCCCCTAACCCTAACCCTAGCCCGAACCCTAACCCTAACACTTCCCCGAAGCCTGACCCTCACCCGTCCCCTAATCCTAACCCGTACGCTGACACTAACCCGCGCCCTCACACGTACGCTCCCCCTAGAGCGTTGTCGTACCCTCACCTGGACCCTAAACCGTCCCCGTCCCCTAACCCTAACCCTAGCCCGAACCCTAACCCTAACCCTTCCCCGAAGCCTGACCCTCAGCCGTCCCCTAATCCTAACCCGTACGCTGACACTAACCCGCGCCCTCACACGTACGCTCCCCCTAGAGCGTTGTCGTACCCTCACCTGGACCCTAAACCGTCCCCGTCCCCTAACCCTAACCCTAGCCCGAAGCCTAACCCTAACCCTTCCCCGAAGCCTGACCCTCAGCCGTCCCCTAATCCTAACCCGTACGCTGACACTAACCCGCGCCCTCACACGTACGCTCCCCCTAGAGCGTTGTCGTACCCTCACCTGGACCCTAAACCGTCCCCGTCCCCTAACCCTAACCCTAGCCCGAAGCCTAACCCTAACCCTTCCCCGAAGCCTGACCCTCAGCCGTCCCCTAATCCTAACCCGTACGCTGACACTAACCCGCGCCCTCACACGTACGCTCCCCCTAGAGCGTTGTCGTACCCTCACCTGGACCCTAAACCGTCCCCGTCCCCTAACCCTAACCCTAGCCCGAAGCCTAACCCTAACCCTTCCCCGAAGCCTGACCCTCAGCCGTCCCCTAATCCTAACCCGTACGCTGACACTAACCCGCGCCCTCACACGTACGCTCCCCCTAGAGCGTTGTCGTACCCTCACCTGGACCCTAAACCGTCCCCGTCCCCTAACCCTAACCCTAGCCCGAACCCTAACCCTAACCCTTCCCCGAAGCCTGACCCTCAGCTGTCCCCAATCCTAACCCGTACGCTGACACTAACCCGCGCCCTCACACGTACGCTCCCCCTAGAGTGTTGTCGTACCCTCACCTGGACCCTAAACCGTCCCCGTCCCCTAACCCTAACCCTAGCCCGAAGCCTAACCCTAACCCTTCCCCGAAGCCTGACCCTCAGCCGTCCCCTAATCCTAACCCGTACGCTGACACTAACCCGCGCCCTCACACGTACGCTCCCCCTAGAGCGTTGTCGTACCCTCACCTGGACCCTAAACCGTCCCCGTCCCCTAACCCTAACCCTAGCCCGAACCCTAACCCTAACCCTTCCCCGAAGCCTGACCCTCAGCCGTCCCCTAATCCTAACCCGTACGCTGACACTAACCCGCGCCCTCACACGTACGCTCCCCCTAGAGCGTTGTCGTACCCTCACCTGGACCCTAAACCGTCCCCGTCCCCTAACCCTAACCCTAGGCCGAGGCCTAACCCTAACACTTCCCCGAAGCCTGACCCTCAACCGTCCCCTAATCCTAACCCGTACGCTGACACTAACCCGCGCCCTCACACGTACGCTCCCCCTAGAGCGTTGTCGTACCCTCACCTGGACCCTAAACCGTCCCCGTCCCCTAACCCTAACCCTAGCCCGAAGCCTAACCCTAACCCTTCCCCGAAGCCTGACCCTCAGCCGTCCCCTAATCCTAACCCGTACGCTGACACTAACCCGCGCCCTCACACGTAACCTCACCCTAGAGCGTTGTCGTACCCTCACCTGGACCCTAAACCGTCCCCGTCCCCTAACCCTAACCCTAGCCCGAACCCTAACCCTAACCCTTCCCCGAAGCCTGACCCTCAGCCGTCCCCTAATCCTAACCCGTACGCTGACACTAACCCGCGCCCTCACACGTACGCTCCCCCTAGAGCGTTGTCGTACCCTCACCTGGACCCTAAACCGTCCCCGTCCCCTAACCCTAACCCTAGCCCGAACCCTAACCCTAACCCTTCCCCGAAGCCTGACCCTCAGCCGTCCCCTAATCCTAACCCGTACGCTGACACTAACCCGCGGCCTCACACGTACGCTCCCCCTAGAGCGTTGTCGTACCCTCACCTGGACCCTAAACCGTCCCCGTCCCCTAACCCTAACCCTAGCCCGAACCCTAACCCTAACCCTTCCCCGAAGCCTGACCCTCAGCCGTCCCCTAATCCTAACCCGTACGCTGACACTAACCCGCGCCCTCACACGTACGCTCCCCCTAGAGCGTTGTCGTACCCTCACCTGGACCCTAAACCGTCCCCGTCCCCTAACCCTAACCGTAGCGCGAACCCTAACCCTAACCCTTCCCCGAAGCCTGACCCTCAGCCGTCCCCTAATCCTAACCCGTACGCTGACACTAACCCGCGCCCTCACACGTACGCTCCCCCTAGAGCGTTGTCGTACCCTCACCTGGACCCTAAACCGTCCCCGTCCCCTAACCCTAACCCTAGCCCGAACCCTAACCCTAACCCTTCCCCGAAGCCTGACCCTCAGCCGTCCCCTAATCCTAACCCGTACGCTGACACTAACCCGCGGCCTCACACGTACGCTCCCCCTAGAGCGTTGTCGTACCCTCACCTGGACCCTAAACCGTCCCCGTCCCCTAACCCTAACCCTAGCCCGAACCCTAACCCTTCCCCGAAGCCTGACCCTCAGCCGTCCCCTAATCCTAACCCGTACGCTGACACTAACCCGCGCCCTCACACGTACGCTCCCCGTAGAGCGTTGTCGTACCCTCACCTGGACCCTAAACCGTCCCCATCCCCTAACCCTAACCCTAGCCCGAACCCTAACCCTAACCCTTCCCCGAACCCTGACCCTCAGCCGTCCCCTAATCCTAACCCGTACGCTGACACTAACCCACGCCCTCACACGTACGCTCCCCCTAGAGCGTTGTCGTACCCTCACCTGGACCCTAAACCGTCCCCGTCCCCTAACCCTAACCCTAGCCCGAACCCTAACCCTAACCCTTCCCCGAAGCCTGACCCTCAGCCGTCCCCTAATCCTAACCCGTACGCTGACACTAACCCGCGCCCTCACACGTACGCTCCCCCTAGAGCGTTGTCGTACCCTCACCTGGACCCTAAACCGTGCCCGTCCCCTAACCCTAACCCTAGCCCGAAGCCTAACCCTAACCCTTCCCCGAAGCCTGACCCTCAGCCGTCCCCTAATCCTAACCCGTACGCTGACACTAACCCGCGCCCTCACACGTACGCTCCCCCTAGAGCGTTGTCGTACCCTCACCTGGACCCTAAACCGTCCCCGTCCCCTAACCCTAACCCTAGCCCGAAGCCTAACCCTAACCCTTCCCCGAAGCCTGACCCTCAGCCGTCCCCTAATCCTAACCCGTACGCTGACACTAACCCGCGCCCTCACACGTACGCTCCCCCTAGAGCGTTGTCGTACCCTCACCTGGACCCTAAACCGTCCCCGTCCCCTAACCCTAACCCTAGCCCGAAGCCTAACCTTAACCCTTCCCCGAAGCCTGACCCTCAGCCGTCCCCTAATCCTAACCCGTACGCTGACACTAACCCGCGCCCTCACACGTACGCTCCCCCTAGAGCGTTGTCGTACCCTCACCTGGACCCTAAACCGTCCCCGTCCCCTAACCCTAACCCTAGCCCGAAGCCTAACCCTAACCCTTCCCCGAAGCCTGACCCTCAGCCGTCCCGTAATCCTAACCCGTACGCTGACACTAACCCGCGCCCTCACACGTACGCTCCCCCTAGAGCGTTGTCGTACCCTCACCTGGACCCTAAACCGTCCCCGTCCCCTAACCCTAACCCTAGCCCGAACCCTAACCCTAACCCTTCCCCGAAGCCTGACCCTCAGTCGTCCCCTAATCCTAACCCGTACGCTGACACTAACCCGCGCCCTCACACGTACGCTCCCCCTAGAGCGTTGTCGTACCCTCACCTGGACCCTAAACCGTCCCCGTCCCCTAACCCTAACCCTAGCCCGAACCCTAACCCTAACCCTTCCCCGAAGCCTGACCCTCAGCCGTCCCCTAATCCTAACCCGTACGCTGACACTAACCCGCGCCCTCACACGTACGCTCCCCCTAGAGCGTTGTCGTACCCTCACCTGGACCCTAAACCGTCCCCGTCCCCTAACCCTAACCCTAGCCCGAAGCCTAACCCTAACCCTTCCCCGAAGCCTGACCCTCAGCTGTCCCCTAATCCTAACCCGTACGCTGACACTAACCCCCGCCCTCACACGTACGCTCCCCCTAGAGCGTTGTCGTACCCTCACCTGGACCCTAAACCGTCCCCGTCCCCTAACCCTAACCCTAGCCCAAAGCCTAAACCTAACCCTTCCCTGAAGCCTGACCCTCAGCCGTCCCCTAATCCTAACCCGTACGCTGACACTAACCCGCGGCCTCACACGTACGCTCCCCCTAGAGCGTTGTCGTACCCTCACCTGGACCCTAAACCGTCCCCGTCCCCTAACCCTAACCCTAGCCCGAAGCCTAACCCTAACCCTTCCCCGAAGCCTGACCCTCAGCCGTCCCCTAATCCTAAACCGTACGCTGACACTAACCCGCGCCCTCACACGTACGCTCCCCCTAGAGCGTTGTCGTACCCTCACCTGGACCCTAAACCGTCCCCGTCCCCTAACCCTAACCCTAGCCCGAACCCTAACCCTAACCCTTCCCCGAAGCCTGACCCTCAGCCGTCCCCTAATCCTAACCCGTACGCTGACACTAACCCGCGCCCTCACACGTACGCTCCCCCTAGAGCGTTGTCGTACCCTCACCTGGACCCTAAACCGTCCCCGTCCCCTAACCCTAACCCTAGCCCGAACCCTAACCCTAACCCTTCCCCGAAGCCTGACCCTCAGCCGTCCCCTAATCCTAACCCGTACGCTGACACTAACCCGCGCCCTCACACGTACGCTCCCCCTAGAGCGTTGTCGTACCCTCACCTGGACCCTAAACCGTCCCCGTCCCCTAACCCTAACCCTAGCCCGAAGCCTAACCCTAACCCTTCCCCGAAGCCTGACCCTCAGCCGTCCCCTAATCCTAACCCGTACGCTGACACTAACCCGCGCCCTCACACGTACGCTCCCCCTAGAGCGTTGTCGTACCCTCACCTGGACCCTAAACCGTCCCCGTCCCCTAACCCTAACCCTAGCCCGAAGCCTAACCCTAACCCTTCCCCGAAGCCTGACCCTCAGCCGTCCCCTAATCCTAACCCGTACGCTGACACTAACCCGCGCCCTCACACGTACGCTCCCCCTAGAGCGTTGTCGTACCCTCACCTGGACCCTAAACCGTCCCCGTCCCCTAACCCTAACCCTAGCCCGAACCCTAACCCTAACCCTTCCCCGAAGCCTGACCCTCAGCTGTCCCCAATCCTAACCCGTACGCTGACACTAACCCGCGCCCTCACACGTACGCTCCCCCTAGAGCGTTGTCGTACCCTCACCTGGACCCTAAACCGTCCCCGTCCCCTAACCCTAACCCTAGCCCGAAGCCTAACCCTAACCCTTCCCCGAAGCCTGACCCTCAGCCGTCCCCTAATCCTAACCCGTACGCTGACACTAACCCGCGCCCTCACACGTACGCTCCCCCTAGAGCGTTGTCGTACCCTCACCTGGACCCTAAACCGTCCCCGTCCCCTAACCCTAACCCTAGCCCGAACCCTAACCCTAACCCTTCCCCGAAGCCTGACCCTCAGCCGTCCCCTAATCCTAACCCGTACGCTGACACTAACCCGCGCCCTCACACGTACGCTCCCCCTAGAGCGTTGTCGTACCCTCACCTGGACCCTAAACCGTCCCCGTCCCCTAACCCTAACCCTAGGCCGAGGCCTAACCCTAACACTTCCCCGAAGCCTGACCCTCAACCGTCCCCTAATCCTAACCCGTACGCTGACACTAACCCGCGCCCTCACACGTACGCTCCCCCTAGAGCGTTGTCGTACCCTCACCTGGACCCTAAACCGTCCCCGTCCCCTAACCCTAACCCTAGCCCGAAGCCTAACCCTAACCCTTCCCCGAAGCCTGACCCTCAGCCGTCCCCTAATCCTAACCCGTACGCTGACACTAACCCGCGCCCTCACACGTAACCTCCCCCTAGAGCGTTGTCGTACCCTCACCTGGACCCTAAACCGTCCCCGTCCCCTAACCCTAACCCTAGCCCGAACCCTAACCCTAACCCTTCCCCGAAGCCTGACCCTCAGCCGTCCCCTAATCCTAACCCGTACGCTGACACTAACCCGCGCCCTCACACGTACGCTCCCCCTAGAGCGTTGTCGTACCCTCACCTGGACCCTGAACCGTCCCCGTCCCCTAACCCTAACCCTAGCCCGAACCCTAACCCTAACACTTCCCCGAAGCCTGACCCTCAGCCGTCCCCTAATCCTAACCCGTACGCTGACACTAACCCGCGCCCTCACACGTACGCTCCCCCTAGAGCGTTGTCGTACCCTCACCTGGACCCTAAACCGTCCCCGTCCCCTAACCCTAACCCTAGCCCGAACCCTAACCCTAACCCTTCCCCGAAGCCTGACCCTCAGCCGTCCCCTAATCCTAACCCGTACGCTGACACTAACCCGCGCCCTCACACGTACGCTCCCCCTAGAGCGTTGTCGTACCCTCACCTGGACCCTAAACCGTCCCCGTCCCCTAACCCTAACCCTAGCCCGAACCCTAACCCTAACCCTTCCCCGAAGCCTGACCCTCAGCCGTCCCCTAATCCTAACCCGTACGCTGACACTAACCCGCGGCCTCACACGTACGCTCCCCCTAGAGCGTTGTCGTACCCTCACCTGGACCCTAAACCGTCCCCGTCCCCTAACCCTAACCCTAGCCCGAACCCTAACCCTTCCCCGAAGCCTGACCCTCAGCCGTCCCCTAATCCTAACCCGTACGCTGACACTAACCCGCGCCCTCACACGTACGCTCCCCGTAGAGCGTTGTCGTACCCTCACCTGGACCCTAAACCGTCCCCATCCCCTAACCCTAACCCTAGCCCGAACGCTAACCCTAACCCTTCCCCGAACCCTGACCCTCAGCCGTCCCCTAATCCTAACCCGTACGGTGACACTAACCCACGCCCTCACACGTACGCTCCCCCTAGAGCGTTGTCGTACCCTCACCTGGACCCTAAACCGTCCCCGTCCCCTAACCCTAACCCTAGCCCGAACCCTAACCCTAACCCTTCCCCGAAGCCTGACCCTCAGCCGTCCCCTAATCCTAACCCGTACGCTGACACTAACCCGCGCCCTCACACGTACGCTCCCCCTAGAGCGTTGTCGTACCCTCACCTGGACCCTAAACCGTCCCCGTCCCCTAACCCTAACCCTAGCCCGAACCCTAACCCTAACCCTTCCCCGAAGCCTGACCCTCAGCCGTCCCCTAATCCTAACCCGTACGCTGACACTAACCCGCGCCCTCACACGTACGCTCCCCCTAGAGCGTTGTCGTACCCTCACCTGGACCCTAAACCGTCCCCGTCCCCTAACCCTAACCCTAGCCCGAAGCCTAACCCTAACCCTTCCCCGAAGCCTGACCCTCAGCCGTCCCCTAATCCTAACCCGTACGCTGACACTAACCCGCGCCCTCACACGTACGCTCCCCCTAGAGCGTTGTCGTACCCTCACCTGGACCCTAAACCGTCCCCGTCCCCTAACCCTTACCCTAGCCCGAACCCTAACCCTAACCCTTCCCCGAAGCCTGACCCTCAGCCGTCCCCTAATCCTAACCCGTACGCTGACACTAACCCGCGCCCTCACACGTACGCTCCCCCTAGAGCGTTGTCGTACCCTCACCTGGACCCTAAACCGTCCCCGTCCCCTAACCCTAACCCTAGCCCGAAGCCTAACCCTAACCCTTCCCCGAAGCCTGACCCTCAGCCGTCCCCTAATCCTAACCCGTACGCTGACACTAACCCGCGCCCTCACACGTACGCTCCCCCTAGAGCGTTGTCGTACCCTCACCTGGACCCTAAACCGTCCCCGTCCCCTAACCCTAACGCTAGCCCGAACCCTAAACCTAACCCTTCCCCGAAGCCTGACCCTCAGCCGTCCCCTAATCCTAACCCGTACGCTGACACTAACCCGCGCCCTCACACGTACCCTCCCCCTAGAGCGTTGTCGTACCCTCACCTGGACCCTAAACCGTCCCCGTCCCCTAACCCTAACCCTAGCCCGAACCCTAACCCTAACCCTTCCCCGAAGGCTGACCCTCAGCCGTCCCCTAATCCTAACCCTTACGCTGACACTAACCCGCGCCCTCACACGTAACCTCCCCCTAGAGCGTTGTCGTACCCTCACCTGGACCCTAAACCGTCCCCGTCCCCTAACCCTAACCCTAGCCCGCAGCCTAACCCTAACACTTCCCCGAAGCCTGACCCTCAGCCGTCCCCTAATCCTAACCCGTACGCTGACACTAACCCGCACCCTCACACGTACGCTCCCCCTAGAGCGTTGTCGTACCCTCACCTGGACCCTAAACCGTCCCCGTCCCCTAACCCTAACCCTAGCCCGAACCCTAACCCTAACCCTTCCCCGAAGCCTGACCCTCAGCCGTCCCCTAATCCTAACCCGTACGCTGACACTAACCCGCGCCCTCACACGTACGCTCCCCCTAGAGCGTTGTCGTACCCTCACCTGGACCCTAAACCGTCCCCGTCCCCTAACCCTAACCCTAGCCCGAACCGTAACCCTAACCCTTCCCCGAAGCCTGACCCTCAGCCGTCCCCTAATCCTAACCCGTATGCTGACACTAACCCGCGCCCTCACACGTACGGTCCCCCTAGAGCGTTGTCGTACCCTCACCTGGACCCTAAACCGTCCCCGTCCCCTAACCCTAACCCTAGCCCGAACCCTAACCCTAACCCTTCCCCGAAGCCTGACCCTCAGCCGTCCCCTAATCCTAACCCGTACGCTGACACTAACCCGCGCCCTCACACGTACGCTCCCCCTAGAGCGTTGTCGTACCCTCACCTGGACCCTAAACCGTCCCCGTCCCCTAACCCTAACCCTAGCCCGAAGCCTAACCCTAACCCTTCCCCGAAGCCTGACCCTCAGCCGTCCCCTAATCCTAACCCGTACGCTGACACTAACCCGCGCCCTCACACGTACGCTCCCCCTAGAGCGTTGTCGTACCCTCACCTGGACCCTAAACCGTCCCCGTCCCCTAACCCTAACCCTAGCCCGAACCCTAACCCTAACCCTTCCCCGAAGCCTGACCCTCAGCCGTCCCCTAATCCTAACCCGTACGCTGACACTAACCCGCGCCCTCACACGTACGCTCCCCCTAGAGCGTTGTCGTACCCTCACCTGGACCCTAAACCGTCCCCGTCCCCTAACCCTAACCCTAGCCCGAAGCCTAACCCTAACCCTTCCCCGAAGCCTGACCCTCAGCCGTCCCCTAATCCTAACCCGTACGCTGACACTAACCCGCGCCCTCACACGTACGCTCACCCTAGAGCGTTGTCGTACCCTCACCTGGACCCTAAACCGTCCCCGTCCCCTAACCCTAACCCTAGCCCGAAGCCTAACCCTAACCCTTCCCCGAAGCCTGACCCTCAGCCGTCCCCTAATCCTAACCCGTACGCTGACACTAACCCGCGCCCTCACACGTACGCTCCCTCTAGAGCGTTGTCGTACCCTCACCTGGACCCTAAACCGTCCCCGTCCCCTAACCCTAACCCTAGCCCGAAGCCTAACCCTAACCCTTCCCCGAAGCCTGACCCTCAGCCGTCCCCTAATCCTAACCCGTACGCTGACACTAACCCGCGCCCTCACACGTAACCTCCCCCTAGAGCGTTGTCGTACCCTCACCTGGACCCTAAACCGTCCCCGTCCCCTAACCCTAACCCTAGCCCGAACCCTAACCCTAACCCTTCCCCGAAGCCTGACCCTCAGCCGTCCCCTAATCCTAACCCGTACGCTGACACTAACCCGCGCCCTCACACGTACGCTCCCCCTAGAGCGTTGTCGTACCCTCACCTGGACCCTGAACCGTCCCCGTCCCCTAACCCTAACCCTAGCCCGAACCCTAACCCTAACCCTTCCCCGAAGCCTGACCCTCAGCCGTCCCCTAATCCTAACCCGTACGCTGACACTAACCCGCGCCCTCACACGTACGCTCCCCCTAGAGCGTTGTCGTACCCTCACCTGGACCCTAAACCGTCCCCGTCCCCTAACCCTAACCCTAGCCCGAACCCTAACCCTAACCCTTCCCCGAAGCCTGACCCTCAGCCGTCCCCTAATCCTAACCCGTACGCTGACACTAACCCGCGCCCTCACACGTACGCTCCCCCTAGAGCGTTGTCGTACCCTCACCTGGACCCTAAACCGTCCCCGTCCCCTAACCCTAACCGTAGCGCGAACCCTAACCCTAACCCTTCCCCGAAGCCTGACCCTCAGCCGTCCCCTAATCCTAACCCGTACGCTGACACTAACCCGCGCCCTCACACGTACGCTCCCCCTAGAGCGTTGTCGTACCCTCACCTGGACCCTAAACCGTCCCCGTCCCCTAACCCTAACCCTAGCCCGAACCCTAACCCTAACCCTTCCCCGAAGCCTGACCCTCAGCCGTCCCCTAATCCTAACCCGTACGCTGACACTAACCCGCGGCCTCACACGTACGCTCCCCCTAGAGCGTTGTCGTACCCTCACCTGGACCCTAAACCGTCCCCGTCCCCTAACCCTAACCCTAGCCCGAACCCTAACCCTTCCCCGAAGCCTGACCCTCAGCCGTCCCCTAATCCTAACCCGTACGCTGACACTAACCCGCGCCCTCACACGTACGCTCCCCGTAGAGCGTTGTCGTACCCTCACCTGGACCCTAAACCGTCCCCATCCCCTAACCCTAACCCTAGCCCGAACGCTAACCCTAACCCTTCCCCGAACCCTGACCCTCAGCCGTCCCCTAATCCTAACCCGTACGGTGACACTAACCCACGCCCTCACACGTACGCTCCCCCTAGAGCGTTGTCGTACCCTCACCTGGACCCTAAACCGTCCCCGTCCCCTAACCCTAACCCTAGCCCGAACCCTAACCCTAACCCTTCCCCGAAGCCTGACCCTCAGCCGTCCCCTAATCCTAACCCGTACGCTGACACTAACCCGCGCCCTCACACGTACGCTCCCCCTAGAGCGTTGTCGTACCCTCACCTGGACCCTAAACCGTCCCCGTCCCCTAACCCTAACCCTAGCCCGAACCCTAACCCTAACCCTTCCCCGAAGCCTGACCCTCAGCCGTCCCCTAATCCTAACCCGTACGCTGACACTAACCCGCGCCCTCACACGTACGCTCCCCCTAGAGCGTTGTCGTACCCTCACCTGGACCCTAAACCGTCCCCGTCCCCTAACCCTAACCCTAGCCCGAAGCCTAACCCTAACCCTTCCCCGAAGCCTGACCCTCAGCCGTCCCCTAATCCTAACCCGTACGCTGACACTAACCCGCGCCCTCACACGTACGCTCCCCCTAGAGCGTTGTCGTACCCTCACCTGGACCCTAAACCGTCCCCGTCCCCTAACCCTTACCCTAGCCCGAACCCTAACCCTAACCCTTCCCCGAAGCCTGACCCTCAGCCGTCCCCTAATCCTAACCCGTACGCTGACACTAACCCGCGCCCTCACACGTACGCTCCCCCTAGAGCGTTGTCGTACCCTCACCTGGACCCTAAACCGTCCCCGTCCCCTAACCCTAACCCTAGCCCGAAGCCTAACCCTAACCCTTCCCCGAAGCCTGACCCTCAGCCGTCCCCTAATCCTAACCCGTACGCTGACACTAACCCGCGCCCTCACACGTACGCTCCCCCTAGAGCGTTGTCGTACCCTCACCTGGACCCTAAACCGTCCCCGTCCCCTAACCCTAACCCTAGCCCGAACCCTAAACCTAACCCTTCCCCGAAGCCTGACCCTCAGCCGTCCCCTAATCCTAACCCGTACGCTGACACTAACCCGCGCCCTCACACGTACCCTCCCCCTAGAGCGTTGTCGTACCCTCACCTGGACCCTAAACCGTCCCCGTCCCCTAACCCTAACCCTAGCCCGAACCCTAACCCTAACCCTTCCCCGAAGCCTGACCCTCAGCCGTCCCCTAATCCTAACCCTTACGCTGACACTAACCCGCGCCCTCACACGTAACCTCCCCCTAGAGCGTTGTCGTACCCTCACCTGGACCCTAAACCGTCCCCGTCCCCTAACCCTAACCCTAGCCCGCAGCCTAACCCTAACACTTCCCCGAAGCCTGACCCTCAGCCGTCCCCTAATCCTAACCCGTACGCTGACACTAACCCGCGCCCTCACACGTACGCTCCCCCTAGAGCGTTGTCGTACCCTCACCTGGACCCTAAACCGTCCCCGTCCCCTAACCCTAACCCTAGCCCGAACCCTAACCCTAACCCTTCCCCGAAGCCTGACCCTCAGCCGTCCCCTAATCCTAACCCGTACGCTGACACTAACCCGCGCCCTCACACGTACGCTCCCCCTAGAGCGTTGTCGTACCCTCACCTGGACCCTAAACCGTCCCCGTCCCCTAACCCTAACCCTAGCCCGAACCGTAACCCTAACCCTTCCCCGAAGCCTGACCCTCAGCCGTCCCCTAATCCTAACCCGTATGCTGACACTAACCCGCGCCCTCACACGTACGGTCCCCCTAGAGCGTTGTCGTACCCTCACCTGGACCCTAAACCGTCCCCGTCCCCTAACCCTAACCCTAGCCCGAACCCTAACCCTAACCCTTCCCCGAAGCCTGACCCTCAGCCGTCCCCTAATCCTAACCCGTACGCTGACACTAACCCGCGCCCTCACACGTACGCTCCCCCTAGAGCGTTGTCGTACCCTCACCTGGACCCTAAACCGTCCCCGTCCCCTAACCCTAACCCTAGCCCGAAGCCTAACCCTAACCCTTCCCCGAAGCCTGACCCTCAGCCGTCCCCTAATCCTAACCCGTACGCTGACACTAACCCGCGCCCTCACACGTACGCTCCCCCTAGAGCGTTGTCGTACCCTCACCTGGACCCTAAACCGTCCCCGTCCCCTAACCCTAACCCTAGCCCGAACCCTAACCCTAACCCTTCCCCGAAGCCTGACCCTCAGCCGTCCCCTAATCCTAACCCGTACGCTGACACTAACCCGCGCCCTCACACGTACGCTCCCCCTAGAGCGTTGTCGTACCCTCACCTGGACCCTAAACCGTCCCCGTCCCCTAACCCTAACCCTAGCCCGAAGCCTAACCCTAACCCTTCCCCGAAGCCTGACCCTCAGCCGTCCCCTAATCCTAACCCGTACGCTGACACTAACCCGCGCCCTCACACGTACGCTCACCCTAGAGCGTTGTCGTACCCTCACCTGGACCCTAAACCGTCCCCGTCCCCTAACCCTAACCCTAGCCCGAAGCCTAACCCTAACCCTTCCCCGAAGCCTGACCCTCAGCCGTCCCCTAATCCTAACCCGTACGCTGACACTAACCCGCGCCCTCACACGTACGCTCCCCCTAGAGCGTTGTCGTACCCTCACCTGGACCCTAAACCGTCCCCGTCCCCTAACCCTAACCCTAGCCCGAAGCCTAACCCTAACCCTTCCCCGAAGCCTGACCCTCAGCCGTCCCCTAATCCTAACCCGTACGCTGACACTAACCCGCGCCCTCACACGTACGCTCCCCCTAGAGCTTTGTCGTACCCTCACCTGGACCCTAAACCGTCCCCGTCCCCTAACCCTAACCCTAGCCCGAACCGTAACCCTAACCCTTCCCCGAAGCCTGACCCTCAGCCGTCCCCTAATCCTAACCCGTACGCTGACACTAACCCGCGCCCTCACACGTACGCTCCCCCTAGAGCGTTGTCGTACCCTCACCTGGACCCTAAACCGTCCCCGTCCCCTAACCCTAACCCTAGCCCGAACCCTAACCCTAACCCTTCCCCGAAGCCTGACTCTCAGCCATCCCCTAATCCTAACCCGTACGCTGACACTAACCCACGCCCTCACACGTACGCTCCCCCTAGAGCGTTGTCGTACCCTCACCTGGACCCTAAACCGTCCCCGTCCCCTAACCCTAACCCTAGCCCGAAGCCTAACCCTAACCCTTCCCCGAAGCCTGACCCTCAGCCGTCCCCTAATCCTAACCCGTACGCTGACACTAACCCGCGCCCTCACACGTACGCTCCCCCTAGAGCGTTGTCGTACCCTCACCTGGACCCTAAACCGTCCCCGTCCCCTAACCCTAACCCTAGCCCGAACCCTAACCCTAACCCTTCCCCGAAGCCTGACCCTCAGCCGTCCCCTAATCCTAACCCGTACGCTGACACTAACCCGCGCCCTCACACGTACGCTCCCCCTAAAGCGTTGTCGTACCCTCACCTGGACCCTAAACCGTCCCCGTCCCCTAACCCTAACCCTAGCCCGAACCCTAACCCTAACCCTTCCCCGAAGCCTGACCCTCAGCCGTCCCCTAATCCTAACCCGTACGCTGACACTAACCCGCGCCCTCACACGTACGCTCCCCCTAGAGCGTTGTCGTACCCTCACCTGGACCCTAAACCGTCCCCGTCCCCTAACCCTAACCCTAGCCCGAACCCTAACCCTAACCCTTCCCCGAAGCCTGACCCTCAGCCGTCCCCTAATCCTAACCCGTACGCTGACACTAACCCGCGCCCTCACACGTACGCTCCCCCTAGAGCGTTGTCGTACCCTCACCTGGACCCTAAATCGTCCCCGTCCCCTAACCCTAACCCTATCCCGAACCCTAACCCTAACCCTTCCCCGAAGCCTGACCCTCAGCCGTCCCCTAATCCTAACCCGTACGCTGACACTAACCCGCGCCCTCACACGTACGCTCCCCCTAGAGCGTTGTCGTACCCTCACCTGGACCCTAAACCGTCCCCGTCCCCTAACCCTAACCCTAGCCCGAACCCTATCCCTAAACCTTCCCCGAAGCCTGACCCTCAGCCATCCCCTAATCCTAACCCGTACGCTGACACTAACCCGCGCCCTCACACGTACGCTCCCCCTAGAGCGTTGTCGTACCCTCACCTGGACCCTAAACCGTCCCCGTCCCCTAACCCTAACCCTAGCCCGAACCCTAACCCTAACCCTTCCCCGAAGCCTGACCCTCAGCCGTCCCCTAATCCTAACCCGTACGCTGACACTAACCCGCGCCCTCACACGTACGCTCCCCCTAGAGCGTTGTCGTACCCTCACCTGGACCCTAAACCGTCCCCGTCCCCTAACCCTAACCCTAGCCCGAACCCTAACCCTAACCCTTCCCCGAAGCCTGACCCTCAGCCGTCCCCTAATCCTAACCCGTACGCTGACACTAACCCGCGCCCTCACACGTACGCTCCCCCTAGAGCGTTGTCGTACCCTCACCTGGACCCTAAACCGTCCCCGTCCCCTAACCCTAACCCTAGCCCGAACCCTAACCCTAACCCTTCCCCGAAGCCTGACCCTCAGCCGTCCCCTAATCCTAACCCGTACGCTGACACTAACCCGCGCCCTCACACGTACGCACCCCCTAGAGCGTTGTCGTACCCTCACCTGGACCCTAAACCGTCCCCGTCCCCTAACCCTAACCCTAGCCCGAACCCTAACCCTAACCCTTCCCCGAAGCCTGACCCTCAGCCGTCCCCTAATCCTAACCCGTACGCTGACACTAACCCGCGCCCTCACACGTACGCTCCCCCTAGAGCGTTGTCGTACCCTCACCTGGACCCTAAACCGTCCCCGTCCCCTAACCCTAACCCTAGCCCGAAGCCTAAACCTAACCCTTCCCCGAAGCCTGACCCTCAGCCGTCCCCGAATCCTAACCCGTACGCTGACACTAACCCGCGCCCTCACACGTACGCTCCCCCTAGAGCGTTGTCGTACCCTCACCTGGACCCTAAACCGTCCCCGTCCCCTAACCCTAACCCTAGCCCGAATCCTAACCCTAACACTTCCCCGAAGCCTGACCCTCAGCCGTCCCCTAATCCTAACCCTTACGCTGACACTAACCCGCGCCCTCACACGTACGCTCCCCCTAGAGCGTTGTCGTACCCTCACCTGGACCCTAAACCGTCCCCGTCCCCTAACCCTAACCCTAGCCCGAACCCTAACCCTAACCCTTCCCCGAAGCCTGACCCTCAGCCGTCCCCTAATCCTAACCCGTACGCTGACACTAACCCATGCCCTCACACGTACGCTCCACCTAGAGCGTTGTCGTACCCTCACCTGGACCCTAAACCGTCCCCGTCCCCTAACCCTAACCCTAGCCCGAGGCCTAACCCTAACCCTTCCCCGAAGCCTGACCCTCAGCCGTCCCCTAATCCTAACCCGTACGCTGACACTAACCCGCGCCCTCACACGTACGCTCCCCCTAGAGCGTTGTCGTACCCTCACCTGGACCCTAAACCGTCCCCGTCCCCTAACCCTAACCCTAGCCCGAACCCTAACCCTAACCCTTCCCCGAAGCCTGACCCTCAGCCGTCCCCTAATCCTAACCCGTACGCTGACACTAACCCGCGCCCTCACACGTACGCTCCCCCTAGAGCGTTGTCGTACCCTCACCTGGACCCTAAACCGTCCCCGTCCCCTAACCCTAACCCTAGCCCGAACCCTAACCCTAACCCTTCCCCGAAGCCTGACCCTCAGCCGTCCCCTAATCCTAACCCGTACGCTGACACTAACCCGCGCCCTCACACGTACGCTCCCCCTAGAGCGTTGTCGTACCCTCACCTGGACCCTAAACCGTCCCCGTCCCCTAACCCTTACCCTAGCCCGAACCCTAACCCTAACCCTTCCCCGAAGCCTGACCCTCAGCCGTCCCCTAATCCTAACCCGTACGCTGACACTAACCCGCGCCCTCACACGTACGCTCCCCCTAGAGCGTTGTCGTACCCTCACCTGGACCCTAAACCGTCCCCGTCCCCTAACCCTAACCCTAGCCCGAAGCCTAACCCTAACCCTTCCCCGAAGCCTGACCCTCAGCCGTCCCCTAATCCTAACCCGTACGCTGACACTAACCCGCGCCCTCACACGTACGCTCCCCCTAGAGCGTTGTCGTACCCTCACCTGGACCCTAAACCGTCCCCGTCCCCTAACCCTAACCCTAGCCCGAACCCTAAACCTAACCCTTCCCCGAAGCCTGACCCTCAGCCGTCCCCTAATCCTAACCCGTACGCTGACACTAACCCGCGCCCTCACACGTACCCTCCCCCTAGAGCGTTGTCGTACCCTCACCTGGACCCTAAACCGTCCCCGTCCCCTAACCCTAACCCTAGCCCGAACCCTAACCCTAACCCTTCCCCGAAGGCTGACCCTCAGCCGTCCCCTAATCCTAACCCTTACGCTGACACTAACCCGCGCCCTCACACGTAACCTCCCCCTAGAGCGTTGTCGTACCCTCACCTGGACCCTAAACCGTCCCCGTCCCCTAACCCTAACCCTAGCCCGCAGCCTAACCCTAACACTTCCCCGAAGCCTGACCCTCAGCCGTCCCCTAATCCTAACCCGTACGCTGACACTAACCCGCGCCCTCACACGTACGCTCCCCCTAGAGCGTTGTCGTACCCTCACCTGGACCCTAAACCGTCCCCGTCCCCTAACCCTAACCCTAGCCCGAACCCTAACCCTAACCCTTCCCCGAAGCCTGACCCTCAGCCGTCCCCTAATCCTAACCCGTACGCTGACACTAACCCGCGCCCTCACACGTACGCTCCCCCTAGAGCGTTGTCGTACCCTCACCTGGACCCTAAACCGTCCCCGTCCCCTAACCCTAACCCTAGCCCGAACCGTAACCCTAACCCTTCCCCGAAGCCTGACCCTCAGCCGTCCCCTAATCCTAACCCGTATGCTGACACTAACCCGCGCCCTCACACGTACGGTCCCCCTAGAGCGTTGTCGTACCCTCACCTGGACCCTAAACCGTCCCCGTCCCCTAACCCTAACCCTAGCCCGAACCCTAACCCTAACCCTTCCCCGAAGCCTGACCCTCAGCCGTCCCCTAATCCTAACCCGTACGCTGACACTAACCCGCGCCCTCACACGTACGCTCCCCCTAGAGCGTTGTCGTACCCTCACCTGGACCCTAAACCGTCCCCGTCCCCTAACCCTAACCCTAGCCCGAAGCCTAACCCTAACCCTTCCCCGAAGCCTGACCCTCAGCCGTCCCCTAATCCTAACCCGTACGCTGACACTAACCCGCGCCCTCACACGTACGCTCCCCCTAGAGCGTTGTCGTACCCTCACCTGGACCCTAAACCGTCCCCGTCCCCTAACCCTAACCCTAGCCCGAACCCTAACCCTAACCCTTCCCCGAAGCCTGACCCTCAGCCGTCCCCTAATCCTAACCCGTACGCTGACACTAACCCGCGCCCTCACACGTACGCTCCCCCTAGAGCGTTGTCGTACCCTCACCTGGACCCTAAACCGTCCCCGTCCCCTAACCCTAACCCTAGCCCGAAGCCTAACCCTAACCCTTCCCCGAAGCCTGACCCTCAGCCGTCCCCTAATCCTAACCCGTACGCTGACACTAACCCGCGCCCTCACACGTACGCTCACCCTAGAGCGTTGTCGTACCCTCACCTGGACCCTAAACCGTCCCCGTCCCCTAACCCTAACCCTAGCCCGAAGCCTAACCCTAACCCTTCCCCGAAGCCTGACCCTCAGCCGTCCCCTAATCCTAACCCGTACGCTGACACTAACCCGCGCCCTCACACGTACGCTCCCCCTAGAGCGTTGTCGTACCCTCACCTGGACCCTAAACCGTCCCCGTCCCCTAACCCTAACCCTAGCCCGAAGCCTAACCCTAACCCTTCCCCGAAGCCTGACCCTCAGCCGTCCCCTAATCCTAACCCGTACGCTGACACTAACCCGCGCCCTCACACGTACGCTCCCCCTAGAGCTTTGTCGTACCCTCACCTGGACCCTAAACCGTCCCCGTCCCCTAACCCTAACCCTAGCCCGAACCGTAACCCTAACCCTTCCCCGAAGCCTGACCCTCAGCCGTCCCCTAATCCTAACCCGTACGCTGACACTAACCCGCGACCTCACACGTACGCTCCCCCTAGAGCGTTGTCGTACCCTCACCTGGACCCTAAACCGTCCCCGTCCCCTAACCCTAACCCTAGCCCGAACCCTAACCCTAACCCTTCCCCGAAGCCTGACTCTCAGCCATCCCCTAATCCTAACCCGTACGCTGACACTAACCCACGCCCTCACACGTACGCTCCCCCTAGAGCGTTGTCGTACCCTCACCTGGACCCTAAACCGTCCCCGTCCCCTAACCCTAACCCTAGCCCGAAGCCTAACCCTAACCCTTCCCCGAAGCCTGACCCTCAGCCGTCCCCTAATCCTAACCCGTACGCTGACACTAACCCGCGCCCTCACACGTACGCTCCCCCTAGAGCGTTGTCGTACCCTCACCTGGACCCTAAACCGTCCCCGTCCCCTAACCCTAACCCTAGCCCGAACCCTAACCCTAACCCTTCCCCGAAGCCTGACCCTCAGCCGTCCCCTAATCCTAACCCGTACGCTGACACTAACCCGCGCCCTCACACGTACGCTCCCCCTAAAGCGTTGTCGTACCCTCACCTGGACCCTAAACCGTCCCCGTCCCCTAACCCTAACCCTAGCCCGAACCCTAACCCTAACCCTTCCCCGAAGCCTGACCCTCAGCCGTCCCCTAATCCTAACCCGTACGCTGACACTAACCCGCGCCCTCACACGTACGCTCCCCCTAGAGCGTTGTCGTACCCTCACCTGGACCCTAAACCGTCCCCGTCCCCTAACCCTAACCCTAGCCCGAACCCTAACCCTAACCCTTCCCCGAAGCCTGACCCTCAGCCGTCCCCTAATCCTAACCCGTACGCTGACACTAACCCGCGCCCTCACACGTACGCTCCCCCTAGAGCGTTGGCGTACCCTCACCTGGACCCTAAACCGTCCCCGTCCCCTAACCCTAACCCTAGCCCGAGGCCTAACCCTAACCCTTCCCCGAAGCCTGACCCTCAGCCGTCCCCTAATCCTAACCCGTACGCTGACACTAACCCGCGCCCTCACACGTACGCTCCCCCTAGAGCGTTGTCGTACCCTCACCTGGACCCTAAATCGTCCCCGTCCCCTAACCCTAACCCTATCCCGAACCCTAACCCTAACCCTTCCCCGAAGCCTGACCCTCAGCCGTCCCCTAATCCTAACCCGTACGCTGACACTAACCCGCGCCCTCACACGTACGCTCCCCCTAGAGCGTTGTCGTACCCTCACTTGGACCCTAAACCGTCCCCGTCCCCTAACCCTAACCCTAGCCCGAACCCTATCCCTAAACCTTCCCCGAAGCCTGACCCTCAGCCGTCCCCTAATCCTAACCCGTACGCTGACACTAACCCGCGCCCTCACACGTACGCTCCCCCTAGAGCGTTGTCGTACCCTCACCTGGACCCTAAACCGTCCCCGTCCCCTAACCCTAACCCTAGCCCGAACCCTAACCCTAACCCTTCCCCGAAGCCTGACCCTCAGCCGTCCCCTAATCCTAACCCGTACGCTGACACTAACCCGCGCCCTCACACGTACGCTCCCCCTAGAGCGTTGTCGTACCCTCACCTGGACCCTAAACCGTCCCCGTCCCCTAACCCTAACCCTAGCCCGAACCCTAACCCTAACCCTTCCCCGAAGCCTGACCCTCAGCCGTCCCCTAATCCTAACCCGTACGCTGACACTAACCCGCGCCCTCACACGTACGCTCCCCCTAGAGCGTTGTCGTACCCTCACCTGGACCCTAAACCGTCCCCGTCCCCTAACCCTAACCCTAGCCCGAACCCTAACCCTAACCCTTCCCCGAAGCCTGACCCTCAGCCGTCCCCTAATCCTAACCCGTACGCTGACACTAACCCGCGCCCTCACACGTACGCTCCCCCTAGAGCGTTGTCGTACCCTCACCTGGACCCTAAACCGTCCCCGTCCCCTAACCCTAACCCTAGCCCGAACCCTAACCCTAACCCTTCCCCGAAGCCTGACCCTCAGCCGTCCCCTAATCCTAACCCGTACGCTGACACTAACCCGCGCCCTCACACGTACGCTCCCCCTAGAGCGTTGTCGTACCCTCACCTGGACCCTAAACCGTCCCCGTCCCCTAACCCTAACCCTAGCCCGAAGCCTAAACCTAACCCTTCCCCGAAGCCTGACCCTCAGCCGTCCCCGAATCCTAACCCGTACGCTGACACTAACCCGCGCCCTCACACGTACGCTCCCCCTAGAGCGTTGTCGTACCCTCACCTGGACCCTAAACCGTCCCCGTCCCCTAACCCTAACCCTAGCCCGAATCCTAACCCTAACACTTCCCCGAAGCCTGACCCTCAGCCGTCCCCTAATCCTAACCCTTACGCTGACACTAACCCGCGCCCTCACACGTACGCTCCCCCTAGAGCGTTGTCGTACCCTCACCTGGACCCTAAACCGTCCCCGTCCCCTAACCCTAACCCTAGCCCGAACCCTAACCCTAACCCTTCCCCGAAGCCTGACCCTCAGCCGTCCCCTAATCCTAACCCGTACGCTGACACTAACCCGTGCCCTCACACGTACGCTCCACCTAGAGCGTTGTCGTACCCTCACCTGGACCCTAAACCGTCCCCGTCCCCTAACCCTAACCCTAGCCCGAGGCCTAACCCTAACCCTTCCCCGAAGCCTGACCCTCAGCCGTCCCCTAATCCTAACCCGTACGCTGACACTAACCCGCGCCCTCACACGTACGCTCCCCCTAGAGCATTGTCGTACCCTCACCTGGACCCTAAACCGTCCCCGTCCCCTAACCCTAACCCTAGCCCGAACCCTAACCCTAACCCTTCCCCGAAGCCTGACCCTCAGCCGTCCCCTAATCCTAACCCGTACGCTGACACTAACCCGCGCCCTCACACGTACGCTCCCCCTAGAGCGTTGTCGTACCCTCACCTGGACCCTAAACCGTCCCCGTCCCCTAACCCTAACCCTAGCCCGAACCCTAACCCTAACCCTTCCCCGAAGCCTGACCCTCAGCCGTCCCCTAATCCTAACCCGTACGCTGACACTAACCCGCGCCCTCACACGTACGCTCCCCCTAGAGCGTTGTCGTACCCTCACCTGGACCCTAAACCGTCCCCGTCCCCTAACCCTAACCCTAGCCCGAACCCTAACCCTAACCCTTCCCCGAAGCCTGACCCTCAGCCGTCCCCTAATCCTAACCCGTACGCTGACACTAACCCGCGCCCTCACACGTACGCTCCCCCTAGAGCGTTGTCGTACCCTCACCTGGACCCTAAACCGTCCCCGTCCCCTAACCCTAACCCTAGCCCGAACCCTAACCCTAACCCTTCCCCGAAGCCTGACCCTCAGCCGTCCCCTAATCCTAACCCGTACGCTGACACTAACCCGCGCCCTCACACGTACGCTCCCCCTAGAGCGTTGTCGTACCCTCACCTGGACCCTAAACCGTCCCCGTCCCCTAACCCTAACCCTAGCCCGAAGCCTAAACCTAACCCTTCCCCGAAGCCTGACCCTCAGCCGTCCCCTAATCCTAACCCGTACGCTGACACTAACCCGCGCCCTCACACGTACGCTCCCCCTAGAGCATTGTCGTACCCTCACCTGGACCCTAAACCGTCCCCGTCCCCTAACCCTAACCCTAGCCCGAAGCCTAACCCTAACCCTTCCCCGAAGCCTGACCCTCAGCCGTCCCCTAATCCTAACCCGTACGCTGACACTAACCCGCGCCCTCACACGAACGCTCCCCCTAGAGCGTTGTCGTACCCTCACCTGGACCCTAAACCGTCCCCGTCCCCTAACCCTAACCCTAGCCCGAAGCCTAAACCTAACCCTTCCCCGAAGCCTGACCCTCAGCCGTCCCCGAATCCTAACCCGTACGCTGACACTAACCCGCGCCCTCACACGTACGCTCCCCCTAGAGCGTTGTCGTACCCTCACCTGGACCCTAAACCGTCCCCGTCCCCTAACCCTAACCCTAGCCCGAACCCTAACCCTAACCCTTCCCGAAGCCTGACCCTCATCCGTCCCCTAATCCTAACCCGTACGCTGACACTAACCCGCGCCCTCACACGTACGCTCCCCCTAGAGCGTTGTCGTACCCTCACCTGGACCCTAAACCGTCCCCGTCCCCTAACCCTAACCCTAGCCCGAAGCCTAACCCTAACCCTTCCCCGAAGCCTGACCCTCAGCCGTCCCCTAATCCTAACCCGTACGCTGACACTAACCCGCGCCCTCACACGTACGCTCCACCTAGAGCGTTGTCGTACCCTCACCTGGACCCTAAACCGTCCCCGTCCCCTAACCCTAACCCTAGCCCGAGGCCTAACCCTAACCCTTCCCCGAAGCCTGACCCTCAGCCGTCCCCTAATCCTAACCCGTACGCTGACACTAACCCGCGCCCTCACACGTACGCTCCCCCTAGAGCGTTGTCGTACCCTCACCTGGACCCTAAACCGTCCCCGTCCCCTAACCCTAACCCTAGCCCGAACCCTAACCCTAACCCTTCCCCGAAGCCTGACCCTCAGCCGTCCCCTAATCCTAACCCGTACGCTGACACTAACCCGCGCCCTCACACGTACGCTCCACCTAGACCGTTGTCGTACCCTCACCTGGACCCTAAACCGTCCCCGTCCCCTAACCCTAACCCTAGCCCGAGGCCTAACCCTAACCCGTCCCCGAAGCCTGACCCTCAGCCGTCCCCTAATCCTAACCCGTACGCTGACACTAACCCGCGCCCTCACACGTACGCTCCCCCTAGAGCGTTGTCGTACCCTCACCTGGACCCTAAACCTTCCCCGTCCCCTAACCCTAACCCTAGCCCGAACCCTAACCCTAACCCTTCCCCGAAGCCTGACCCTCAGCCGTCCCCTAATCCTAACCCGTACGCTGACACTAACCCGCGCCCTCACACGTACGCTCCACCTAGAGCGTTGTCGTACCCTCACCTGGACCCTAAACCGTCCCCGTCCCCTAACCCTAACCCTAGCCCGAGGCCTAACCCTAACCCTTCCCCGAAGCCAGACCCTCAGCCGTCCCCTAATCCTAACCCGTACGCTGACACTAACCCGCGCCCTCACACGTACGCTCCCCCTAGAGCGTTGTCGTACCCTCACCTGGACCCTAAACCGTCCCCGTCCCCTAACCCTAACCCTAGCCCGAACCCTAACCCTAACCCTTCCCCGAAGCCTGACCCTCAGCCGTCCCCTAATCCTAACCCGTACGCTGACTCTAACCCGCGCCCTCACACGTACGCTCCACCTAGAGCGTTGTCGTACCCTCACCTGGACCCTAAACCGTCCCCGTCCCCTAACCCTAACCCTAGCCCGAGGCCTAACCCTAACCCTTCCCCGAAGCCTGACCCTCAGCCGTCCCCTAATCCTAACCCGTACGCTGACACTAACCCGCGCCCTCACACGTACGCTCCCCCTAGAGCGTTGTCGTACCCTCACCTGGACCCTAAACCGTCCCCGTCCCCTAACCCTAACCCTAGCCCGAACCCTAACCCTAACTCTTCCCCGAAGCCTGACCCTCAGCCGTCCCCTAATCCTAACCCGTACGCTGACACTAACCCGCGCCCTCACACGTACGCTCCACCTAGAGCGTTGTCGTACCCTCACCTGTACCCTAAACCGTCCCCGTCCCCTAACCCTAACCCTAGCCCGAGGCCTAACCCTAACCCTTCCCCGAAGCCTGACCCTCAGCCGTCCCCTAATCCTAACCCGTACGCTGACACTAACCCGCGCCCTCACACGTACGCTCCCCCTAGAGCGTTGTCGTACCCTCACCTGGACCCTAAACCGTCCCCGTCCCCTAACCCTAACCCTAGCCCGAGGCCTAACCCTAACCCTTCCCCGAAGCCTGACCCTCAGCCGTCCCCTAATCCTAACCCGTACGCTGACACTAACCCGCGCCCTCACACGTACGCTCCCCCTAGAGCGTTGTCGTACCCTCACCTGGACCCTAAACCGTCCCCGTCCCCTAACCCTAACCCTAGCCCGAAGCCTAACCCTAACCCTTCCCCGAAGCCTGACCCTCAGCCGTCCCCTAATCCTAACCCGTACGCTGACACTAACCCGCGCCCTCACACGTACGCTCCCCCTAGAGCGTTGTCGTACCCTCACCTGGACCCTAAACCGTCCCCGTCCCCTAACCCTAACCCTAGCCCGAACCCTAACCCTAACCCTTCCCCGAAGCCTGACCCTCAGCCGTCCCCTAATCCTAACCCGTACGCTGACACTAACCCGCGCCCTCACATGTACGCTCCCCCTAGAGCGTTGTCGTACCCTCACCTGGACCCTAAACCGTCCCCGTCCCCTAACCCTAACCCTAGCCCGAACCCTAACCCTAACCCTTCCCCGAAGCCTGACCCTCAGCCGTCCCCTAATCCTAACCCGTACGCTGACACTAACCCGCGCCCTCACACGTACGCTCCCCCTAGAGCGTTGTCGTACCCTCACCTGGACCCTAAACCGTCCCCGTCCCCTAACCCTAACCCTAGCCCGAGGCCTAACCCTAACCCTTCCCCGAAGCCTGACCCTCAGCCGTCCCCTAATCCTAACCCGTACGCTGACACTAACCCGCGCCCTCACACGTACGCTCCCCCTAGAGCGTTGTCGTACCCTCACCTGGACCCTAAATCGTCCCCGTCCCCTAACCCTAACCCTATCCCGAACCCTAACCCTAACCCTTCCCCGAAGCCTGACCCTCAGCCGTCCCCTAATCCTAACCCGTACGCTGACACTAACCCGCGCCCTCACACGTACGCTCCCCCTAGAGCGTTGTCGTACCCTCACCTGGACCCTAAACTGTCCCCGTCCCCTAACCCTAACCCTAGCCCGAACCCTAACCCTAAACCTTCCCCGAAGCCTGACCCTCAGCCGTCCCCTAATCCTAACCCGTACGCTGACACTAACCCGCGCCCTCACACGTACGCTCCCCCTAGAGCGTTGTCGTACCCTCACCTCTACCCTAAACCGTCCCCGTCCCCTAACCCTAACCCTAGCCCGAACCCTAACCCTAACCCTTCCCCGAAGCCTGACCCTCAGCCGTCCCCTAATCCTAACCCGTACGCTGACACTAACCCGCGCCCTCACACGTACGCTCCCCCTAGAGCGTTGTCGTACCCTCACCTGGACCCTAAACCGTCCCCGTCCCCTAACCCTAACCCTAGCCCGAACCCTAACCCTAACCCTTCCCCGAAGCCTGACCCTCAGCCGTCCCCTAATCCTAACCCGTACGCTGACACTAACCCGCGCCCTCACACGTACGCTCCCCCTAGAGCGTTGTCGTACCCTCACCTGGACCCTAAACCGTCCCCGTCCCCTAACCCTAACCCTAGCCCGAACCCTAACCCTAACCCTTCCCCGAAGCCTGACCCTCAGCCGTCCCCTAATCCTAACCCGTACGCTGACACTAACCCGCGCCCTCACACGTACGCTCCCCCTAGAGCGTTGTCGTACCCTCACCTGGACCCTAAACCGTCCCCGTCCCCTAACCCTAACCCTAGCCCGAACCCTAACCCTAACCCTTCCCCGAAGCCTGACCCTCAGCCGTCCCCTAATCCTAACCCGTACGCTGACACTAACCCGCGCCCTCACACGTACGCTCCCCCTAGAGCGTTGTCGTAACCTCACCTGGACCCTAAACCGTCCCCGTCCCCTAACCCTAACCCTAGCCCGAAGCCTAACCCTAACCCTTCCCCGAAGCCTGACCCTCAGCCGTCCCCTAATCCTAACCCGTACGCTGACACTAACCCGCGCCCTCACACGTACGCTCCCCCTAGAGCGTTGTCGTACCCTCACCTGGACCCTAAACCGTCCCCGTCCCCTAACCCTAACCCTAGCCCGAAGCCTAACCCTAACCCTTCCCCGAAGCCTGACCCTCAGCCGTCCCCTAATCCTAACCCGTACGCTGACACTAACCCGCGCCCTCACACGAACGCTCCCCCTAGAGCGTTGTCGTACCCTCACCTGGACCCTAAACCGTCCCCGTCCCCTAACCCTAACCCTAGCCCGAAGCCTAAACCTAACCCTTCCCCGAAGCCTGACCCTCAGCCGTACACGAATCCTAACCCGAACGCTGACACTAACCCACGCCCTCACACGTACGCTCCCCCTAGAGCGTTGTCGTACCCTCACCTGGACCCTAAACCGTCCCCGTCCCCTAACCCTAACCCTAGCCCGAACCCTAACCCTAACCCTTCCCAAAGCCTGACCCTCAGCCGTCCCCTAATCCTAACCCGTACGCTGACACTAACCCGCGCCCTCACACGTACGCTCCCCCTAGAGCGTTGTCGTACCCTCACCTGGACCCTAAACCGTCCCCGTCCCCTAACCCTAACCCTAGCCCGAATCCTAACCCTAACCCTTCCCCGAAGCCTGACCCTCAGCCGTCCCCTAATCCTAACCCGTACGCTGACACTAACCCGCGCCCTCACACGTACGCTCCCCCTAGAGCGTTGTCGTACCCTCACCTGGACCCTAAACCGTCCCCGTCCCCTAACCCTAACCCTAGCCCGAACCCTAACCCTAACCCTTCCCCGAAGCCTGACCCTCAGCCGTCCCCTAATCCTAACCCGTACGCTGACACTAAGCCGCGCCCTCACACGTACGCTCCACCTAGAGCGTTGTCGTACCCTCACCTGGACCCTAAACCGTCCCCGTCCCCTAACCCTAACCCTAGCCCGAGGCCTAACCCTAACCCTTCCCCGAAGCCTGACCCTCAGCCGTCCCCTAATCCTAACCCGTACGCTGACACTAACCCGCGCCCTCACACGTACGCTCCCCCTAGAGCGTTGTCGTACCCTCACCTGGACCCTAAACCGTCCCCGTCCCCTAACCCTAACCCTAGCCCGAAGCCTAACCCTAACCCTTCCCCGAAGCCTGACCCTCAGCCGTCCCCTAATCCTAACCCGTACGCTGACACTAACCCGCGCCCTCACACGTACGCTCCACCTAGAGCGTTGTCGTACCCTCACCTGGACCCTAAACCGTCCCCGTCCCCTAACCCTAACCCTAGCCCGAGGCCTAACCCTAACCCTTCCCCGAAGCCTGACCCTCAGCCGTCCCCTAATCCTAACCCGTACGCTGACACTAACCCGCGCCCTCACACGTACGCTCCCCCTAGAGCGTTGTCGTACCCTCACCTGGACCCTAAACCGTCCCCGTCCCCTAACCCTAACCCTAGCCCGAACCCTAACCCTAACCCTTCCCCGAAGCCTGACCCTCAGCCGTCCCCTAATCCTAACCCGTACGCTGACACTAACCCGCGCCCTCACACGTACGCTCCCCCTAGAGCGTTGTCGTACCCTCACCTGGACCCTAAACCGTCCCCGTCCCCTAACCCTAACCCTAGCCCGAACCCTAACCCTAACCCTTCCCCGAAGCCTGACCCTCAGCCGTCCCCTAATCCTAACCCGTACGCTGACACTAACCCGCGCCCTCACACGTACGCTCCCCCTAGAGCGTTGTCGTACCCTCACCTGGACCCTAAACCGTCCCCGTCCCCTAACCCTAACCCTAGCCCGACCCCTAACCCTAACCCTTCCCCGAAGCCTGACCCTCAGCCGTCCCCTAATCCTAACCCGTACGCTGACACTAACCCGCGCCCTCACACGTACGCTCCCCCTAGAGCGCTGTCGTACCCTCACCTGGACCCTAAACCGTCCCCGTCCCCTAACCCTAACCCTAGCCCGAGGCCTAACCCTAACCCTTCCCCGAAGCCTGACCCTCAGCCGTCCCCTAATCCTAACCCGTACGCTGACACTAACCCGCGCCCTCACACGTACGCTCCCCCTAGAGCGTTGTCGTACGCTCACCTGGACCCTAAACCGTCCCCGTCCCCTAACCCTAACCCTAACCCTAGCCCGAACCCTAACCCTAACCCTTCCCCGAAGCCTGACCCTCAGCCGTCCCCTAATCCTAACCCGTTCGCTGACACTAACCCGCGCCCTCACACGTACGCTCCCCCTAGAGCGTTGTCGTACCCTCACCTGGACCCTAAACCGTCCCCGTCCCCTAACCCTAACCCTAGCCCGAACCCTAACCCTAACCCTTCCCCGAAGCCTGACCCTCAGCCGTCCCCTAATCCTAACCCGTACGCTGACACTAACCCGCGCCCTCACACGTACGCTCCCCCTAGAGCGTTGTCGTACCCTCACCTGGACCCTAAACCGTCCCCGTCCCCTAACCCTAACCCTAGCCCGAAGCCTAACCCTAACCCTTCCCCGAAGCCTGACCCTCAGCCGTCCCCTAATCCTAACCCGTACGCTGACACTAATCCGCGCCCTCACACGTACGCTCCCCCTAGAGCGTTGTCGTACCCTCACCTGGACCCTAAACCGTCCCCGTCCCCTAACCCTAACCCTAGCCCGAAGCCTAACCCTAACCCTTCCCCGAAGCCTGACCCTCAGCCGTCCCCTAGTCCTAACCCGTACGCTGACACTAACCTGCGCCCTCACACGTACGCTCCCCCTAGAGCGTTGTCGTACCCTCACCTGGACCCTAAACCGTCCCCGTCCCCTAACCCTAACCCTAGCCCGAACCCTAACCCTAACCCTTCCCCGAAGCCTGACCCTCAGCCGTCCCCTAATCCTAACCCGTACGCTGACACTAACCCGCGCCCTCACACGTACGCTCCCCCTAGAGCGTTGTCGTACCCTCACCTGGACCCTAAACCGTCCCCGTCCCCTAACCCTAACCCTAGCCCGAACCCTAACCCTAACCCTTCCCCGAAGCCTGACACTCAGCCGTCCCCTAATCCTAACCCGTACGCTGACACTAACCCGCGCCCTCACACGTACGCTCCACCTAGAGCGTTGTCGTACCCTCACCTGGACCCTAAACCGTCCCCGTCCCCTAACCCTAACCCTAGCCCGAACCCTAACCCTAACCCTTCCCCGAAGCCTGACCCTCAGCCGTCCCCTAATCCTAACCCGTACGCTGACACTAACCCGCGCCCTCACACGTACGCTCCCCCTAGAGCGTTGTCGTACCCTCACCTGGAACCTAAACCGTCCCCGTCCCCTAACCCTAACCCTAGCCCGAACCCTAACCCTAACCCTTCCCCGAAGCCTGACCCTCAGCCGTCCCCTAATCCTAACCCGTACGCTGACACTAACCCGCGCCCTCACACGTACGCTCCCCCTAGAGCATTGTCGTACCCTCACCTGGACCCTAAACCGTCCCCGTCCCCTAACCCTAACCCTAGCCCGAACCCTAACCCTAACCCTTCCCCGAAGCCTGACACTCAGCCGTCCCCTAATCCTAACCCGTATGCTGACACTAACCCGCTCCCTCACACGTACGGTCCCCCTAGAGCGTTGTCGTACCCTCACCTGGACCCTAAACCGTCCCCGTCCCCTAACCCTAACCCTAGCCCGAACCCTAACCCTAACCCTTCCCCGAAGCCTGACCCTCAGCCGTCCCCTAATCCTAACCCGTACGCTGACACTAACCCGCGCCCTCACACGTACGCTCCCCCTAGAGCGTTGTCGTACCCTCACCTGGACCCTAAACCGTCCCCGTCCCCTAACCCTAACCCTAGCCCGAACCCTAACCCTAACCCTTCCCCGAAGCCTGACCCTCAGCCGTCCCCTAATCCTAACCCGTACGCTGACACTAACCCGCGCCCTCACACGTACGCTCCCCCTAGAGCGTTGTCGTACCCTCACCTGGACCCTAAACCGTCCCCGTCCCCTAACCCTAACCCTAGCCCGAACCCTAACCCTAACCCTTCCCCGAAGCCTGACCCTCAGCCGTCCCCTAATCCTAACGCGTACGCTGACACTAATCCGCGCCCTCACACGTACGCTCCCCCTAGAGCGTTGTCGTACCCTCACCTGGACCCTAAACCGTCCCCGTCCCCTAACCCTAACCCTAGCCCGAAGCCTAACCCTAACCCTTCCCCGAAGCCTGACCCTCAGCCGTCCCCTAATCCTAACCCGTACGCTGACACTAACCTGCGCCCTCACACGTACGCTCCCCCTAGAGCGTTGTCGTACCCTCACCTGGACCCTAAACCGTCCCCGTCCCCTAACCCTAACCCTAGCCCGAACCCTAACCCTAACCCTTCCCCGAAGCCTGACCCTCAGCCGTCCCCTAATCCTAACCCGTACGCTGACACTAACCCGCGCCCTCACACGTACGCTCCCCCTAGAGCGTTGTCGTACCCTCACCTGGACCCTAAACCGTCCCCGTCCCCTAACCCTAACCCTAGCCCGAACCCTAACCCTAACCCTTCCCCGAAGCCTGACACTCAGCCGTCCCCTAATCCTAACCCGTACGCTGACACTAACCCGCGCCCTCACACGTACGCTCCACCTAGAGCGTTGTCGTACCCTCACCTGGACCCTAAACCGTCCCCGTCCCCTAACCCTAACCCTAGCCCGAGGCCTAACCCTAACCCTTCCCCGAAGCCTGACCCTCAGCCGTCCCCTAATCCTAACCCGTACGCTGACACTAACCCGCGCCCTCACACGTACGCTCCCCCTAGAGCGTTGTCGTACCCTCACCTGGAACCTAAACCGTCCCCGTCCCCTAACCCTAACCCTAGCCCGAACCCTAACCCTAACCCTTCCCCGAAGCCTGACCCTCAGCCGTCCCCTAATCCTAACCCGTACGCTGACACTAACCCGCGCCCTCACACGTACGCTCCCCCTAGAGCATTGTCGTACCCTCACCTGGACCCTAAACCGTCCCCGTCCCCTAACCCTAACCCTAGCCCGAACCCTAACCCTAACCCTTCCCCGAAGCCTGACACTCAGCCGTCCCCTAATCCTAACCCGTATGCTGACACTAACCCGCTCCCTCACACGTACGGTCCCCCTAGAGCGTTGTCGTAACCTCACCTGGACCCTAAACCGTCCCCGTCCCCTAACCCTAACCCTAGCCCGAACCCTAACCCTAACCCTTCCCCGAAGCCTGACCCTCAGCCGTCCCCTAATCCTAACCCGTACGCTGACACTAACCCGCGCCCTCACACGTACGCTCCCCCTAGAGCGTTGTCGTACCCTCACCTGGACCCTAAACCGTCCCCGTCCCCTAACCCTAACCCTAGCCCGAACCCTAACCCTAACCCTTCCCCGAAGCCTGACCCTCAGCCGTCCCCTAATCCTAACCCGTACGCTGACACTAACCCGCGCCCTCACACGTACGCTCCCCCTAGAGCGTTGTCGTACCCTCACCTGGACCCTAAACCGTCCCCGTCCCCTAACCCTAACCCTAGCCCGAACCCTAACCCTAACCCTTCCCCGAAGCCTGACCCTCAGCCGTCCCCTAATCCTAACGCGTACGCTGACACTAACCCACGCCCTCACACGTACGCTCCCCCTAGAGCGTTGTCGTACCCTCACCTGGACCCTAAACCGTCCCCGTCCCCTAACCCTAACCCTAGCCCGAACCCTAACCCTAACCCTTCCCCGAAGCCTGACCCTCAGCCGTCCCCTAATCCTAACCCGTACGCTGACACTAACCCGCGCCCTCACACGTACGCTCCCCCTAGAGCGTTGTCGTACCCTCACCTGGACCCTAAACCGTCCCCGTCCCCTAACCCTAACCCTAGCCCGAAGCCTAACCCTAAAACTTCCCCGAAGCCTGACCCTCAGCCGTCCCCTAATCCTAACCAGTACGCTGACACTAACCCGCGCCCTCACACGTACGCTCCCCCTAGAGCGTTGTCGTACCCTCACCTGGACCCTAAACCGTCCCCGTCCCCTAACCCTAACCCTAGCCCGAACCCTAACCCTAACCCTTCCCCGAAGCCTGACCCTCAGCCGTCCCCTAATCCTAACCCGTACGCTGACACTAACCCGCTCCCTCACACGTACGCTCCCCCTAGAGCGTTGTCGTACCCTCACCTGGACCCTAAACCGTCCCCGTCCCCTAACCCTAACCCTAGCCCGAACCCTAACCCTAACCCTTCCCCGAAGCCTGACCCTCAGCCGTCCCCTAATCCTAACCCGTACGCTGACACTAACCCGCGCCCTCACACGTACGCTCCCCCTAGAGCGTTGTCGTACCCTCACCTGGACCCTAAACCGTCCCCGTCCCCTAACCCTAACCCTAGCCCGAAGCCTAACCCTAAAACTTCCCCGAAGCCTGACCCTCAGCCGTCCCCTAATCCTAACCAGTACGCTGACACTAACCCGCGCCCTCACACGTACGCTCCCCCTAGAGCGTTGTCGTACCCTCACCTGGACCCTAAACCGTCCCCGTCCCCTAACCCTAACCCTAGCCCGAACCCTAACCCTAACCCTTCCCCGAAGCCTGACCCTCAGCCGTCCCCTAATCCTAACCCGTACGCTGACACTAACCCGCTCCCTCACACGTACGCTCCCCCTAGATCGTTGTCGTACCCTCACCTGGACCCTAAACCGTCCCCGTCCCCTAACCCTAACCCTAGCCCGAACCCTAACCCTAACCCTTCCCCGAAGCCTGACACTCAGCCGTCCCCTAATCCTAACCCGTATGCTGACACTAACCCGCTCCCTCACACGTACGGTCCCCCTAGAGCGTTGTCGTACCCTCACCTGGACCCTAAACCGTCCCCGTCCCCTAACCCTAACCCTAGCCCGAACCCTAACCCTAACCCTTCCCCGAAGCCTGACCCTCAGCCGTCCCCTAATCCTAACCCGTACGCTGACACTAACCCGCGCCCTCACACGTACGCTCCCCCTAGAGCGTTGTCGTACCCTCACCTGGACCCTAAACCGTCCCCGTCCCCTAACCCTAACCCTAGCCCGAACCCTAACCCTAACCCTTCCCCGAAGCCTGACCCTCAGCCGTCCCCTAATCCTAACCCGTACGCTGACACTAACCCGCGCCCTCACACGTACGCTCCCCCTAGAGCGTTGTCGTACCCTCACCTGGACCCTAAACCGTCCCCGTCCCCTAACCCTAACCCTAGCCCGAACCCTAACCCTAACCCTTCCCCGAAGCCTGACCCTCAGCCGTCCCCTAATCCTAACGCGTACGCTGACACTAACCCACGCCCTCACACGTACGCTCCCCCTAGAGCGTTGTCGTACCCTCACCTGGACCCTAAACCGTCCCCGTCCCCTAACCCTAACCCTAGCCCGAACCCTAACCCTAACCCTTCCCCGAAGCCTGACCCTCAGCCGTCCCCTAATCCTAACCCGTACGCTGACACTAACCCGCGCCCTCACACGTACGCTCCCCCTAGAGCGTTGTCGTACCCTCACCTGGACCCTAAACCGTCCCCGTCCCCTAACCCTAACCCTAGCCCGAAGCCTAACCCTAAAACTTCCCCGAAGCCTGACCCTCAGCCGTCCCCTAATCCTAACCAGTACGCTGACACTAACCCGCGCCCTCACACGTACGCTCCCCCTAGAGCGTTGTCGTACCCTCACCTGGACCCTAAACCGTCCCCGTCCCCTAACCCTAACCCTAGCCCGAACCCTAACCCTAACCCTTCCCCGAAGCCTGACCCTCAGCCGTCCCCTAATCCTAACCCGTACGCTGACACTAACCCGCTCCCTCACACGTACGCTCCCCCTAGAGCGTTGTCGTACCCTCACCTGGACCCTAAACCGTCCCCGTCCCCTAACCCTAACCCTAGCCCGAACCCTAACCCTAACCCTTCCCCGAAGCCTGACCCTCAGCCGTCCCCTAATCCTAACCCGTACGCTGACACTAACCCGCGCCCTCACACGTACGCTCCCCCTAGAGCGTTGTCGTACCCTCACCTGGACCCTAAACCGTCCCCGTCCCCTAACCCTAACCCTAGCCCGAAGCCTAACCCTAAAACTTCCCCGAAGCCTGACCCTCAGCCGTCCCCTAATCCTAACCAGTACGCTGACACTAACCCGCGCCCTCACACGTACGCTCCCCCTAGAGCGTTGTCGTACCCTCACCTGGACCCTAAACCGTCCCCGTCCCCTAACCCTAACCCTAGCCCGAACCCTAACCCTAACCCTTCCCCGAAGCCTGACCCTCAGCCGTCCCCTAATCCTAACCCGTACGCTGACACTAACCCGCTCCCTCACACGTACGCTCCCCCTAGAGCGTTGTCGTACCCTCACCTGGACCCTAAACCGTCCCCGTCCCCTAACCCTAACCCTAGCCCGAAGCCTAACCCTAACCCTTCCCCGAAGCCTGACCCTCAGCCGTCCCCTAATCCTAACCCGTACGCTGACACTAACCCGCGCCCTCACACGTACGCTCACCCTAGAGCGTTGTCGTACCCTCACCTGGACCCTAAACCGTCCCCGTCCCCTAACCCTAACCCTAGCCCGAAGCCTAACCCTAACCCTTCCCCGAAGCCTGACCCTCAGCCGTCCCCTAATCCTAACCCGTACGCTGACACTAACCCGCGCCCTCACACGTACGCTCCCCCTAGAGCGTTGTCGTACCCTCACCTGGACCCTAAACCGTCCCCGTCCCCTAACCCTAACCCTAGCCCGAACCCTAACCCTAACCCTTCCCCGAAGCCTGACCCTCAGCCGTCCCCTAATCCTAACCCGTACGCTGACACTAACCCACGCCCTCACACGTACGCTCCCCCTAGAGCGTTGTCGTACCCTCACCTGGACCCTAAACCGTCCCCGTCCCCTAACCCTAACCCTAGCCCGAACCCTAACCCTAACCCTTCCCCGAAGCCTCACCCTCAGCCGTCCCCTAATCCTAACCCGTACGCTGACCCTAACCCGCGCCCTCACACGTACGCTCCCCCTAGAGCGTTGTCGTACCCTCACCTGGACCCTAAACCGTCCCCGTCCCCTAACCCTAACCCTAGCCCGAACCCTAACCCTAACCCTTCCCCGAAGCCTGACTCTCAGCCATCCCCTAATCCTAACCCGTACACTGACACTAACCCACGCCCTCACACGTACCCTCCCCCTAGAGCGTTGTCGTACCCTCACCTGGACCCTAAACCGTCCCCGTCCCCTAACCCTAACCCTAGCCCGAACCCTAACCCTAACCCTTCCCCGAAGCCTGACCCTCAGCCGTCCCCTAATCCTAACCCGTACGCTGACACTAACCCACGCCCTCACACGTACGCTCCCCCTAGAGCGTTGTCGTAACCTCACCTGGACCCTAAACCGTCCCCGTCCCCTAACCCTAACCCTAGCCCGAAGCCTAACCCTAACACTTCCCCGAAGCCTGACCCTCAGCCGTCCCCTAATCCTAACCCGTACGCTGACACTAACCCGCGCCCTCACACGTACGCTCCCCCTAGAGCGTTGTCGTACCCTCACCTGGACCCTAAACCGTCCCCGTCCCCTAACCCTAACCCTAGCCCGAACCCTAACCCTAACCCTTCCCCGAAGCCTGACCCTCAGCCGTCCCCTAATCCTAACCCGTACGCTGACACTAACCCGCGCCCTCACACGTACGCTCCCCCTAGAGCGTTGTCGTACCCTCACCTGGACCCTAAACCGTCCCCGTCCCCTAACCCTAACCCTAGCCCGAACCCTAACCCTAACCCTTCCCCGAAGCCTGACCCTCAGCCGTCCCCTAATCCTAACCCGTACGCTGACACTAACCCGCGCCCTCACACGTACGCTCCCCCTAGAGCGTTGTCGTAACCTCACCTGGACCCTAAACCGTCCCCGTCCCCTAACCCTAACCCTAGCCCGAAGCCTAACCCTAACTCTTCCCCGAAGCCTGACCCTCAGCCGTCCCCTAATCCTAACCCGTACGCTGACACTAACCCGCGCCCTCACACGTACGCTCCCCCTAGAGCGTTGTCGTACCCTCACCTGGACCCTAAACCGTCCCCGTCCCCTAACCCTAACCCTAGCCCGAACCCTAACCCTAACCCTTCCCCGAAGCCTGACCCTCAGCCGTCCCCTAATCCTAACCCGTACGCTGACACTAACCCGCGCCCTCACACGAACGCTCCCCCTAGAGCGTTGTCGTACCCTCACCTGGACCCTAAACCGTCCCCGTCCCCTAACCCTAACCCTAGCCCGAAGCCTAAACCTAACCCTTCCCCGAAGCCTGACCCTCAGCCGTACCCGAATCCTAACCCGAACGCTGACACTAACCCGCGCCCTCACACGTACGCTCCCCCTAGAGCGTTGTCGTACCCTCACCTGGACCCTAAACCGTCCCCGTCCCCTAACCCTAACCCTAGCCCGAACCCTAACCCTAACCCTTCCCAAAGCCTGACCCTCAGCCGTCCCCTAATCCTAACCCGTACGCTGACACTAACCCGCGCCCTCACACGTACGCTCCCCCTAGAGCGTTGTCGTACCCTCACCTGGACCCTAAACCGTCCCCGTCCCCTAACCCTAACCCTAGCCCGAATCCTAACCCTAACCCTTCCCCGAAGCCTGACCCTCAGCCGTCCCCTAATCCTAACCCGTACGCTGACACTAACCCGCGCCCTCACACGTACGCTCCCCCTAGAGCGTTGTCGTACCCTCACCTGGACCCTAAACCGTCCCCGTCCCCTAACCCTAACCCTAGCCCGAACCCTAACCCTAACCCTTCCCCGAAGCCTGACCCTCAGCCGTCCCCTAATCCTAACCCGTACGCTGACACTAACCCGCGCCCTCACACGTACGCTCCACCTAGAGCGTTGTCGTACCCTCACCTGGACCCTAAACCGTCCCCGTCCCCTAACCCTAACCCTAGCCCGAGGCCTAACCCTAACCCTTCCCCGAAGCCTGACCCTCAGCCGTCCCCTAATCCTAACCCGTACGCTGACACTAACCCGTGCCCTCACACGTACGCTCCCCCTAGAGCGTTGTCGTACGCTCACCTGGACCCTAAACCGTCCCCGTCCCCTAACCCTAACCCTAACCCTAGCCCGAACCCTAACCCTAACCCTTCCCCGAAGCCTGACCCTCAGCCGTCCCCTAATCCTAACCCGTTCGCTGACACTAACCCGCGCCCTCACACGTACGCTCCCCCTAGAGCGTTGTCGTACCCTCACCTGGACCCTAAACCGTCCCCGTCCCCTAACCCTAACCCTAGCCCGAACCCTAACCCTAACCCTTCCCCGAAGCCTGACCCTCAGCCGTCCCCTAATCCTAACCCGTACGCTGACACTAACCCGCGCCCTCACACGTACGCTCCCCCTAGAGCGTTGTCGTACCCTCACCTGGACCCTAAACCGTCCCCGTCCCCTAACCCTAACCCTAGCCCGAAGCCTAACCCTAACCCTTCCCCGAAGCCTGACCCTCAGCCGTCCCCTAATCCTAACCCGTACGCTGACACTAACCCGCGCCCTCACACGTACGCTCCCCCTAGAGCGTTGTCGTACCCTCACCTGGACCCTAAACCGTCCCCGTCCCCTAACCCTAACCCTAGCCCGAAGCCTAACCCTAACCCTTCCCCGAAGCCTGACCCTCAGCCGTCCCCTAATCCTAACCCGTACGCTGACACTAACCTGCGCCCTCACACGTACGCTCCCCCTAGAGCGTTGTCGTACCCTCACCTGGACCCTAAACCGTCCCCGTCCCCTAACCCTAACCCTAACCCTAGCCCGAACCCTAACCCTAACCCTTCCCCGAAGCCTGACCCTCAGCCGTCCCCTAATCCTAACCCGTTCGCTGACACTAACCCGCGCCCTCACACGTACGCTCCCCCTAGAGCGTTGTCGTACCCTCACCTGGACCCTAAACCGTCCCCGTCCCCTAACCCTAACCCTAGCCCGAACCCTAACCCTAACCCTTCCCCGAAGCCTGACCCTCAGCCGTCCCCTAATCCTAACCCGTACGCTGACACTAACCCGCGCCCTCACACGTACGCTCCCCCTAGAGCGTTGTCGTACCCTCACCTGGACCCTAAACCGTCCCCGTCCCCTAACCCTAACCCTAGCCCGAAGCCTAACCCTAACCCTTCCCCGAAGCCTGACCCTCAGCCGTCCCCTAATCCTAACCCGTACGCTGACACTAACCCGCGCCCTCACACGTACGCTCCCCCTAGAGCGTTGTCGTACCCTCACCTGGACCCTAAACCGTCCCCGTCCCCTAACCCTAACCCTAGCCCGAAGCCTAACCCTAACCCTTCCCCGAAGCCTGACCCTCAGCCGTCCCCTAATCCTAACCCGTACGCTGACACTAACCCGCGCCCTCACACGTACGCTCCCCCTAGAGCGTTGTCGTACCCTCACCTGGACCCTAAACCGTCCCCGTCCCCTAACCCTAACCCTAGCCCGAACCCTAACCCTAACCCTTCCCCGAAGCCTGACCCTCAGCCGTCCCCTAATCCTAACCCGTTCGCTGACACTAACCCGCGCCCTCACACGTACGCTCCCCCTAGAGCGTTGTCGTACCCTCACCTGGACCCTAAACCGTCCCCGTCCCCTAACCCTAACCCTAGCCCGAACCCTAACCCTAACCCTTCCCCGAAGCCTGACCCTCAGCCGTCCCCTAATCCTAACCCGTACGCTGACACTAACCCGCGCCCTCACACGTACGCTCCCCCTAGAGCGTTGTCGTACCCTCACCTGGACCCTAAACCGTCCCCGTCCCCTAACCCTAACCCTAGCCCGAAGCCTAACCCTAACCCTTCCCCGAAGCCTGACCCTCAGCCGTCCCCTAATCCTAACCCGTACGCTGACACTAACCCGCGCCCTCACACGTACGCTCCCCCTAGAGCGTTGTCGTACCCTCACCTGGACCCTAAACCGTCCCCGTCCCCTAACCCTAACCCTAGCCCGAAGCCTAACCCTAACCCTTCCCCGAAGCCTGACCCTCAGCCGTCCCCTAATCCTAACCCGTACGCTGACACTAACCCGCGCCCTCACACGTACGCTCCCCCTAGAGCGTTGTCGTACCCTCACCTGGACCCTAAACCGTCCCCGTCCCCTAACCCTAACCCTAGCCCGAACCCTAACCCTAACCCTTCCCCGAAGCCTGACACTCAGCCGTCCCCTAATCCTAACCCGTACGCTGACACTAACCCGCGCCCTCACACGTACGCTCCACCTAGAGCGTTGTCGTACCCTCACCTGGACCCTAAACCGTCCCCGTCCCCTAACCCTAACCCTAGCCCGAGGCCTAACCCTAACCCTTCCCCGAAGCCTGACCCTCAGCCGTCCCCTAATCCTAACCCGTACGCTGACACTAACCCGCGCCCTCACACGTACGCTCCCCCTAGAGCGTTGTCGTACCCTCACCTGGAACCTAAACCGTCCCCGTCCCCTAACCCTAACCCTAGCCCGAACCCTAACCCTAACCCTTCCCCGAAGCCTGACCCTCAGCCGTCCCCTAATCCTAACCCGTACGCTGACACTAACCCGCGCCCTCACACGTACGCTCCCCCTAGAGCATTGTCGTACCCTCACCTGGACCCTAAACCGTCCCCGTCCCCTAACCCTAACCCTAGCCCGAACCGTAACCCTAACCCTTCCCCGAAGCCTGACCCTCAGCCGTCCCCTAATCCTAACCCGTATGCTGACACTAACCCGCACCCTCACACGTACGGTCCCCCTAGAGCGTTGTCGTACCCTCACCTGGACCCTAAACCGTCCCCGTCCCCTAACCCTAACCCTAGCCCGAACCCTAACCCTAACCCTTCCCCGAAGCCTGACCCTCAGCCGTCCCCTAATCCTAACCCGTACGCTGACACTAACCCGCGCCCTCACACGTACGCTCCCCCTAGAGCGTTGTCGTACCCTCACCTGGACCCTAAACCGTCCCCGTCCCCTAACCCTAACCCTAGCCCGAACCCTAACCCTAACCCTTCCCCGAAGCCTGACCCTCAGCCGTCCCCTAATCCTAACCCGTACGCTGACACTAACCCGCGCCCTCACACGTACGCTCCCCCTAGAGCGTTGTCGTACCCTCACCTGGACCCTAAACCGTCCCCGTCCCCTAACCCTAACCCTAGCCCGAACCCTAACCCTAACCCTTCCCCGAAGCCTGACCCTCAGCCGTCCCCTAATCCTAACGCGTACGCTGACACTAACCCGCGCCCTCACACGTACGCTCCCCCTAGAGCGTTGTCGTACCCTCACCTGGACCCTAAACCGTCCCCGTCCCCTAACCCTAACCCTAGCCCGAACCCTAACCCTAACCCTTCCCCGAAGCCTGACCCTCAGCCGTCCCCTAATCCTAACCCTTACGCTGACACTAACCCGCGCCCTCACACGTACGCTCCCCCTAGAGCGTTGTCGTACCCTCACCTGGACCCTAAACCGTCCCCGTCCCCTAACCCTAACCCTAGCCCGAACCCTAACCCTAACCCTTCCCCGAAGCCTGACCCTCAGCCGTCCCCTAATCCTAACCCGTACGCTGACACTAACCCGCGCCCTCACACGTACGCTCCCCCTAGAGCGTTGTCGTACCCTCACCTGGACCCTAAACCGTCCCCGTCCCCTAACCCTAACCCTAGCCCGAAGCCTATCCCTAACCCTTCCCCGAAGCCTGACCCTCAGCCGTCCCCTAATCCTAACCCGTACGCTGACACTAACCCGCGCCCTCACACGTACGCTCACCCTAGAGCGTTGTCGTACCCTCACCTGGACCCTAAACCGTCCCCGTCCCCTAACCCTAACCCTAGCCCGAAGCCTAACCCTAACCCTTCCCCGAAGCCTGACCCTCAGCCGTCCCCTAATCCTAACCCGTACGCTGACACTAACCCGCGCCCTCACACGTACGCTCCCCCTAGAGCGTTGTCGTACCCTCACCTGGACCCTAAACCGTCCCCGTCCCCTAACCCTAACCCTAGCCCGAAGCCTAACCCTAACCCTTCCCCGAAGCCTGACCCTCAGCCGTCCCCTAATCCTAACCCGTACGCTGACACTAACCCGCGCCCTCACACGTACGCTCCCCCTAGAGCGTTGTCGTACCCTCACCTGGACCCTAAACCGTCCCCGTCCCCTAACGCTAACCCTAGCCCGAACCCTAACCCTAACCCTTCCCCGAAGCCTCACCCTCAGCCGTCCCCTAATCCTAACCCGTACGCTGACACTAACCCGCGCCCTCACACGTACGCTCCCCCTAGAGCGTAGTCGTACCCTCACCTGGACCCTAAACCGTCCCCGTCCCCTAACCCTAACCCTAGCCCGAACCCTAACCCTAACCCTTCCCCGAAGCCTGACTCTCAGCCATCCCCTAATCCTAACCCGTACGCTGACACTAACCCACGCCCTCACACGTACGCTCCCCCTAGAGCGTTGTCGTACCCTCACCTGGACCCTAAACCGTCCCCGTCCCCTAACCCTAACCCTAGCCCGAACCCTAACCCTAACCCTTCCCCGAAGCCTGACCCTCAGCCGTCCCCTAATCCTAACCCGTACGCTGACACTAACCCGCGCCCTCACACGTACGCTCCCCCTAGAGCGTTGTCGTAACCTCACCTGGACCCTAAACCGTCCCCGTCCCCTAACCCTAACCCTAGCCCGAACCCTAACCCTAACCCTTCCCCGAAGCCTGACCCTCAGCCGTCCCCTAATCCTAACGCGTACGCTGACACTAACCCGCGCCCTCACACGTACGCTCCCCCTAGAGCGTTGTCGTACCCTCACCTGGACCCTAAACCGTCCCCGTCCCCTAACCCTAACCCTAGCCCGAACCCTAACCCTAACCCTTCCCCGAAGCCTGACCCTCAGCCGTCCCCTAATCCTAACCCGTACGCTGACACTAACCCGCGCCCTCACACGTACGCTCCCCCTAGAGCGTTGTCGTACCCTCACCTGGACCCTAAACCGTCCCCGTCCCCTAACCCTAACCCTAGCCCGAAGCCTAACCCTAAACCTTCCCCGAAGCCTGACCCTCAGCCGTCCCCTAATCCTAACCCGTACGCTGACACTAACCCGCGCCCTCACACGTACGCTCCCCCTAGAGCGTTGTCGTACCCTCACCTGGACCCTAAACCGTCCCCGTCCCCTAACCCTAACCCTAGCCCGAACCCTAACCCTAACCCTTCCCCGAAGCCTGACCCTCAGCCGTCCCCTAATCCTAACCCGTACGCTGACACTAACCCGCGCCCTCACACGTACGCTCCCCCTAGAGCGTTGTCGTACCCTCACCTGGACCCTAAACCGTCCCCGTCCCCTAACCCTAACCCTAGCCCGAAGCCTAACCCTAACCCTTCCCCGAAGCCTGACCCTCAGCCGTCCCCTAATCCTAACCCGTACGCTGACACTAACCCGCGCCCTCACACGTACGCTCACCCTAGAGCGTTGTCGTACCCTCACCTGGACCCTAAACCGTCCCCGTCCCCTAACCCTAACCCTAGCCCGAAGCCTAACCCTAACCCTTCCCCGAAGCCTGACCCTCAGCCGTCCCCTAATCCTAACCCGTACGCTGACACTAACCCGCGCCCTCACACGTACGCTCCCCCTAGAGCGTTGTCGTACCCTCACCTGGACCCTAAACCGTCCCCGTCCCCTAACCCTAACCCTAGCCCGAAGCCTAACCCTAACCCTTCCCCGAAGCCTGACCCTCAGCCGTCCCCTAATCCTAACCCGTACGCTGACACTAACCCGCGCCCTCACACGTACGCTCCCCCTAGAGCGTTGTCGTACCCTCACCTGGACCCTAAACCGTCCCCGTCCCCTAACGCTAACCCTAGCCCGAACCCTAACCCTAACCCTTCCCCGAAGCCTCACCCTCAGCCGTCCCCTAATCCTAACCCGTACGCTGACACTAACCCGCGCCCTCACACGTACGCTCCCCCTAGAGCGTTGTCGTACCCTCACCTGGACCCTAAACCGTCCCCGTCCACTAACCCTAACCCTAGCCCGAACCCTAACCCTAACCCTTCCCCGAAGCCTGACTCTCAGCCATCCCCTAATCCTAACCCGTACGCTGACACTAACCCACGCCCTCACACGTACGCTCCCCCTAGAGCGTTGTCGTACCCTCACCTGGACCCTAAACCGTCCCCGTCCCCTAACCCTAACCCTAGCCCGAACCCTAACCCTAACCCTTCCCCGAAGCCTGACCCTCAGCCGTCCCCTAATCCTAACCCGTACGCTGACACTAACCCGCGCCCTCACACGTACGCTCCCCCTAGAGCGTTGTCGTAACCTCACCTGGACCCTAAACCGTCCCCGTCCCCTAACCCTAACCCTAGCCCGAAGCCTAACCCTAACCCTTCCCCGAAGCCTGACCCTCAGCCGTCCCCTAATCCTAACCCGTACGCTGACACTAACCCGCGCCCTCACACGTACGCTCCCCCTAGAGCGTTGTCGTACCCTCACCTGGACCCTAAACCGTCCCCGTCCCCTAACCCTAACCCTAGCCCGAACCCTAACCCTAACCCTTCCCCGAAGCCTGACCCTCAGCCGTCCCCTAATCCTAACCCGTACGCTGACACTAACCCGCGCCCTCACACGTACGCTCACCCTAGAGCGTTGTCGTACCCTCACCTGGACCCTAAACCGTCCCCGTTCCCTAACCCTAACCCTAGCCCGAAGCCTAACCCTAACCCTTCCCCGAAGCCTGACCCTCAGCCGTCCCCTAATCCTAACCCGTACGCTGACACTAACCCGCGCCCTCACACGTACGCTCCCCCTAGAGCGTTGTCGTACCCTCACCTGGACCCTAAACCGTCCCCGTCCCCTAACCCTAACCCTAGCCCGAACCCTAACCCTAACCCTTCCCCGAAGCCTGACCCTCAGCCGTCCCCTAATCCTAACCCGTACGCTGACACTAACCCGCGCCCTCACACGTACGCTCCCCCTAGAGCGTTGTCGTAGCCTCACCTGGACCCTAAACCGTCCCCGTCCCCTAACCCTAACCCTAGCCCGAGGCCTAACCCTAACCCTTCCCCGAAGCCTGACCCTCAACCGTCCCCTAATCCTAACCCGTACGCTGACACTAACCCGCGCCCTCACACGTACGCTCCCCCTAGAGCGTTGTCGTACCCTCACCTGGACCCTAAACCGTCCCCGTCCCCTAACCCTAACCCTAGCCCGACCCCTAACCCTAACCCTTCCCCGAAGCCTGACCCTCAGCCGTCCCCTAATCCTAACCCGTACGCTGACACTAACCCGCGCCCTCACACGTACGCTCCCCCTAGAACGCTGTCGTACCCTCACCTGGACCCTAAACCGTCCCCGTCCCCTAACCCTAACCCTAGCCCGAGGCCTAACCCTAACCCTTCCCCGAAGCCTGACCCTCAGCCGTCCCCTAATCCTAACCCGTACGCTGACACTAACCCGCGCCCTCACACGTACGCTCCCCCTAGAGCGTTGTCGTACGCTCACCTGGACCCTAAACCGTCCCCGTCCCCTAACCCTAACCCTAACCCTAGCCCGAACGCTAACCCTAACCCTTCCCCGAAGCCTGACCCTCAGCCGTCCCCTAATCCTAACCCGTTCGCTGACACTAACCCGCGCCCTCACACGTACGCTCCCCCTAGAGCGTTGTCGTACCCTCACCTGGACCCTAAACCGTCCCCGTCCCCTAACCCTAACCCTAGCCCGAAGCCTAACCCTAACCCTTCCCCGAAGCCTGACCCTCAGCCGTCCCCTAATCCTAACCCGTACGCTGACACTAACCCGCGCCCTCACACGTACGCTCCCCCTAGAGCGTTGTCGTACCCTCACCTGGACCCTAAACCGTCCCCGTCCCCTAACCCTAACCCTAGCCCGAAGCCTAACCCTAACCCTTCCCCGAAGCCTGACCCTCAGCCGTCCCCTAATCCTAACCCGTACGCTGACACTAACCCGCGCCCTCACACGTACGCTCCCCCTAGAGCGTTGTCGTACCCTCACCTGGACCCTAAACCGTCCCCGTCCCCTAACCCTAACCCTAGCCCGAAGCCTAACCCTAACCCTTCCCCGAAGCCTGACCCTCAGCCGTCCCCTAATCCTAACCCGTACGCTGACACTAACCCGCGCCCTCACACGTACGCTCCCCCTAGAGCGTTGTCGTACCCTCACCTGGACCCTAAACCGTCCCCGTCCCCTAACCCTAACCCTAGCCCGAAGCCTAACCCTAACCCTTCCCCGAAGCCTGACCCTCAGCCGTCCCCTAATCCTAACCCGTACGCTGACACTAACCCGCGCCCTCACACGTACGCTCCCCCTAGAGCGTTGTCGTACCCTCACCTGGACCCTAAACCGTCCCCGTCCCCTAACCCTAACCCTAGCCCGAACCCTAACCCTAACACTTCCCCGAAGCCTGACCCTCAGCCGTCCCCTAATCCTAACCCGTACGCTGACACTAACCCGTGCCCTCACACGTACGTTCCCCCTAGAGCGTTGTCGTACCCTCACCTGGACCCTAAACCGTCCCCGTCCCCTAACCCTAACCCTAGCCCGAACCCTAACCCTAACCCTTCCCCGAAGCCTGACCCTCAGCCGTCCCCTAATCCTAACCCGTACGCTGACACTAACCCGCGCCCTCACACGTACGCTCCCCCTAGAGCGTTGTCGTACCCTCACCTGGACCCTAAACCGTCCCCGTCCCCTAACCCTAACCCTAGCCCGAACCCTAACCCTAACCCTTCCCCGAAGCCTGACCCTCAGCCGTCCCCTAATCCTAACCCGTACGCTGACACTAACCCGCGCCCTCACACGTACGCTCCACCTAGAGCGTTGTCGTACCCTCACCTGGACCCTAAACCGTCCCCGTCCCCTAACCCTAACCCTAGCCCGAGGCCTAACCCTAACCCTTCCCCGAAGCCTGACCCTCAGCCGTCCCCTAATCCTAACCCGTACGCTGACACTAACCCGCGCCCTCACACGTACGCTCCCCCTAGAGCGTTGTCGTACCCTCACCTGGACCCTAAACCGTCCCCGTCCCCTAACCCTAACCCTAGCCCGAACCCTAACCCTAACCCTTCCCCGAAGCCTGACCCTCAGCCGTCCCCTAATCCTAACCCGTACGCTGACACTAACCCGCGCCCTCACACGTACGCTCCCCCTAGAGCGTTGTCGTACCCTCACCTGGACCCTAAACCGTCCCCGTCCCCTAACCCTAACCCTAGCCCGACCCCTAACCCTAACCCTTCCCCGAAGCCTGACCCTCAGCCGTCCCCTAATCCTAACCCGTACGCTGACACTAACCCGCGCCCTCACACGTACGCTCACCCTAGAGCGTTGTCGTACCCTCACCTGGACCCTAAACCGTCCCCGTCCCCTAACCCTAACCCTAGCCCGAGGCCTAACCCTAACCCTTCCCCGAAGCCTGACCCTCAGCCGTCCCCTAATCCTAACCCGTACGCTGACACTAACCCACGCCCTCACACGTACGCTCCCCCTAGAGCGTTGTCGTACCCTCACCTGGACCCTAAATCGTCCCCGTCCCCTAACCCTAACCCTAACCCTATCCCGAACCCTAACCCTAACCCTTCCCCGAAGCCTGTCCCTCAGCCGTCCCCTAATCCTAACCCGTACGCTGACACTAACCCGCGCCCTCACACGTACGCTCCCCCTAGAGCGTTGTCGTACCCTCACCTGGACCCTAAACCGTCCCCGTCCCCTAACCCTAACCCTAGCCCGAACCCTAACCCTAAACCTTCCCCGAAGCCTGACCCTCAGCCGTCCCCTAATCCTAACCCGTACGCTGACACTAACCCGCGCCCTCACACGTACGCTCCCCCTAGAGCGTTGTCGTACCCTCACCTGGACCCTAAACCGTCCCCGTCCCCTAACCCTAACCCTAGCCCGAACCCTAACCCTAACCCTTCCCCGAAGACTGACCCTCAGCCGTCCCCTAATCCTAACCCGTACGCTGACACTAACCCGTGCCCTCACACGTACGCTCCCCCTAGAGCGTTGTCGTACCCTCACCTGGACCCTAAACCGTCCCCGTCCCCTAACCCTAACCCTAGCCCGAACCCTAACCCTAAACCTTCCCCGAAGCCTGACCCTCAGCCGTCCCCTAATCCTAACCCGTACGCTGACACTAACCCGCGCCCTCACACGTACGCTCCCCCTAGAGCGTTGTCGTACCCTCACCTGGACCCTAAACCGTCCCCGTCCCCTAACCCTAACCCTAGCCCGAACCCTAACCCTAACCCTTCCCCGAAGCCTGACCCTCAGCCGTCCCCTAATCCTAACCCGTACGCTGACACTAACCCGCGCCCTCACACGTACGCTCCCCCTAGAGCGTTGTCGTACCCTCACCTGGACCCTAAACCGTCCCCGTCCCCTAACCCTAACCCTAGCCCGAACCCTAACCCTAACCCTTCCCCGAAGCCTGACCCTCAGCCGTCCCCTAATCCTAACCCGTACGCTGACACTAACCCGCGCCCTAACACGTACGCTCCCCCTAGAGCGTTGTCGTACCCTCACCTGGACCCTAAACCGTCCCCGTCCCCTAACCCTAACCCTAGCCCGAAGCCTAACCCTAACCCTTCCCCGAAGCCTGACCCTCAGCCGTCCCCTAATCCTAACCCGTACGCTGACACTAACCCGCGCCCTCACACGTACGCTCCCCCTAGAGCGTTGTCGTACCCTCACCTGGACCCTAAACCGTCCCCGTCCCCTAACCCTAACCCTAGCCCGAAGCCTAACCCTAACCCTTCCCCGAAGCCTGACCCTCAGCCGTCCCCTAATCCTAACCCGTACGCTGACACTAACCCGCGCCCTCACACGTACGCTCCCCCTAGAGCGTTGTCGTACCCTCACCTGGACCCTAAACCGTCCCCGTCCCCTAACCCTAACCCTAGCCCGAACCCTAACCCTAACCCTTCCCCGAAGCCTGACCCTCAGCCGTCCCCTAATCCTAACCCGTACGCTGACACTAACCCGCGCCCTCACACGTACGCTCCCCCTAGAGCGTTGTCGTACCCTCACCTGGACCCTAAACCGTCCCCGTCCCCTAACCCTAACCCTAGCCCGAACCCTAACCCTAACCCTTCCCCGAAGCCTGACATTCAGCCGTCCCCTAATCCTAACCCGTACGCTGACACTAACCCGCGCCCTCACACGTACGCTCCACCTAGAGCGTTGTCGTACCCTCACCTGGACCCTAAACCGTCCCCGTCCCCTAACCCTAACCCTAGCCCGAGGCCTAACCCTAACCCTTCCCCGAAGCCTGACCCTCAGCCGTCCCCTAATCCTAACCCGTACGCTGACACTAAACCGCGCCCTCACACGTACGCTCCCCCTAGAGCGTTGTCGTACCCTCACCTGGACCCTAAACCGTCCCCGTCCCCTAACCCTAACCCTAGCCCGAACCCTAACCCTAACCCTTCCCTGAAGCCTGACCCTCAGCCGTCCCCTAATCCTAACCCGTACGCTGACACTAACCCGCGCCCTCACACGTACGCTCCCCCTAGAGCATTGTCGTACCCTCACCTGGACCCTAAACCGTCCCCGTCCCCTAACCCTAACCCTAGCCCGAACCGTAACCCTAACCCTTCCCCGAAGCCTGACCCTCAGCCGTCCCCTAATCCTAACCAGTATGCTGACACTAACCCGCGCCCTCACACGTACGGTCCCCCTAGAGCGTTGTCGTACCCTCACCTGGACCCTAAACCGTCCCCGTCCCCTAACCCTAACCCTAGCCCGAACCCTAACCCTAACCCTTCCCCGAAGCCTGACCCTCAGCCGTCCCCTAATCCTAACCCGTACGCTGACACTAACCCGCGCCCTCACACGTACGCTCCCCCTAGAGCGTTGTCGTACCCTCACCTGGACCCTAAACCCTCCCCGTCCCCTAACCCTAACCCTAGCCCGAACCCTAACCCTAACCCTTCCCCGAAGCCTGACCTTCAGCCGTCCCCTAATCCTAACCCGTACGCTGACACTAACCCGCGCCCTCACACGTACGCTCCCCCTAGAGCGTTGTCGTACCCTCACCTGGACCCTAAACCGTCCCCGTCCCCTAACCCTAACCCTAGCCCGAACCCTAACCCTAACCCTTCCCCGAAGCCTGACCCTCAGCCGTCCCCTAATCCTAACCCGTACGCTGACACTAACCCGCGCCCTCACACGTACGCTCCCCCTAGAGCGTTGTCGTACCCTCACCTGGACCCTAAACCGTCCCCGTCCCCTAACCCTAACCCTAGCCCGAAGCCTAACCCTAACCCTTCCCCGAAGCCTGACCCTCAGCCGTCCCCTAATCCTAACCCGTACGCTGACACTAACCCGTGCCCTCACACGTACGCTCCCCCTAGAGCGTTGTCGTACCCTCACCTGGACCCTAAACCGTCCCCGTCCCCTAACCCTAACCCTAGCCCGAACCCTAACCCTAACCCTTCCCCGAAGCCTGACCCTCAGCCGTCCCCTAATCCTAACCCGTACGCTGACACTAACCCGCGCCCTCACACGTACGCTCCCCCTAGAGCGTTGTCGTACCCTCACCTGGACCCTAAACCGTCCCCGTCCCCTAACCCTAACCCTAGCCCGAAGCCTAACCCTAACCCTTCCCCGAAGCCTGACCCTCAGCCGTCCCCTAATCCTAACCCGTACGCTGACACTAACCCGCGCCCTCACACGTACGCTCCCCCTAGAGCGTTGTCGTACCCTCACCTGGACCCTAAACCGTCCCCGTCCCCTAACCCTAACCCTAGGCCGAAGCCTAACCCTAACCCTTCCCCGAAGCCTGACCCTCAGCCGTCCCCTAATCCTAACCCGTACGCTGACACTAACCCGCGCCCTCACACGTACGCTCCCCCTAGAGCGTTGTCGTACCCTCACCTGGACCCTAAACCGTCCCCGTCCCCTAACCCTAATCCTAGCCCGAACCCTAACCCTAACACTTCCCCGAAGCCTGACCCTCAGCCGTCCCCTAATCCTAACCCGTATGCTGACACTAACCCGTGCCCTCACACGTACGCTCCCCCTAGAGCGTTGTCGTACCCTCACCTGGACCCTAAACCGTCCCCGTCCCCTAACCCTAACCCTAGCCCGAACCCTAACCCTAACCCTTCCCCGAAGCCTGACCCTCAGCCGTCCCCTAATCCTAACCCGTACGCTGACACTAACCCGCGCCCTCACACGTACGCTCCCCCTAGAGCGTTGTCGTACCCTCACCTGGACCCTAAACCGTCCCCGTCCCCTAACCCTAACCCTAGCCCGAACCCTAACCCTAACCCTTCCCCGAAGCCTGACCCTCAGCCGTCCCCTAATCCTAACCCGTACGCTGACACTAACCCGCGCCCTCACACGTACGCTCCCCCTAGAGCGTTGTCGTACCCTCACCTGGACCCTAAACCGTCCCCGTCCCCTAACCCTAACCCTAGCCCGAACCCTAACCCTAACCCTTCCCCGAAGCCTGACCCTCAGCCGTCCCCTAATCCTAACCCGTACGCTGACACTAACCCGCGCCCTCACACGTACGCTCCCCCTAGAGCGTTGTCGTACCCTCACCTGGACCCTAAACCGTCCCCGTCCCCTAACCCTAACCCTAACCCGACCCCTAACCCTAACCCTTCCCCGAAGCCTGACCCTCAGCCGTCCCCTAATCCTAACCCGTACGCTGACACTAACCCGCGCCCTCACACGTACGCTCACCCTAGAGCGTTGTCGTACCCTCACCTGGACCCTAAACCGTCCCCGTCCCCTAACCCTAACCCTAGCCCGAGGCCTAACCCTAACCCTTCCCCGAAGCCTGACCCTCAGCCGTCCCCTAATCCTAACCCGTACGCTGACACTAACCCGCGCCCTCACACGTACGCTCCCCCTAGAGCGTTGTCGTACCCTCACCTGGACCCTAAATCGTCCCCGTCCCCTAACCCTAACCCTAACCCTATCCCGAACCCTAACCCTAACCCTTCCCCGAAGCCTGACCCTCAGCCGTCCCCTAATCCTAACCCGTACGCTGACACTAACCCGCGCCCTCACACGTACGCTCCCCCTAGAGCGTTGTCGTACCCTCACCTGGACCCTAAACCGTCCCCGTCCCCTAACCCTAACCCTAGCCCGAACCCTAACCCTAAACCTTCCCCGAAGCCTGACCCTCAGCCGTCCCCTAATCCTAACCCGTACGCTGACACTAACCCGCGCCCTCACACGTACGCTCCCCCTAGAGCGTTGTCGTACCCTCACCTGGACCCTAAACCGTCCCCGTCCCCTAACCCTAACCCTAGCCCGAACCCTAACCCTAACCCTTCCCCGAAGACTGACCCTCAGCCGTCCCCTAATCCTAACCCGTACGCTGACACTAACCCGTGCCCTCACACGTACGCTCCCCCTAGAGCGTTGTCGTACCCTCACCTGGACCCTAAACCGTCCCCGTCCCCTAACCCTAACCCTAGCCCGAACCCTAACCCTAAACCTTCCCCGAAGCCTGACCCTCAGCCGTCCCCTAATCCTAACCCGTACGCTGACACTAACCCGCGCCCTCACACGTACGCTCCCCCTAGAGCGTTGTCATACCCTCACCTGGACCCTAAACCGTCCCCGTCCCCTAACCCTAACCCTAGCCCGAACCCTAACCCTAACCCTTCCCCGAAGCCTGACCCTCAGCCGTCCCCTAATCCTAACCCGTACGCTGACACTAACCCGCGCCCTCACACGTACGCTCCCCCTAGAGCGTTGTCGTACCCTCACCTGGACCCTAAACCGTCCCCGTCCCCTAACCCTAACCCTAGCCCGAACCCTAACCCTAACCCTTCCCCGAAGCCTGACCCTCAGCCGTCCCCTAATCCTAACCCGTACGCTGACACTAACCCGCGCCCTAACACGTACGCTCCCCCTAGAGCGTTGTCGTACCCTCACCTGGACCCTAAACCGTCACCGTCCCCTAACCCTAACCCTAGCCCGAAGCCTAACCCTAACCCTTCCCCGAAGCCTGACCCTCAGCCGTCCCCTAATCCTAACCCGTACGCTGACACTAACCCGCGCCCTCACACGTACGCTCCCCCTAGAGCGTTGTCGTACCCTCACCTGGACCCTAAACCGTCCCCGTCCCCTAACCCTAACCCTAGCCCGAAGCCTAACCCTAACCCTTCCCCGAAGCCTGACCCTCAGCCGTCCCCTAATCCTAACCCGTACGCTGACACTAACCCGCGCCCTCACACGTACGCTCCCCCTAGAGCGTTGTCGTACCCTCACCTGGACCCTAAACCGTCCCCGTCCCCTAACCCTAACCCTAGCCCGAACCCTAACCCTAACCCTTTCCCGAAGCCTGACCCTCAGCCGTCCCCTAATCCTAACCCGTACGCTGACACTAACCCGCGCCCTCACACGTACGCTCCCCCTAGAGCGTTGTCGTACCCTCACCTGGACCCTAAACCGTCCCCGTCCCCTAACCCTAACCCTAGCCCGAACCCTAACCCTAACCCTTCCCCGAAGCCTGACACTCAGCCGTCCCCTAATCCTAACCCGTACGCTGTACACTAACCCGCGCCCTCACACGTACGCTCCACCTAGAGCGTTGTCGTACCCTCACCTGGACCCTAAACCGTCCCCGTCCCCTAACCCTAACCCTAGCCCGAGGCCTAACCCTAACCCTTCCCCGAAGCCTGACCCTCAGCCGTCCCCTAATCCTAACCCGTACGCTGACACTAACCCGCGCCCTCACACGTACGCTCCCCCTAGAGCGTTGTCGTACCCTCACCTGGACCCTAAACCGTCCCCGTCCCCTAACCCTAACCCTAGCCCGAACCCTAACCCTAACCCTTCCCTGAAGCCTGACCCTCAGCCGTCCCCTAATCCTAACCCGTACGCTGACACTAACCCGCGCCCTCACACGTACGCTCCCCCTAGAGCATTGTCGTACCCTCACCTGGACCCTAAACCGTCCCCGTCCCCTAACCCTAACCCTAGCCCGAACCGTAACCCTAACCCTTCCCCGAAGCCTGACCCTCAGCCGTCCCCTAATCCTAACCAGTATGCTGACACTAACCCGCGCCCTCACACGTACGGTCCCCCTAGAGCGTTGTCGTACCCTCACCTGGACCCTAAACCGTCCCCGTCCCCTAACCCTAACCCTAGCCCGAACCCTAACCCTAACCCTTCCCCGAAGCCTGACCCTCAGCCGTCCCCTAATCCTAACCCGTACGCTGACACTAACCCGCGCCCTCACACGTACGCTCCCCCTAGAGCGTTGTCGTACCCTCACCTGGACCCTAAACCGTCCCCGTCCCCTAACCCTAACCCTAGCCCGAACCCTAACCCTAACCCTTCCCCGAAGCCTGACCTTCAGCCGTCCCCTAATCCTAACCCGTACGCTGACACTAACCCGCGCCCTCACACGTACGCTCCCCCTAGAGCGTTGTCGTACCCTCACCTGGACCCTAAACCGTCCCCGTCCCCTAACCCTAACCCTAGCCCGAACCCTAACCCTAACCCTTCCCCGAAGCCTGACCCTCAGCCGTCCCCTAATCCTAACCCGTACGCTGACACTAACCCGCGCCCTCACACGTACGCTCCCCCTAGAGCGTTGTCGTACCCTCACCTGGACCCTAAACCGTCCCCGTCCCCTAACCCTAACCCTAGCCCGAAGCCTAACCCTAACCCTTCCCCGAAGCCTGACCCTCAGCCGTCCCCTAATCCTAACCCGTACGCTGACACTAACCCGCGCCCTCACACGTACGCTCCCCCTAGAGCGTTGTCGTACCCTCACCTGGACCCTAAACCGTCCCCGTCCCCTAACCCTAACCCTAGCCCGAAGCCTAACCCTAACCCTTCCCCGAAGCCTGACCCTCAGCCGTCCCGTAATCCTAACCCGTACGCTGACACTAACCCGCGCCCTCACACGTACGCTCCCCCTAGAGCGTTGTCGTACCCTCACCTGGACCCTAAACCGTCCCCGTCCCCTAACCCTAACCCTAGCCCGAACCCTAACCCTAACCCTTCCCCGAAGCCTGACCCTCAGCCGTCCCCTAATCCTAACCCGTACGCTGACACTAACCCGCGCCCTCACACGTACGCTCCCCCTAGAGCGTTGTCGTACCCTCACCTGGACCCTAAACCGTCCCCGTCCCCTAACCCTAACCCTAGCCCGAAGCCTAACCCTAACCCTTCCCCGAAGCCTGACCCTCAGCCGTCCCCTAATCCTAACCCGTACGCTGACACTAACCCGCGCCCTCACACGTACGCTCACCCTAGAGCGTTGTCGTACCCTCACCTGGACCCTAAACCGTCCCCGTCCCCTAACCCTAACCCTAGCCCGAAGCCTAACCCTAACCCTTCCCTGAAGCCTGACCCTCAGCCGTCCCCTAATCCTAACCCGTACGCTGACACTAACCCGCGCCCTCACACGTACGCTCCCCCTAGAGCGTTGTCGTACCCTCACCTGGACCCTAAACCGTCCCCGTCCCCTAACCCTAACCCTAGCCCGAACCCTAACCCTAACCCTTCACCGAAGCCTGACCCTCAGCCGTCCCCTAATCCTAACCCGTACGCTGACACTAACCCGCGCCCTCACACGTACGCTCCCCCTAGAGCGTTGTCGTACCCTCACCTGGACCCTAAACCGTCCCCGTCCCCTAACCCTAACCCTAGCCCGAACCCTAACCCTAACCCTTCCCCGAAGCCTGACCCTCAGCCGTCCCCTAATCCTAACCCGTACGCTGACACTAACCCGCGCCCTCACACGTACGCTCCCCCTAGAGCGTTGTCGTACCCTCACCTGGACCCTAAACCGTCCCCGTCCCCTAACCCTAACCCTAGCCCGAACCCTAACCCTAACCCTTCCCCGAAGCCTGACCCTCAGCCGTCCCCTAATCCTAACCCGTACGCTGACACTAACCCGCGCCCTCACACGTACGCTCCCCCTAGAGCGTTGTCGTACCCTCACCTGGACCCTAAATCGTCCCCGTCCCCTAACCCTAACCCTATCCCGAACCCTAACCCTAACCCTTCCCCGAAGCCTGGCCTTCAGCCGTCCCCTAATCCTAACCCGTACGCTGACACTAACCCGCGCCCTCACCCGTACGCTCCCCCTAGAGCGTTGTCGTAACCTCACCTGGACCCTAAACCGTCCCCGTCCCCTAACCCTAACCCTAGCCCGAAGCCTAACCCTAACCCTTCCCCGAAGCCTGACCCTCAGCCGTCCCCTAATCCTAACCCGTACGCTGACACTAACCCGCGCCCTCACACGTACGCTCCCCCTAGAGCGTTGTCATACCCTCACCTGGACCCTAAACCGTCCCCGTCCCCTAACCCTAACCCTAGCCCGAACCCTAACCCTAACCCTTCCCCGAAGCCTGACCCTCAGCCGTCCCCTAATCCTAACCCGTACGCTGACACTAACCCGCGCCCTCACACGTACGCTCCCCCTAGAGCGTTGTCGTACCCTCACCTGGACCCTAAACCGTCCCCGTCCCCTAACCCTAACCCTAGCCCGAACCCTAACCCTAACCCTTCCCCGAAGCCTGACCCTCAGCCGTCCCCTAATCCTAACCCGTACGCTGACACTAACCCGCGCCCTCACACGTACGCTCCCCCTAGAGCGTTGTCGTAACCTCACCTGGACCCTAAACCGTCCCCGTCCCCTAACCCTAACCCTAGCCCGAAGCCTAACCCTAACCCTTCCCCGAAGCCTGACCCTCAGCCGTCCCCTAATCCTAACCCGTACGCTGACACTAACCCGCGCCCTCACACGTACGCTCCCCCTAGAGCGTTGTCGTACCCTCACCTGGACCCTAAACCGTCCCCGTCCCCTAACCCTAACCCTAGCCCGAAGCCTAACCCTAACCCTTCCCCGAAGCCTGACCCTCAGCCGTCCCCTAATCCTAACCCGTACGCTGACACTAACCCGCGCCCTCACACGAACGCTCCCCCTAGAGCGTTGTCGTACCCTCACCTGGACCCTAAACCGTCCCCGTCCACTAACCCTAACCCTAGCCCGAAGCCTAAACCTAACCCTTCCCCGAAGCCTGACCCTCAGCCGTCCCCGAATCCTAACCCGTACGCTGATACTAACCCGCGCCCTCACACGTACGCTCCCCCTAGAGCATTGTCGTACCCTCACCTGGACCCTAAACCGTCCCCGTCCCCTAACCCTAACCCTAGCCCGAACCCTAACCCTAACCCTTCCCGAAGCCTGACCCTCAACCGTCCCCTAATCCTAACCCGTACGCTGACACTAACCCACGCCCTCACACGTACGCTCCCCCTAGAGCGTTGTCGTACCCTCACCTGGACCCTAAACCGTCCCCGTCCCCTAACCCTAACCCTAGCCCGAATCCTAACCCTAACCCTTCCCCGAAGCCTGACCCTCAGCCGTCCCCTAATCCTAACCCGTACGCTGACACTAACCCGCGCCCTCACACGTACGCTCCCCCTAGAGCGTTGTCGTACCCTCACCTGGACCCTAAACCGTCCCCGTCCCCTAACCCTAACCCTAGCCCGAACCCTAACCCTAACCCTTCCCCGAAGCCTGACCCTCAGCCGTCCCCTAATCCTAACCCGTACGCTGACACTAACCCGCGCCCTCACACGTACGCTCCACCTAGAGCGTTGTCGTACCCTCACCTGGACCCTAAACCGTCCCCGTCCCCTAACCCTAACCCTAGCCCGAGGCCTAACCCTAACCCTTCCCCGAAGCCTGACCCTCAGCCGTCCCCTAATCCTAACCCGTACGCTGACACTAACCCGCGCCCTCACACGTACGCTCCCCCTTCAGCGTTGTCGTACCCTCACCTGGACCCTAAACCGTCCCCGTCCCCTAACCCTAACCCTAGCCCGAACCCTAACCCTAACCCTTCCCCGAAGCCTGACCCTCAGCCGTCCCCTAATCCTAACCCGTACGCTGACACTAACCCGCGCCCTCACACGTACGCTCCCCCTAGAGCGTTGTCGTACCCTCACCTGGACCCTAAACCGTCCCCGTCCCCTAACCCTAACCCTAGCCCGAACCCTAACCCTAACCCTTCCCCGAAGCCTGACCCTCAGCCGTCCCCTAATCCTAACCCGTACGCTGACACTAACCCGCGCCCTCACACGTACGCTCCCCCTAGAGCGTTGTCGTACCCTCACCTGGACCCTAAACCGTCCCCGTCCCCTAACCCTAACCCTAGCCCGACCCCTAACCCTAACCCTTCCCCGAAGCCTGACCCTCAGCCGTCCCCTAATCCTAACCCGTACGCTGACACTAACCCGCGCCCTCACACGTACGCTCCCCCTAGAGCGCTGTCGTACCCTCACCTGGACCCTAAACCGTCCCCATCCCCTAACCCTAACCCTAGCCCGAGGCCTAACCCTAACCCTTCCCCGAAGCCTGACCCTCAGCCGTCCCCTAATCCTAACCCGTACGCTGACACTAACCCGCGCCCTCACACGTACGCTCCCCCTAGAGCGTTGTCGTACGCTCACCTGGACCCTAAACCGTCCCCGTCCCCTAACCCTAACCCTAGCCCGAACCCTAACCCTAACCCTTCCCGAAGCCTGACCCTCAACCGTCCCCTAATCCTAACCCGTACGCTGACACTAACCCACGCCCTCACACGTACGCTCCCCCTAGAGCGTTGTCGTACCCTCACCTGGACCCTAAACCGTCCCCGTCCCCTAACCCTAACCCTAGCCCGAATCCTAACCCTAACCCTTCCCCGAAGCCTGACCCTCAGCCGTCCCCTAATCCTAACCCGTACGCTGACACTAACCCGCGCCCTCACACGTACGCTCCCCCTAGAGCGTTGTCGTACCCTCACCTGGACCCTAAACCGTCCCCGTCCCCTAACCCTAACCCTAGCCCGAACCCTAACCCTAACCCTTCCCCGAAGCCTGACCCTCAGCCGTCCCCTAATCCTAACCCGTACGCTGACACTAACCCGCGCCCTCACACGTACGCTCCACCTAGAGCGTTGTCGTACCCTCACCTGGACCCTAAACCGTCCCCGTCCCCTAACCCTAACCCTAGCCCGAGGCCTAACCCTAACCCTTCCCCGAAGCCTGACCCTCAGCCGTCCCCTAATCCTAACCCGTACGCTGACACTAACCCGCGCCCTCACACGTACGCTCCCCCTTCAGCGTTGTCGTACCCTCACCTGGACCCTAAACCGTCCCCGTCCCCTAACCCTAACCCTAGCCCGAACCCTAACCCTAACCCTTCCCCGAAGCCTGACCCTCAGCCGTCCCCTAATCCTAACCCGTACGCTGACACTAACCCGCGCCCTCACACGTACGCTCCCCCTAGAGCGTTGTCGTACCCTCACCTGGACCCTAAACCGTCCCCGTCCCCTAACCCTAACCCTAGCCCGAACCCTAACCCTAACCCTTCCCCGAAGCCTGACCCTCAGCCGTCCCCTAATCCTAACCCGTACGCTGACACTAACCCGCGCCCTCACACGTACGCTCCCCCTAGAGCGTTGTCGTACCCTCACCTGGACCCTAAACCGTCCCCGTCCCCTAACCCTAACCCTAGCCCGACCCCTAACCCTAACCCTTCCCCGAAGCCTGACCCTCAGCCGACCCCTAATCCTAACCCGTACGCTGACACTAACCCGCGCCCTCACACGTACGCTCCCCCTAGAGCGCTGTCGTACCCTCACCTGGACCCTAAACCGTCCCCATCCCCTAACCCTAACCCTAGCCCGAGGCCTAACCCTAACCCTTCCCCGAAGCCTGACCCTCAGCCGTCCCCTAATCCTAACCCGTACGCTGACACTAACCCGCGCCCTCACACGTACGCTCCCCCTAGAGCGTTGTCGTACGCTCACCTGGACCCTAAACCGTCCCCGTCCCCTAACCCTAACCCGAACCCTAGCCCGAACCCTAACCCTAACCCTTCCCCGAAGCCTGACCCTCAGCCGTCCCCTAATCCTAACCCGTTCGCTGACACTAACCCGCGCCCTCACACGTACGCTCCCCCTAGAGCGTTGTCGTACCCTCACCTGGACCCTAAACCGTCCCCGTCCCCTAACCCTAACCCTAGCCCGAACCCTAACCCTAACCCTTCCCCGAAGCCTGACCCTCAGCCGTCCCCTAATCCTAACCCGTACGCTGACACTAACCCGCGCCCTCACACGTACGCTCCCCCTAGAGCGTTGTCGTACCCTCACCTGGACCCTAAACCGTCCCCGTCCCCTAACCCTAACCCTAGCCCGAAGCCTAACCCTAACCCTTCCCCGAAGCCTGACCCTCAGCCGTCCCCTAATCCTAACCCGTACGCTGACACTAACCCGCGCCCTCACACGTACGCTCCCCCTAGAGCGTTGTCGTACCCTCACCTGGACCCTAAACCGTCCCCGTCCCCTAACCCTAACCCTAGCCCGAAGCCTAACCCTAACCCTTCCCCGAAGCCTGACCCTCAGCCGTCCCCTAATCCTAACCCGTACGCTGACACTAACCCGCGCCCTCACACGTACGCTCCCCCTAGAGCGTTGTCGTACCCTCACCTGGACCCTAAACCGTCCCCGTCCCCTAACCCTAACCCTAGCCCGAACCCTAACCCTAACCCTTCCCCGAAGCCTGACCCTCAGCCGTCCCCTAATCCTAACCCGTACGCTGACACTAACCCGCGCCCTCACACGTACGCTCCCCCTAGAGCGTTGTCGTACCCTCACCTGGACCCTAAACCGTCCCCGTCCCCTAACCCTAACCCTAGCCCGAACCCTAACCCTAACCCTTCCCCGAAGCCTGACCCTCAGCCGTCCCCTAATCCTAACCCGTACGCTGACACTAACCCGCGCCCTCACACGTACGCTCCCCCTAGAGCGTTGTCGTACCCTCACCTGGACCCTAAACCGTCCCCGTCCCCTAACCCTAACCCTAGCCCGAACCCTAACCCTAACCCTTCCCCGAAGCCTGACCCTCAGCCGTCCCCTAATCCTAACCCGTACGCTGACACTAACCCGCGCCCTCACACGTACGCTCCCCCTAGAGCGTTGTCGTACCCTCACCTGGACCCTAAACCGTCCCCGTCCCCTAACCCTAACCCTAGCCCGAAGCCTAACCCTAACCCTTCCCCGAAGCCTGACCCTCAGCCGTCCCCTAATCCTAACCCGTACGCTGACACTAACCCGCGCCCTCACACGTACGCTCCCCCTAGAGCGTTGTCGTACCCTCACCTGGACCCTAAACCGTCCCCGTCCCCTAACCCTAACCCTAGCCCGAAGCCTAACCCTAACCCTTCCCCGAAGCCTGACCCTCAGCCGTCCCCTAATCCTAACCCGTACGCTGACACTAACCCGCGCCCTCACACGTACGCTCCCCCTAGAGCGTTGTCGTACCCTCACCTGGACCCTAAACCGTCCCCGTCCCCTAACCCTAACCCTAGCCCGAACCCTAACCCTAACCCTTCCCCGAAGCCTGACCCTCAGCCGTCCCCTAATCCTAACCCGTACGCTGACACTAACCCGCGCCCTCACACGTACGCTCCCCCTAGAGCGTTGTCGTACCCTCACCTGGACCCTAAACCGTCCCCGTCCCCTAACCCTAACCCTAGCCCGAACCCTAACCCTAACACTTCCCCGAAGCCTGACCCTCAGCCGTCCCCTAATCCTAACCCGTACGCTGACACTAACCCGCGCCCTCACACGTACGCTCCACCTAGAGCGTTGTCGTACCCTCACCTGGACCCTAAACCGTCCCCGTCCCCTAACCCTAACCCTAGCCCGAACCCTAACCCTAACCCTTCCCCGAAGCCTGACCCTCAGCCGTCCCCTAATCCTAACCCGTACGCTGACACTAACCCGCGCCCTCACACGTACGCTCCACCTAGAGCGTTGTCGTACCCTCACCTGGACCCTAAACCGTCCCCGTCCCCTAACCCTAACCCTAGCCCGAGGCCTAACCCTAACCCTTCCCCGAAGCCTGACCCTCAGCCGTCCCCTAATCCTAACCCGTACGCTGACACTAACCCGCGCCCTCACACGTACGCTCCCCCTAGAGCGTTGTCGTACCCTCACCTGGACCCTAAACCGTCCCCGTCCCCTAACCCTAACCCTAGCCCGAAGCCTAACCCTAACCCTTCCCCGAAGCCTGACCCTCAGCCGTCCCCTAATCCTAACCCGTACGCTGACACTAACCCGCGCCCTCACACGTACGCTCCCCCTAGAGCGTTGTCGTACCCTCACCTGGACCCTAAACCGTCCCCGTCCCCTAACCCTAACCCTAGCCCGAAGCCTAACCCTAACCCTTCCCCGAAGCCTGACCCTCAGCCGTCCCCTAATCCTAACCCGTACGCTGACACTAACCCGCGCCCTCACACGTACGCTCCCCCTAGAGCGTTGTCGTACCCTCACCTGGACCCTAAACCGTCCCCGTCCCCTAACCCTAACCCTAGCCCGAAGCCTAACCCTAACCCTTCCCCGAAGCCTGACCCTCAGCCGTCCCCTAATCCTAACCCGTACGCTGACACTAACCCGCGCCCTCACACGTACGCTCCCCCTAGAGCGTTGTCGTACCCTCACCTGGACCCTAAACCGTCCCCGTCCCCTAACCCTAACCCTAGCCCGAGGCCTAACCCTAACCCTTCCCCGAAGCCTGACCCTCAGCCGTCCCCTAATCCTAACCCGTACGCTGACACTAACCCGCGCCCTCACACGTACGCTCCCCCTAGAGCGTTGTCGTACCCTCACCTGGACCCTAAACCGTCCCCGTCCCCTAACCCTAACCCTAACCCTAGCCCGAACCCTAACCCTAACCCTTCCCCGAAGCCTGACCCTCAGCCGTCCCCTAATCCTAACCCGTACGCTGACACTAACCCGCGCCCTCACACGTACGCTCCCCCTAGAGCGTTGTCGTACCCTCACCTGGACCCTAAACCGTCCCCGTCCCCTAACCCTAACCCTAGCCCGAACCCTAACCCTAACCCTTCCCCGAAGCCTGACCCTCAGCCGTCCCCTAATCCTAACCCGTACGCTGACACTAACCCACGCCCTCACACGTACGCTCCCCCTAGAGCGTTGTCGTACCCTCACCTGGACCCTAAACCGTCCCCGTCCCCTAACCCTAACCCTAGCCCGAACCCTAACCCTAACCCTTCCCCGAAGCCTGACCCTCAGCCGTCCCCTAATCCTAACCCGTACGCTGACACTAACCGGCGCCCTCACACGTACGCTCCCCCTAGAGCGTTGTCGTACCCTCACCTGGACCCTAAACCGTCCCCGTCCCCTAACCCTAACCCTAGCCCGAACCCTAACCCTAACCCTTCCCCGAAGCCTGACCCTCAGCCGTCCCCTAATCCTAACCCGTACGCTGACACTAACCCGCGCCCTCACACGTACGCTCCCCCTAGAGCGTTGTCGTACCCTCACCTGGACCCTAAACCGTCCCCGTCCCCTAACCTTAACCCTAGCCCGAAGCCTAACCCTAACCCTTCCCCGAAGCCTGACCCTCAGCCGTCCCGTAATCCTAACCCGTACGCTGACACTAACCCGCGCCCTCACACGTACGCTCCCCCTAGAGCGTTGTCGTACCCTCACCTGGACGCTAAACCGTCCCCGTCCCCTAACCCTAACCCTAGCCCGAACCCTAACCCTAACCCTTCCCCGAAGCCTGACCCTCAGCCGTCCCCTAATCCTAACCCGTACGCTGATACTAACCCGCGGCCTCACACGTACGCTCCCCCTAGAGCGTTGTCGTACCCTCACCTGGACCCTAAACCGTCCCCGTCCCCTAACCCTAACCCTAGCCCGAAGCCTAACCCTAACCCTTCCCCGAAGCCTGACCCTCAGCCGTCCCCTAATCCTAACCCGTACGCTGACACTAACCCGCGCCCTCACACGTACGCTCCCCCTAGAGCGTTGTCGTACCCTCACCTGGACCCTAAACCGTCCCCGTCCCCTAACCCTAACCCTAGCCCGAACCCTAACCCTAACCCTTCCCCGAAGCCTGACCCTCAGCCGTCCCCTAATCCTAACCCGTACGCTGACACTAACCCGCGCCCTCACACGTACGCTCCCCCTAGAGCGTTGTCGTACCCTCACCTGGACCCTAAACCGTCCCCGTCCCCTAACCCTAACCCTAGCCCGATGCCTAACCCTAACCCTTCCCCGAAGCCTGACCCTCAGCCGTCCCCTAATCCTAACCCGTACGCTGACACTAACCCGCGCCCTCACACGTACGCTCCCCCTAGAGCGTTGTCGTACCCTCACCTGGACCCTAAACCGTCCCCGTCCCCTAACCCTAACCCTAACCCTAGACCGAACCCTAACCCTAACCCTTCCCCGAAGCCTGACCCTCAGCCGTCCCCTAATCCTAACCCGTACGCTGACACTAACCCGCGCCCTCACACGTACGCTCCCCCTAGAGCGTTGTCGTACCCTCACCTGGACCCTAAACCGTCCCCGTCCCCTAACCCTAACCCTAGCCCGAACCCTAACCCTAACCCTTCCCCGAAGCCTGACCCTCAGCCTTCCCCTAATCCTAACCCGTACGCTGACACTAACCCACGCCCTCACACGTACGCTCCCCCTAGAGCGTTGTCGTACCCTCACCTGGACCCTAAACCGTCCCCGTCCCCTAACCCTAACCCTAGCCCGAACCCTAACCCTAACCCTTCCCCGAAGCCTGACCCTCAGCCGTCCCCTAATCCTAACCCGTACGCTGACACTAACCGGCGCCCTCACACGTACGCTCCCCCTAGAGCGTTGTCGTACCCTCACCTGGACCCTAAACCGTCCCCGTCCCCTAACCCTAACCCTAGCCCGAACCCTAACCCTAACCCTTCCCCGAAGCCTGACCCTCAGCCGTCCCCTAATCCTAACCCGTACGCTGACACTAACCCGCGCCCTCACACGTACGCTCCCCCTAGAGCGTTGTCGTACCTTCACCTGGACCCTAAACCGTCCCCGTCCCCTAACCCTAACCCTAGCCCGAAGCCTAACCCTAACCCTTCCCCGAAGCCTGACCCTCAGCCGTCCCCTAATCCTAACCCGTACGCTGACACTAACCCGCGCCCTCACACGTACGCTCCCCCTAGAGCGTTGTCGTACCCTCACCTGGACCCTAAACCGTCCCCGTCCCCTAACCCTAACCCTAGCCCGAACCCTAACCCTAACCCTTCCCCGAAGCCTGACCCTCAGCCGTCCCCTAATCCTAACCCGTACGCTGATACTAACCCGCGGCCTCACACGTACGCTCCCCCTAGAGCGTTGTCGTACCCTCACCTGGACCCTAAACCGTCCCCGTCCCCTAACCCTAACCCTAGCCCGAAGCCTAACCCTAACCCTTCCCCGAAGCCTGACCCTCAGCCGTCCCCTAATCCTAACCCGTACGCTGACACTAACCCGCGCCCTCACACGTACGCTCCCCCTAGAGCGTTGTCGTACCCTCACCTGGACCCTAAACCGTCCCCGTCCCCTAACCCTAACCCTAGCCCGAAGCCTAACCCTAACCCTTCCCCGAAGCCTGACCCTCAGCCGTCCCCTAATCCTAACCCGTACGCTGACACTAACCCGCGCCCTCACACGTACGCTCTCCCTAGAGCGTTGTCGTACCCTCACCTGGACCCTAAACCGTCCCCGTCCCCTAACCCTAACCCTAGCCCGAACCCTAACCCTAACCCTTCCCCGAAGCCTGACCCTCAGCCGTCCCCTAATCCTAACCCGTACGCTGACACTAACCCGCGCCCTCACACGTACGCTCCCCCTAGAGCGTTGTCGTACCCTCACCTGGACCCTAAACCGTCCCCGTCCCCTAACCCTAACCCTAGCCCGAAGCCTAACCCTAACCCTTCCCCGAAGCCTGACCCTCAGCCGTCCCCTAATCCTAACCCGTACGCTGACACTAACCCGCGCCCTCACACGTACGCTCCCCCTAGAGCGTTGTCGTACCCTCACCTGGACCCTAAACCGTCCCCGTCCCCTAACCCTAACCCTAGCCCGAACCCTAACCCTAACCCTTCCCCGAAGCCTGACCCTCAGCCGTCCCCTAATCCTAACCCGTACGCTGACACTAACCCGCGCCCTCACACGTACGCTCCCCCTAGAGCGTTGTCGTACCCTCACCTGGACCCTAAACCGTCCCCGTCCCCTAACCCTAACCCTAGCCCGAACCCTAACCCTAACCCTTCCCCGAAGCCTGACCCTCAGCCGTCCCCTAATCCTAACCCGTACGCTGACACTAACCCGCGCCCTCACACGTACGCTCCCCCTAGAGCGTTGTCGTACCCTCACCTGGACCCTAAACCGTCCCCGTCCCCTAACCCTAACCCTAGCCCTAACCCTAACCCTAACCCTTCCCTGAAGCCTGACCCTCAGCCGTCCCCTAATCCTAACCCGTACGCTGACACTAACCCGCGGCCTCACACGTACGCTCCCCCTAGAGCGTTGTCGTACCCTCACCTGGACCCTAAACCGTCCCCGTCCCCTAACCCTAACCCTAGCCCGAACCCTAACCCTAACCCTTCCCCGAAGCCTGACCCTCAGCCGTCCCCTAATCCTAACCCGTACGCTGACACTAACCCACGCCCTCACACGTACGCTCCCCCTAGAGCGTTGTCGTACCCTCACCTGGACCCTAAACCGTCCCCGTCCCCTAACCCTAACCCTAGCCCGAAGCCTAACCCTAACCCTTCCCCGAAGCCTGACCCTCAGCCGTCCCCTAATCCTAACCCGTACGCTGACACTAACCCGCGCCCTCACACGTACGCTCCCCCTAGAGCGTTGTCGTACCCTCACCTGGACCCTAAACCGTCCCCGTCCCCTAACACTAACCCTAACCCGAAGCCTAACCCTAACCCTTCCCCGAAGCCTGACCCTCAGCCGTCCCCTAATCCTAACCCGTACGCTGACACTAACCCGCGCCCTCACACGTACGCTCCCCCTAGAGCGTTGTCGTACCCTCACCTGGACCCTAAACCGTCCCCGTCCCCTAACCCTAACCCTAGCCCGAACCCTAACCCTAACCCTTCCCCGAAGCCTGACCCTCAGCCGTCCCCTAATCCTAACCCGTACGCTGACACTAACCCGCGCCCTCACACGTACGCTCCCCCTAGAGCGTTGTCGTACCCTCACCTGGACCCTAAACCGTCCCCGTCCCCTAACCCTAACCCTAGCCCGAACCCTAGCCCTAACCCTTCCCCGAAGCCTGACCCTCAGCCGTCCCCTAATCCTAACCCGTACGCTGACACTAACCCGCGCCCTCACACGTACGCTCCCCCTAGAGCGTTGTCGTACCGTCACCTGGACCCTAAACCGTCCCCGTCCCCTAACCCTAACCCTAGCCCGAACCCTAACCCTAACCCTTCCCCGAAGCCTGACCCTCAGCCGTCCCCTAATCCTAACCCGTACGCTGACACTAACACGCGCCCTCACACGTACGCTCCCCCTAGAGCGTTGTCGTACCCTCACCTGGACCCTAAACCGTCCCCGTCCCCTAACCCTAACCCTAGCCCGAACCCTAACCCTAACCCTTCCCCGAAGCCTGACCCTCAGCCGTCCCCTAATCCTAACCCGTACGCTGACACTAACCCGCGCCCTCACACGTACGCTCCCCCTAGAGCGTTGTCCTACCCTCACCTGGACCCTAAACCGTCCCCGTCCCCTAACCCTAACCCTAGCCCGAACCCTAACCCTAACCCTTCCCCGAAGCCTGACCCTCAGCCGTCCCCTAATCCTAACCCGTACGCTGACACTAACCCGCGCCCTCACACGTACGCTCCCCCTAGAGCGTTGTCGTAACCTCACCTGGACCCTAAACCGTCCCCGTCCCCTAACCCTAACCCTAGCCCGACCCCTAACCCTAACACTTCCCCGAAGCCTGACCCTCAGCCGTCCCCTAATCCTAACCCGTACGCTGACACTAACCCACGCCCTCACACGTACGCTCCCCCTAGAGCGTTGTCGTACCCTCACCTGGACCCTAAACCGTCCCCGTCCCCTAACCCTAACCCTAGCCCGAGGCCTAACCCTAACCCTTCCCCGAAGCCTGACCCTCAGCCGTCCCCTAATCCTAACCCGTACGCTGACACTAACCCGCGCCCTCACACGTACGCTCCCCCTAGAGCGTTGTCGTACGCTCACCTGGACCCTAAACCGTCCCCGTCCCCTAACCCTAACCCTAACCCTAGCCCGAACCCTAACCCTAACCCTTCCCCGAAGCCTGACCCTCAGCCGTCCCCTAATCCTAACCCGTTCGCTGACACTAACCCGCGCCCTCACACGTACGCTCCCCCTAGAGCGTTGTCGTACCCTCACCTGGACCCTAAACCGTCCCCGTCCCCTAACCCTAACCCTAGCCCGAACCCTAACCCTAACCCTTCCCCGAAGCCTGACCCTCAGCCGTCCCCTAATCCTAACCCGTACGCTGACACTAACCCGCGCCCTCACACGTACGCTCCCCCTAGAGCGTTGTCGTACCCTCACCTGGACCCCAAACCGTCCCCGTCCCCTAACCCTAACCCTAGCCCGAAGCCTAACCCTAACCCTTCCCCGAAGCCTGACCCTCAGCCGTCCCCTAATCCTAACCCGTACGCTGACACTAACCCGCGCCCTCACACGTACGCTCCCCCTAGAGCGTTGTCGTACCCTCACCTGGACCCTAAACCGTCCCCGTCCCCTAACCCTAACCCTAGCCCGAACCCTAACCCTAACCCTTCCCCGAAGCCTGACCCTCAGCCGTCCCCTAATCCTAACCCGTACGCTGACACTAACCCGCGCCCTCACACGTACGCTCCCCCTAGAGCGTTGTCGTACCCTCACCTGGACCCTAAACCGTCCCCGTCCCCTAACCCTAACCCTAGCCCGAACCCTAACCCTAACCCTTCCCCGAAGCCTGACCCTCAGCCGTCCCCTAATCCTAACCCGTACGCTGACACTAACCCGCGCCCTCACACGTACGCTCCACCTAGAGCGTTGTCGTACCCTCACCTGGACCCTAAACCGTCCCCGTCCCCTAACCCTAACCCTAGCCCGAGGCCTAACCCTAACCCTTCCCCGAAGCCTGACCCTCAGCCGTCCCCTAATCCTAACCCGTACGCTGACACTAACCCGCGCCCTCACACGTACGCTCCCCCTAGAGCGTTGTCGTACCCTCACCTGGACCCTAAACCGTCCCCGTCCCCTAACCCTAACCCTAGCCCGAAGCCTAACCCTAACCCTTCCCCGAAGCCTGACCCTCAGCCGTCCCCTAATCCTAACCCGTACGCTGACACTAACCCGCGCCCTCACACGTACGCTCCCCCTAGAGCGTTGTCGTACCCTCACCTGGACCCTAAACCGTCCCCGTCCCCTAACCCTAACCCTAGCCCGAACCCTAACCCTAACCCTTCCCCGAAGCCTGACCCTCAGCCGTCCCCTAATCCTAACCCGTACGCTGACACTAACCCGCGCCCTCACACGTACGCTCCCCCTAGAGCGTTGTCGTACCCTCACCTGGACCCTAAACCGTCCCCGTCCCCTAACCCTAACCCTAGCCCGAACCCTAACCCTAACCCTTCCCCGAAGCCTGACCCTCAGCCGTCCCCTAATCCTAACCCGTACGCTGACACTAACCCGCGCCCTCACACGTACGCTCCCCCTAGAGCGTTGTCGTACCCTCACCTGGACCCTAAACCGTCCCCGTCCCCTAACCCTAACCCTAGCCCGAGGCCTAACCCTAACCCTTCCCCGAAGCCTGACCCTCAGCCGTCCCCTAATCCTAACCCGTACGCTGACACTAACCCGCGCCCTCACACGTACGCTCCCCCTAGAGCGTTGTCGTACCCTCACCTGGACCCTAAACCGTCCCCGTCCCCTAACCCTAACCCTAACCCTAGCCCGAACCCTAACCCTAACCCTTCCCCGAAGCCTGACCCTCAGCCGTCCCCTAATCCTAACCCGTACGCTGACACTAACCCGCGCCCTCACACGTACGCTCCCCCTAGAGCGTTGTCGTACCCTCACCTGGACCCTAAACCGTCCCCGTCCCCTAACCCTAACCCTAGCCCGAACCCTAACCCTAACCCTTCCCCGAAGCCTGACCCTCAGCCGTCCCCTAATCCTAACCCGTACGCTGACACTAACCCGCGCCCTCACACGTACGCTCCCCCTAGAGCGTTGTCATACCCTCACCTGGACCCTAAACCGTCCCCGTCCCCTAACCCTAACCCTAGCCCGAACCCTAACCCTAACCCTTCCCCGAAGCCTGACCCTCAGCCGTCCCGTAATCCTAACCCGTACGCTGACACTAACCCGCGCCCTCACACGTACGCTCCCCCTAGAGCGTTGTTGTACCCTCACCTGGACCCTAAACCGTCCCCGTCCCCTAACCCTAACCCTAGCCCGAACCCTAACCCTAACCCTTCCCCGAAGCCTGACCCTCAGCCGTCCCCTAATCCTAACCCGTACGCTGACACTAACCCGCGCCCTCACACGTACGCTCCCCCTAGAGCGTTGTCGTACCCTCACCTGGACCCTAAACCGTCCCCGTCCCCTAACCCTAACCCTAGCCCGAACCCTAACCCTAACCCTTCCCCGAAGCCTGACCCTCAGCCGTCCCCTAATCCTAACCCGTACGCTGACACTAACCGGCGCCCTCACACGTACGCTCCCCCTAGAGCGTTGTCGTACCCTCACCTGGACCCTAAACCGTCCCCGTCCCCTAACCCTAACCCTAGCCCGAACCCTAACCCTAACCCTTCCCCGAAGCCTGACCCTCAGCCGTCCCCTAATCCTAACCCGTACGCTGACACTAACCCGCGCCCTCACACGTACGCTCCCCCTAGAGCGTTGTCGTACCCTCACCTGGACCCTAAACCGTCCCCGTCCCCTAACCCTAACCCTAGCCCGAACCCTAACCCTAACCATTCCCCGAAGCCTGACCCTCAGCCGTCCCGTAATCCTAACCCGTACGCTGACACTAACCCGCGCCCTCACACGTACGCTCCCCCTAGAGCGTTGTCGTACCCTCACCTGGACCCTAAACCGTCCCCGTCCCCTAAGCCTAACCCTAGCCCGAACCCTAACCCTAACCCTTCCCCGAAGCCTGACCCTCAGCCGTCCCCTAATCCTAACCCGTACGCTGACACTAACCCGCGCCCTCACACGTACGCTCCCCCTAGAGCGTTGTCGTACCCTCACCTGGACCCTAAACCGTCCCCGTCCCCAAACCCTAACCCTAGCCCGAACCCTAACCCTAACCCTTCCCCGAAGCCTGACCCTCAGCCGTCCCCTAATCCTAACCCGTACGCTGACACTAACACGCGCCCTCACACGTACGCTCCCCCTAGAGCGTTGTCGTACCCTCACCTGGACCCTAAACCGTCCCCGTCCCCTAACCCTAACCCTAGCCCGAAGCCTAACCCTAACCCTTCCCCGAAGCCTGACCCTCAGCCGTCCCCTAATCCTAACCCGTACGCTGACACTAACCCGCGCCCTCACACGTACGCTCCCCCTAGAGCGTTGTCGTACCCTCACCTGGACCCTAAACCGTCCCCGTCCCCTAACCCTAACCCTAGCCCGAAGCCTAACCCTAACCCTTCCCCGAAGCCTGACCCTCAGCCGTCCCCTAATCCTAACCCGTACGCTGACACTAACCCGCGCCCTCACACGTACGCTCCCCCTAGAGCGTTGTCGTACCCTCACCTGGACCCTAAACCGTCCCTGTCCCCTAACCCTAACCCTAGCCCGAACCCTAACCCTAACCCTTCCCCGAAGCCTGACCCTCAGCCGTCCCCTAATCCTAACCCGTACGCTGACACTAACCCACGCCCTCACACGTACGCTCCCCCTAGAGCGTTGTCGTACCCTCACCTGGACCCTAAACCGTCCCCGTCCCCTAACCCTAACCCTAGCCCGAACCCTAACCCTAACCCTTCCCCGAAGCCTGACCCTCAGCCGTCCCCTAATCCTAAACCGTACGCTGACACTAACCCGCGCCCTCACACGTACGCTCCCCCTACAGCGTTGTCGTACCCTCACCTGGACCCTAAACCGTCCCCGTCCCCTAACCCTAACCCTAGCCCGAGGCCTAACCCTAACCCTTCCCCGAAGCCTGACCCTCAGCCGTCCCCTAATCCTAACCCGTACGCTGACACTAACCCGCGCCCTCACACGTACGCTCCCCCTAGAGCGTTGTCGTACCCTCACCTGGACCCTAAACCGTCCCCGTCCCCTAACCCTAACCCTAGCCCGAACCCTAAACCTAACCCTTCCCCGAAGCCTGACCCTCAGCCGTCCCCTAATCCTAACCCGTACGCTGACACTAACCCGCGCCCTCACACGTACGCTCCCCCTAGAGCGTTGTCGTACCCTCACCTGGACCCTAAACCGTCCCCGTCCCCTAACCCTAACCCTAGCCCGAACCCTAACCCTAACTCTTCCCCGAAGCCTGACCCTCAGCCGTCCCCTAATCCTAACCCGAACGCTGACACTAACCCGCGCCCTCACACGTACGCTCCCCCTAGAGCGTTGTCGTACCCTCACCTGGACCCTAAACCGTCCCCGTCCCCTAACCCTAACCCTAGCCCGAACCCTAACCCTAACCCTTCCCCGAAGCCTGACCCTCAGCCGTCCCCTAATCCTAACCCGTACGCTGACACTAACCCGCGCCCTTACACGTACGCTCACACTAGAGCGTTGTCGTACCCTCACCTGGACCCTAAACCGTCCCCGTCCCCTAACCCTAACCCTAGCCCGAACCCTAACCCTAACCCTTCCCCGAAGCCTGACCCTCAGCCGTCCCCTAATCCTAACCCGTACGCTGACACTAACCCGCGCCCTCACACGTACGCTCCCCCTAGAGCGTTGTCGTACCCTCACCTGGACCCTAAACCGTCCCCGTCCCCTAACCCTAACCCTAGCTCGAACCCTAACCCTAACCCTTCCCCGAAGCCTGACCCTCAGCCGTCCCCTAATCCTAACCCGTACGCTGACACTAACCCGCGCCCTCACACGTACGCGCCCCCTAGAGCGTTGTCGTACCCTCACCTGGACCCTAAACCGTCCCCGTCCCCTAACCCTAACCCTAGCCCGAACCCTAACCCTAACCCTTCCCCGAAGCCTGACCCTCAGCCGTCCCCTAATCCTAACCCGTACGCTGACACTAACCCGCGCCCTCACACGTACGCTCCCACTAGAGCGTTGTCGTACCCTCACCTGGACCCTAAACCGTCCCCGTCCCCTAACCCTAACCCTAGCCCGAACCCTAACCCTAACCCTTCCCCGAAGCCTGACCCTCAGCCGTCCCCTAATCCTAACCCGTACGCTGACACTAACCCGCGCCCTCACACGTACGCTCCCCCTAGAGCGTTGTCATACCTTCACCTGGACCCTAAACCGTCCCCGTCCCCTAACCCTAACCCTAGCCCGAACCCTAACCCTAACCCTTCCCCGAAGCCTGACCCTCAGCCGTCCCCTAATCCTAACCCGTACGCTGACACTAACCCGCGCCCTCACACGTACGCTCCCCCTAGAGCGTTGTCGTACCCTCACCTGGACCCTAAACCGTCCCCGTCCCCTAACCCTAACCCTAGCCCGAACCCTAACCCTAACCCTTCCCTGAAGCCTGACCCTCAGCCGTCCCCTAATCCTAACCCGTACGCTGACACTAACCCGCGCCCTCACACGTACGCTCCCCCTAGAGCGTTGTCGTACCCTCACCTGGACCCTAAACCGTCCCCGTCCCCTAACCCTAACCCTAGCCCGAACCCTAACCCTAACTCTTCCCCGAAGCCTGACCCTCAGCCGTCCCCTAATCCTAACCCGTACGCTGACACTAACCCGCGCCCTCACACGTACGCTCCCCCTAGAGCGTTGTCGTACCCTCACCTGGACCCTAAACCGTCCCCGTCCCCTAACCCTAACCCTAGCCCGAACCCTAACCCTAACCCTTCCCCGAAGCCTGACCCTCAACCGTCCCCTAATCCTAACCCGTACGCTGACACTAACCCGCGCCCTCACACGTACGCTCCCCCTAGAGCGTTGTCGTACCCTCACCTGGACCCTAAACCGTCCCCGTCCCCTAACCCTAACCCTAGCCCGAACCCTAACCCTAACCCTTCCCCGAAGCCTGACCCTCAGCCGTCCCCTAATCCTAACCCGTACGCTGACACTAACCCGCGCCCTCACACGTACGCTCCCCCTAGAGCGTTGTCGTACCCTCACCTGGACCCTAAACCGTCCCCATCCCCTAACCCTAACCCTAGCCCGAACCCTAACCCTAACTCTTCCCCGAAGCCTGACCCTCAGCCGTCCCCTAATCCTAACCCGTACGCTGACACTAACCCGCGCCCTCACACGTACGCTCCCCCTAGAGCGTTGTCGTACCCTCACCTGGACCCTAAACCGTCCCCGTCCCCTAACCCTAACCCTAGCCCGAACCCTAACCCTAACCCTTCCCCGAAGCCTGACCCTCAGCCGTCCCCTAATCCTAACCCGTACGCTGACACTAACCCGCGCCCTCACACGTACGCTCCCCCTAGAGCGTTGTCGTACCCTCACCTGGACCCTAAACCGTCCCCGTCCCCTAACCCTAACCCTAGCCCGAACCCTAACCCTAACCCTTCCCCGAAGCCTGACCCTCAGCCGTCCCCTAATCCTAACCCGTACGCTGACACTAACCCGCGCCCTCACACGTACGCTCCCCCTAGAGCGTTGTCGTACCCTCACCTGGACCCTAAACCGTCCCCGTCCCCTAACCCTAACCCTAGCCCGAACCCTAACCCTAACCCTTCCCCGAAGCCTGACCCTCAGCCGTCCCCTAATCCTAACCCGTACGCTGACACTAACCCGCGCCCTCACACGTACGCTCCCCCTAGAGCGTTGTCGTACCCTCACCTGGACCCTAAACCGTCCCCGTCCCCTAACCCTAACCCTAGCCCGAACCCTAACCCTAACCCTTCCCCGAAGCCTGACCCTCAGCCATCCCCTAATCCTAACCCGTACGCTGACACTAACCCGCGCCCTCACACGTACGCTCCCCCTAGAGCGTTGTCGTACCCTCACCTGGACCCTAAACCGTCCCCGTCCCCTAACCCTAACCCTAGCCCGAAGCCTAACCCTAACCCTTCCCCGAAGCCTGACCCTCAGCCGTCCCCAATCCTAACCCGTACGCTGACACTAACCCGCGCCCTCACACGTACGCTCCCCCTAGAGCGTTGTCGTACCCTCACCTGGACCCTAAACCGTCCCCGTCCCCTAACCCTAACCCTAGCCCGAACCCTAACCCTAACCCTTCCCCGAAGCCTGACCCTCAGCCGTCCCCTAATCCTAACCCGTACGCTGACACTAACCCGCGCCCTCACATGTACGCTCCCCCTAGAGCGTTGTCGTACCCTCACCTGGACCCTAAACCGTCCCCGTCCCCTAACCCTAACCCTAGCCCGAAGCCTAACCCTAACCCTTCCCCGAAGCCTGACCCTCAGCCGTCCCCTAATCCTAACCCGTACGCTGACACTAACCCGCGCCCTCACACGTACGCTCCCCCTAGAGCGTTGTCGTACCCTCACCTGGACCCTAAACCGTCCCCGTCCCCTAACCCTAACCCTAGCCCGAACCCTAACCCTAACCCTTCCCCGAAGCCTGACCCTCAGCCGTCCCCTAATCCTAACCCGTACGCTGACACTAACCCGCGCCCTCACACGTACGCTCCCCCTAGAGCGTTGTCGTACCCTCACCTGGACCCTAAACCGTCCCCGTCCCCTATCCCTAACCCTAGCCCGAAGCCTAACCCTAACCCTTCCCCGAAGCCTGACCCTCAGCCGTCCCATAATCCTAACCCGTACGCTGACACTAACCCGCGCCCTCACACGTACGCTCCCCCTAGAGCGTTGTCGTACCCTCACCTGGACCCTAAACCCTCCCCATCCCCTAACCCTAACCCTAGCCCGAAGCCTAACCCTAACCCTTCCCCGAAGCCTGACCCTCAGCCGTCCCCTAATCTTAACCCGTACGCTGACACTAACCCGCGCCCTCACACGTACGCTCCCCCTAGAGCGTTGTCGTACCCTCACCTGGACTCTAAACCGTCCCCGTCCCCTAACCCTAACCCTAGCCCGAAGCCTAAACGTAACCTTTCCCCGAAGCCTGACCCTCAGCCGTCCCCTAATCCTAACCCGTACGCTGACACTAACCCGCGCCCTCACACGTACGCTCCCCCTAGAGCGTTGTCGTACCCTCACCTGGACCCTAAACCGTCCCCGTCCCCTAACCCTAACCCTAGCCCGAACCCTGACCCTAACCCTTCCCCGAAGCCTGACCCTCAGCCGTCCCCTAATCCTAACTCGTACGCTGACACTAACCCGCGCCCTCACACGTACGCTCCCGCTAGAGCGTTGTCGTACCCTCACCTGGACCCTAAACCGTCCCCGTCCCCTAACCCTAACCCTAGCCCGAACCCTAACCCTAACCCTTCCCCGAAGCCTGACCCTCAGCCGTCCCCTAATCCTAACCCGTACGCTGACACTAACCCGCGCCCTCACACGTACGCTCCCCCTAGAGCGTTGTCGTACCCTCACCTGGACGCTAAACCGTCCCCGTCCCCTAACCCTAACCCTAGCCCGAACCCTAACCCTAACCCTTCCCCGAAGCCTGACCCTCAGCCGTCCCCTAATCCTAACCCGTACGCAGACACTAACCCGCGCCCTCACACGTACGCTCCCCCTAGAGCGTTGTCGTACCCTCACCTGGACCCTAAACCGTCCCCGTCCCCTAACCCTAACCCTAGCCCGAACCCTAACCCTAACCCTTCCCCGAAGCGTGACCCTCAGCCGTCCCCTAATCCTAACCCGTACGCTGACACTAACCCGTGCCCTCACACGTACGCTCCCCCTAGAGCGTTGTCGTACCCTCACCTGGACCCTAAACCGTCCGTGTCCCCTAACCCTAACCCTAGCCCGAACCCTAACCCTAACCCTTCCCCGAAGCCTGACCCTCAGCCGTCCCCTAATCCTAACCCGTACGCTGACACTAACCCGCGCCCTCACACGTTCGCTCCCCCTAGAGCGTTGTCGTACCCTCACCTGGACCCTAAACCGTCCCCGTCCCCTAACCCTAACCCTAGCCCGAACCCTAACCCTAACCCTTCCCCGAAGCCTGACCCTCAGCCGTCCCCTAATCCTAACCCGTACGCTGACACTAACCCGCGCCCTCACACGTACGCTCCCCCTAGAGCGTTGTCGTAACCTCACCTGGACCCTAAACCGTCCCCGTCCCCTAACCCTAACCCTAGCCCGAAGCCTAACCCTAACTCTTCCCCGAAGCCTGACCCTCAGCCGTCCCCTAATCCTAACCCGTACGCTGACACTAACCTGCGCCCTCAACACGTACGCTCCCCCTAGAGCGTTGTCGTACCCTCACCTGGACCCTAAACCGTCCCCGTCCCCTAACCCTAACCCTAGCCCGAACCCTAACCCTAACCCTTCCCCGAAGCCTGACCCTCAGCCGTCCCCTAATCCTAACCCGTACGCTGACACTAACCCGCGCCCTCACACGTACGCTCCCCCTAGAGCGTTGTCGTACCCTCACCTGGACCCTAAACCGTCCCCGTCCCCTAACCCTAACCCTAGCCCGAACCCTAACCCTAACCCTTCCCCGAAGCCTGACCCTCAGCCGTCCCCTAATCCTAACCCGTACGCTGACACTAACCCGCGCCCTCACACGTACGCTCCCCCTAGAGCGTTGTCGTACCCTCACCTGGACCCTAAACCGTCCCCGTCCCCTAACCCTAACCCTAGCCCGAACCCTAACCCTAACCCTTCCCCGAAGCCTGACCCTCAGCCGTCCCCTAATCCTAACCCGTACGCTGACACTAACCCGCGCCCTCACACGTACGCTCCCCCTAGAGCGTTGTCGTACCCTCACCTGGACCCTAAACCGTCCCCGTCCCCTAACCCTAACCCTAGCCCGAACCCTAACCCTAACCCTTCCCCGAAGCCTGACCCTCAGCCGTCCCCTAATCCTAACCCGTACGCTGACACTAACCCGCGCCCTCACACGTACGCTCCCCCTAGAGCGTTGTCGTACCCTCACCTGGACCCTAAACCGTCCCCGTCCCCTAACCCTAACCCTAGCCCGAGGCCTAACCCTAACCCTTCCCCGAAGCCTGACCCTCAGCCGTCCCCTAATCCTAACCCGTACGCTGACACTAACCCGCGCCCTCACACGTACGCTCCCCCTAGAGCGTTGTCGTACCCTCACCTAGACCCTAAACCGTCCCCGTCCCCTAACCCTAACCCTAGCCCGAACCCTAACCCTAACCCTTCCCCGAAGCCTGACCCTCAGCCGTCCCCTAATACTAACCCGTACGCTGACACTAACCCGCGCCCTCACACGTACGCTCCCCCTAGAGCGTTGTCGTACCCTCACCTGGACCCTAAACCGTCCCCGTCCCCTAACCCTAACCCTAGCCCGAACCCTAACCCTAACCCTTCCCCGAAGCCTGACCCTCAGCCGTCCCCTAATCCTAACCCGTACGCTGACACTAACCCGCGCCCTCACACGTACGCTCCCCCTAGAGCGTTGTCGTACCCTCACCTGGACCCTAAACCGTCCCCGTCCCCTAACCCTAACCCTAGCCCGAACCCTAACCCTAACCCTTCCCCGAAGCCTGACCCTCAGCCGTCCCCTAATCCTAACCCGTACGCTGACACTAACCCGCGCCCTCACACGTACGCTCCCCCTAGAGCGTTGTCGTACCCTCACCTGGACCCTAAACCGTCCCCGTCCCCTAACCCTAACCCTAGCCCGAACCCTAACCCTAACCCTTCCCCGAAGCCTGACCCTCAGCCGTCCCCTAATCCTAACCCGTACGCTGACACTAACCCGCGCCCTCACACGTACGCTCCCCCTAGAGCGTTGTCGTACCCTCACCTGGACCCTAAACCGTCCCCGTCCCCTAACCCTAACCCTAGCCCGAAGCCTAACCCTAACCCTTCCCCGAAGCCTGACCCTCAGCCGTCCCCTAATCCTAACCCGTACGCTGACACTAACCCGCGCCCTCACACGTACGCTCCCCCTAGAGCGTTGTCGTACCCTCACCTGGACCCTAAACCGTCCCCGTCCCCTAACCCTAACCCTAGCCCGAAGCCTAACCCTAACCCTTCCCCGAAGCCTGACCCTCAGCCGTCCCCTAATCCTAACCCGTACGCTGACACTAACCCGCGCCCTCACACGTACGCTCCCCCTAGAGCGTTGTCGTACCCTCACCTGGACCCTAAACCGTCCCCGTCCCCTAACCCTAACCCTAGCCCGAAGCCTAACCCTAACCCTTCCCCGAAGCCTGACCCTCAGCCGTCCCCTAATCCTAACCCGTACGCTGACACTAACCCACGCCCTCACACGTACGCTCCCCCTAGAGCGTTGTCGTACCCTCACCTGGACCCTAAACCGTCCCCGTCCCCTAACCCTAACCCTAGCCCGAGGCCTAATCCTAACCCTTCCCCGAAGCCTGATCCTCAGCCGTCCCCTAATCCTAACCCGTACGCTGACACTAACCCGCGCCCTCACACGTACGCTCCCCCTAGAGCGTTGTCGTACCCTCACCTGGACCCTAAACCGTCCCCGTCCCCTAACCCTAACCCTAGCCCGAACCCTAACCCTAACCCTTCCCCGAAGCCTGACCCTCAGCCGTCCCCTAATCCTAACCCGTACGCTGACACTAACCCACGCCCTCACACGTACGCTCCCCCTAGAGCGTTGTCGTACCCTCACCTGGACCCTAAACCGTCCCCGTCCCCTAACCCTAACCCTAGCCCGAACCCTAACCCTAACCCTTCCCCGAAGCCTGACCCTCAGCCGTCCCCTAATCCTAACCCGTACGCTGACACTAACCCGCGCCCTCACACGTACGCTCCCCCTAGAGCGTTGTCGTACCCTCACCTGGACCCTAAACCGTCCCCGTCCCCTAACCCTAACCCTAGCCCGAGGCCTAACCCTAACCCTTCCCCGAAGCCTGACCCTCAGCCGTCCCCTAATCCTAACCCGTACGCTGACACTAACCCGCGCCCTCACACGTACGCTCCCCCTAGAGCGTTGTCGTACCCTCACCTGGACCCTAAACCGTCCCCGTCCCCTAACCCTAACCCTAGCCCGAACCCTAACCCTAACCCTTCCCCGAAGCCTGACCCTCAGCCGTCCCCTAATCCTAACCCGTACGCTGACACTAACCCGCGCCCTCACACGTACGCTCCCCCTAGAGCGTTGTCGTACCCTCACCTGGACCCTAAACCCTCCCCGTCCCCTAACCCTAACCCTAGCCCGAAGCCTAACCCTAACCCTTCCCCGAAGCCTGACCCTCAGCCGTCCCCTAATCCTAACCCGTACGCTGACACTAACCCGCGCCCTCACACGTACGCTCCCCCTAGAGCGTTGTCGTACCCTCACCTGGACCCTAAACCGTCCCCGTCCCCTAACCCTAACCCTAGCCCGAAGCCTAACCCTAACCCTTCCCCGAAGCCTGACCCTCAGCCGTCCCCTAATCCTAACCCGTACGCTGACACTAACCCACGCCCTCACACGTACGCTCCCCCTAGAGCGTTGTCGTACCCTCACCTGGACCCTAAACCGTCCCCGTCCCCTAACCCTAACCCTAGCCCGAGGCCTAATCCTAACCCTTCCCCGAAGCCTGATCCTCAGCCGTCCCCTAATCCTAACCCGTACGCTGACACTAACCCGCGCCCTCACACGTACGCTCCCCCTAGAGCGTTGTCGTACCCTTACCTGGACCCTAAACCGTCCCCGTCCCCTAACCCTAACCCTAGCCCGAACCCTAACCCTAACCCTTCCCCGAAGCCTGACCCTCAGCCGTCCCCTAATCCTAACCCGTACGCTGACACTAACCCACGCCCTCACACGTACGCTCCCCCTAGAGCGTTGTCGTACCCTCACCTGGACCCTAAACCGTCCCCGTCCCCTAACCCTAACCCTAGCCCGAACCCTAACCCTAACCCTTCCCCGAAGCCTGACCCTCAGCCGTCCCCTAATCTAACCCGTACGCTGACACTAACCCGCGCCCTCACACGTACGCTCCCCCTAGAGCGTTGTCGTACCCTCACCTGGACCCTAAACCGTCCCCGTCCCCTAACCCTAACCCTAGCCCGAGGCCTAACCCTAACCCTTCCCCGAAGCCTGACCCTCAGCCGTCCCCTAATCCTAACCCGTACGCTGACACTAACCCGCGCCCTCACACGTACGCTCCCCCTAGAGCGTTGTCGTACCCTCACCTGGACCCTAAACCGTCCCCGTCCCCTAACCCTAACCCTAGCCCGAACCCTAACCCTAACCCTTCCCCGAAGCCTGACCCTCAGCCGTCCCCTAATCCTAACCCGTACGCTGACACTAACCCGCGCCCTCACACGTACGCTCCCCCTAGAGCGTTGTCGTACCCTCACCTGGACCCTAAACCGTCCCCGTCCCCTAACCCTAACCCTAGCCCGAACCCTAACCCTAACCCTTCCCCGAAGCCTGACCCTCAGCCGTCCCCTAATCCTAACCCGTACGCTGACACTAACCCGCGCCCTCACACGTACGCTCCCCCTAGAGCGTTGTCGTACCCTCACCTGGACCCTAAACCGTCCCCGTCCCCTAACCCTAACCCTAGCCCGAACCCTAACCCTAACCCTTCCCCGAAGCCTGACCCTCAGCCGTCCCCTAATCCTAACCCGTACGCTGACACTAACCCGCGCCCTCACACGTACGCTCCCCCTAGAGCGTTGTCGTACCCTCACCTGGACCCTAAACCGTCCCCGTCCCCTAACCCTAACCCTAGCCCGAACCCTAACCCTAACCCTTCCCCGAAGCCTGACCCTCAGCCGTCCCCTAATCCTAACCCGTACGCTGACACTAACCCGCGCCCTCACACGTACGCTCCCCCTAGAGCGTTGTCGTACCCTCACCTGGACCCTAAACCGTCCCCGTCCCCTAACCCTAACCCTAGCCCGAAGCCTAACCCTAACCCTTCCCCGAAGCCTGACCCTCAGCCGTCCCCTAATCCTAACCCGTACGCTGACACTAACCCAGCGCCCTCACACGTACGCTCCCCCTAGAGCGTTGTCGTACCCTCACCTGGACCCTAAACCGTCCCCGTCCCCTAACCCTAACCCTAGCCCGAAGCCTAACCCTAACCCTTCCCCGAAGCCTGACCCTCAGCCGTCCCCTAATCCTAACCCGTACGCTGACACTAACCCGCGCCCTCACACGTACGCTCCCCCTAGAGCGTTGTCGTACCCTCACCTGGACCCTAAACCGTCCCCGTCCCCTAACCCTAACCCTAGCCCGAAGCCTAACCCTAACCCTTCCCCGAAGCCTGACCCTCAGCCGTCCCCTAATCCTAACCCGTACGCTGACACTAACCCGCGCCCTCACACGTACGCTCCCCCTAGAGCGTTGTCGTACCCTCACCTGGACCCTAAACCGTCCCCGTCCCCTAACCCTAACCCTAGCCCGAAGCCTAACCCTAACCCTTCCCCGAAGCCTGACCCTCAGCCGTCCCCAATCCTAACCCGTACGCTGACACTAACCCGCGCCCTCACACGTACGCTCCCCCTAGAGCATTGTCGTACCCTCACCTGGACCCTAAACCGTCCCCGTCCCCTAACCCTAAACCTAGCCCGAGGCCTAACCCTAACCCTTCCCCGAAGCCTGACCCTCAGCCGTCCCCTAATCCTAACCCGTACGCTGACACTAACCCGCGCCCTCACACGTACGCTCCCCCTAGAGCGTTGTCGTACCCTCACCTGGACCCTAAACCGTCCCCGTCCCCTAACCCTAACCCTAGCCCGAACCCTAACCCTAACCCTTCCCCGAAGCCTGACCCTCAGCCGTCCCCTAATCCTAACCCGTACGCTGACACTAACCCGCGCCCTCACACGTACGCTCCCCCTAGAGCGTTGTCGTACCCTCACCTGGACCCTAAACCGTCCCCGTCCCCTAACCCTAACCCTAGCCCGAACCCTAACCCTAACCCTTCCCCGAAGCCTGACCCTCAGCCGTCCCCTAATCCTAACCCGTACGCTGACACTAACCCGCGCCCTCACACGTACGCTCCCCCTAGAGCGTTGTCGTACCCTCACCTGGACCCTAAACCGTCCCCGTCCCCTAACCCTAACCCTAGCCCGAACCCTAACCCTAACCCTTCCCCGAAGCCTGACCCTCAGCCGTCCCCTAATCCTAACCCGTACGCTGACACTAACCCGCGCCCTCACACGTACGCTCCCCCTAGAGCGTTGTCGTACCCTCACCTGGACCCTAAACCGTCCCCGTCCCCTAACCCTAACCCTAGCCCGAACCCTAACCCTAACCCTTCCCCGAAGCCTGACCCTCAGCCGTCCCCTAATCCTAACCCGTACGCTGACACTAACCCGCGCCCTCACACGTACGCTCCCCCTAGAGCGTTGTCGTACCCTCACCTGGACCCTAAACCGTCCCCGTCCCCTAACCCTAACCCTAGCCCGAACCCTAACCCTAACCCTTCCCCGAAGCCTGACCCTCAGCCGTCCCCTAATCCTAACCCGTACGCTGACACTAACCCGCGCCCTCACACGTACGCTCCCCCTAGAGCGTTGTCGTACCCTCACCTGGACCCTAAACTGTCCCCGTCCCCTAACCCTAACCCTAGCCCGAACCCTAACCCTAACCCTTCCCCGAAGCCTTACCCTCAGCCGTCACCTAATCCTAACCCGTACGCTGACACTAACCCGCGCCCTCACACGAACGCTCCCCCTAGAGCGTTGTCGTACCCTCACCTGGACCCTAAACCGTCCCCGTCCCCTAACCCTAACCCTAGCCCGAACCCTAACCCTAACCCTTCCCCGAAGCCTGACCCTCAGCCGTCCCCTAATCCTAACCCGTACGCTGACACTAACCCGCGCCCTCACACGTACGCTCCCCCTAGAGCGTTGTCGTACCCTCACCTGGACCCTAAACCGTCCCCGTCCCCTAACCCTAACCCTAGCCCGAACCCGAACCCTAACCCTTCCCCGAAGCCTGACCCTCAGCCGTCCCCTAATCCTAACCCGTACGCTGACACTAACCCGCGCCCTCACACGTACGCTCCTCCTAGAGCGTTGTCGTACTCTCACCTGGACCCTAAACCGTCCCCGTCCCCTAACCCTAACCCTAGCCCGAACCCTAACCCTAACCCTTCCCCGAAGCCTGACCCTCAGCCGTCCCCTAATCCTAACCCGTACGCTGACACTAACCCGCGCCCTCACACGTACGCTCCCCCTAGAGCGTTGTCGTACCCTCACCTGGACCCTAAACCGTCCCCGTCCCCTAACCCTAACCCTAGCCCGAACCCTAAGCCTAACCCTTCCCCGAAGCCTGACCCTCAGCCGTCCCCTAATCCTAACCCGTACGCTGACACTAACCCGCGCCCTCACACGTACCCTCCCCCTAGAGCGTTGTCGTACCCTCACCTGGACCCTAAACCGTCCCCGTCCCCTAACCCTAACCCTAGCCCGAACCCTAACCCTAACCCTTCCCCGAAGCCTGACCCTCAGCCGTCCCCTAATCCTAACCCGTACGCTGACACTAACCCGCGCCCTCACACGTACCCTCCCCCTAGAGCGTTGTCGTACCCTCACCTGGACCCTAAACCGTCCCCGTCCCCTAACCCTAACCCTAGCCCGAGGCCTAACCCTAACCCTTCCCCGAAGCCTGACCCTCAGCCGTCCCCTAATCCTAACCCGTACGCTGACACTAACCGGCGCCCTCACACGTACGCTCCCCCTAGAGCGTTGTCGTACCCTCACCTGGACCCTAAACCGTCCCCGTCCCCTAACCCTAACCCTAGCCCGAGGTCTAACCCTAACCCTTCCCCGAAGCCTGACCCTCAGCCGTCCCCTAATCCTAACCCGTACGCTGACACTAACCCGCGTCCTCACACGTACGCTCCCCCTAGAGCGTTGTCGTACCCTCACCTGGACCCTAAACCGTCCCCGTCCCCTAACCCTAACCCTAGCCCGAACCCTAACCCTAACCCTTCCCCGAAGCCTGACCCTCAGCCGTCCCCTAATCCTAACCCGTACGCTGACACTAACCCGCGCCCTCACACGTACGCTCCCCCTAGAGCGTTGTCGTACCCTCACCTGGACCCTAAACCGTCCCCGTCCCCTAACCCTAACCCTAGCCCGAACCCTAACCCTAACCCTTCCCCGAAGCCTGACCCTCAGCCGTCCCCTAATCCTAACCCGTACGCTGACACTAACCCGCGCCCTCACACGTACGCTCCCCCTAGAGCGTTGTCGTACCCTCACCTGGACCCTAAACCGTCCCCGTCCCCTAACCCTAACCCTAGCCCGAACCCTAACCCTAACCCTTCCCCGAAGCCTGACCCTCAGCCGTCCCCTAATCCTAACCCGTACGCTGACACTAACCCGCGCCCTCACACGTACGCTCCCCCTAGAGCGTTGTCGTACCCTCACCTGGACCCTAAACCGTCCCCGTCCCCTAACCCTACCCCGAACCCTAACCCTAACCCTTCCCCGAAGCCTGACCCTCAGCCGTCCCCTAATCCTAACCCGTACGCTGACACTAACCCGTGCCCTCACACGTACGCTCCCCCTAGAGCGTTGTCGTACCCTCACCTGGACCCTAAACCGTCCCCGTCCCCTAACCCTACCCCGAACCCTAACCCTAACCCTTCCCCGAAGCCTGACCCTCAGCCGTCCCCTAATCCTAACCCGTACGCTGACACTAACCCGCGCCCTCACACGTACGCTCCCCCTAGAGCGTTGTCGTACCCTCACCTGGACCCTAAACCGTCCCCGTCCCCTAACCCTAACCCTAGCCCGAACCCTAACCCTAACCCTTCCCCGAAGCCTTACCCTCAGCCGTCACCTAATCCTAACCCGTACGCTGACACTAACCCGCGCCCTCACACGAACGCTCCCCCTAGAGCGTTGTCGTACCCTCACCTGGACCCTAAACCGTCCCCGTCCCCTAACCCTAACCCTAGCCCGAAGCCTAACCCTAACCCTTCCCCGAAGCCTGACCCTCAGCCGTCCCCTAATCCTAACCCGTACGCTGACACTAACCCGCGCCCTCACACGTACGCTCCCCCTAGAGCGTTGTCGTACCCTCACCTGGACCCTAAACCGTCCCCGTCCCCTAACCCTAACCCTAGCCCGAACCCGAACCCTAACCCTTCCCCGAAGCCTGACCCTCAGCCGTCCCCTAATCCTAACCCGTACGCTGACACTAACCCGCGCCCTCACACGTACGCTCCTCCTAGAGCGTTGTCGTACTCTCACCTGGACCCTAAACCGTCCCCGTCCCCTAACCCTAACCCTAGCCCGAACCCTAACCCTAACCCTTCCCCGAAGCCTGACCCTCAGCCGTCCCCTAATCCTAACCCGTACGCTGACACTAACCCGCGCCCTCACACGTACGCTCCCCCTAGAGCATTGTCGTACCCTCACCTGGACCCTAAACCGTCCCCGTCCCCTAACCCTAACCCTAGCCCGAAGCCTAAACGTAACCTTTCCCCGAAGCCTGACCCTCAGCCGTCCCCTAATCCTAACCCGTACGCTGACACTAACCCGCGCCCTCACACGTACGCTCCCCCTAGAGCGTTGTCGTACCCTCACCTGGACCCTAAACCGTCCCTGTCCCCTAACCCTACCCCGAACCCTAACCCTAACCCTTCCCCGAAGCCTGACCCTCAGCCGTCCCCTAATCCTAACCCGTACGCTGACACTAACCCGCGCCCTCACACGTACGCTCCCCCTAGAGCGTTGTCGTACCCTCACCTGGACCCTAAACCGTCCCCGTCCCCTAACCCTAACCCTAGCCCGAACCCTAACCCTAACCCTTCCCCGAAGCCTTACCCTCAGCCGTCACCTAATCCTAACCCGTACGCTGACACTAACCCGCGCCCTCACACGAACGCTCCCCCTAGAGCGTTGTCGTACCCTCACCTGGACCCTAAACCGTCCCCGTCCCCTAACCCTAACCCTAGCCCGAACCCTAACCCTAACCCTTCCCCGAAGCCTGACCCTCAGCCGTCCCCTAATCCTAACCCGTACGCTGACACTAACCCGCGCCCTCACACGTACGCTCCCCCTAGAGCGTTGTCGTACCCTCACCTGGACCCTAAACCGTCCCCGTCCCCTAACCCTAACCCTAGCCCGAAGCCTAACCCTAACCCTTCCCCGAAGCCTGACCCTCAGCCGTCCCCTAATCCTAACCCGTACGCAGACACTAACCCGCGCCCTCACACGTACGCTCCCCCTAGAGCGTTGTCGTACCCTCACCTGGACCCTAAACCGTCCCCGTCCCCTAACCCTAACCCTAGCCAGAACCCTAACCCTAACCCTTCCCCGAAGCCTGACCCTCAGCCGTCCCCTAATCCTAACCCGTACGCTGACACTAACCCGCGCCCTCACACGTACGCTCCCCCTAGAGCGTTGTCGTACCCTCACCTGGACCCTAAACCGTCCCCGTCCCCGTCCCCTAACCCTAACCCTAGCCCGAACCCTAACCCTAACACTTCCCCGAAGCCTGACCCTCAGCCGTCCCCTAATCCTAACCCGTACGCTGACACTAACCCGCGCCCTCACACGTACCCTCCCCCTAGAGCGTTGTCGTACCCTCACCTGGACCCTAAACCGTCCCCGTCCCCTAACCCTAACCCTAGCCCGAACCCTAACCCTAACCCTTCCCCGAAGCCTGACCCTCAGCCGTCCCCTAATCCTAACCCGTACGCTGACACTAACCCACGCCCTCACACGTACGCTCCCCCTAGAGCGTTGTCGTACCCTCACCTGGACCCTAAACCGTCCCCGTCCCCTAACCCTAACCCTAGCCCGAACCCTAACCCTAACCCTTCCCCGAAGCCTGACCCTCAGCCGTCCCCTAATCCTAACGCGTACGCTGACACTAACCCGCGCCCTCACACGTACCCTCCTCCTAGAGCGTTGTCGTACCCTCACCTGGACCCTAAACCGTCCCCGTCCCCTAACCCTAACCCTAGCCCGAACTCTAACCCTAACCCTTCCCCGAAGCCTGACCCTCAGCCGTCCCCTAATCCTAACCCGTACGCTGACACTAACCCGCGCCCTCACACGTACGCTCCCCCTAGAGCGTTGTCGTACCCTCACCTGGACCCTAAACCGTCCCCGTCCCCTAACCCTAACCTTAGCCCGAATCCTAACCCTAACCCTTCCCCGAAGCCTGACACTCAGCCGTCCCCTAATCCTAACCCGTACGCTGACACTAACCCGCGCCCTCACACGTACGCTCCCCCTAGAGCGTTGTCGTACCCTCACCTGGACCCTAAACCGTCCCCGTCCCCTAACCCTAACCCTAGCCCGAGGCCTAACCCTAATCCTTCCCCGAAGCCTGACCCTCAGCCGTCCCCTAATCCTAACCCGTACGCTGACACTAACCCGCGCCCTCACACGTACGCTCCCCCTAGAGCGTTGTCGTACCCTCACCTGGACCCTAAACCGTCCCCGTCCCCTAACCCTAACCCTAGCCCGAACCCTAACCCTAAACCTTCCCCGAAGCCTGACCCTCAGCCGTCCCCTAATCCTAACCCGTACGCTGACACTAACCCGCGCCCTCACACGTACGCTACCCCTAGAGCGTTGTCGTACCCTCACCTGGACCCTAAACCGTCCCCGTCCCCTAACCCTAACCCTAGCCAGAACCCTAACCCTAACCCTTCCCCGAAGCCTGACCCTCAGCCGTCCCCTAATCCTAACCCGTACGCTGACACTAACCCACGCCCTCACACGTACGCTCCCCCTAGAGCGTTGTCGTACCCTCACCTGGACCCTAAACCGTCCCTGTCCCCTAACCCTAACCCTAGCCCGAACCCTAACCCTAACCCTTCCCCGAAGCCTGACCCTCAGCCGTCCCCTAATCCTAACCCGTACGCTGACACTAACCCGCACCCTCACACGTACGCTCCCCCTAGAGCGTTGTCGTACCCTCACCTGGACCCTAAACCGTCCCCGTCCCCTAACCCTAACCCTAGCCCGAACCCTAACCCTAACCCTTCCCCGAAGCCTGACCCTCAGCCGTCCCCTAATCCTAACCCGTACGCTGACACTAACCCGCGCCCTCACACGTACGCTCCCCCTAGAGCGTTGTCGTACCCTCACCTGGACCCTAAACCGTCCCCGTCCCCTAACCCTAACCCTAGCCCGAGGCCTAAGCCTAACCCTTCCCCGAAGCCTGACCCTCAGCCGTCCCCTAATCCTAACCCGTACGCTGACACTAACCCGCGCCCTCACACGTACGCTCCCCCTAGAGCGTTGTCGTACCCTCACCTGGACCCTAAACCGTCCCCGTCCCCTAACCCTAACCCTAGCCCGAACCCTAACCCTAACCCTTCCCCGAAGCCTGACCCTCAGCCGTCCCCTAATCCTAACCCGTACGCTGACACTAACCCGCGCCCTCACACGTACGCTCCCCCTAGAGCGTTGTCGTACCCTCACCTGGACCCTAAACCGTCCCCGTCCCCTAACCCTAACCCTAGCCCGAACCCTAACCCTAACCCTTCCCCGAAGCCTGACCCTCAGCCGTCCCCTAATCCTAACCCGTACGCTGACACTAACCCGCGCCCTCACACGTACGCTCCCCCTAGAGCGTTGTCGTACCCTCACCTGGACCCTAAACCGTCCCCGTCCCCTAACCCTAACCCTAGCCCGAACCCTAACCCTAACCCTTCCCCGAAGCCTGACCCTCAGCCGTCCCCTAATCCTAACCCGTACGCTGACACTAACCCGCGCCCTCACACGTACGCTCCCCCTAGAGCGTTGTCGTACCCTCACCTGGACCCTAAACCGTCCCCGTCCCCTAACCCTAACCCTAGCCCGAGGCCTAACCCTAACCCTTCCCCGAAGCCTGACCCTCAGCCGTCCCCTAATCCTAACCCGTACGCTGACACTAACCCGCGCCCTCACACGTACGCTCCCCCTAGAGCGTTGTCGTACCCTCACCTGGACCCTAAATCGTCCCCGTCCCCTAACCCTAACCCTATCCCGAACCCTAACCCTAACCCTTCCCCGAAGCCTGACCCTCAGCCGTCCCCTAATCCTAACCCGTACGCTGACACTAACCCGCGCCCTCACACGTACGCTCCCCCTAGAGCGTTGTCGTACCCTCACCTGGACCCTAAACCGTCCCCGTCCCCTAACCCTAACCCTAGCCCGAACCCTAACCCTAAACCTTCCCCGAAGCCTGACCCTCAGCCGTCCCCTAATCCTAACCCGTACGCTGACACTAACCCACGCCCTCACACGTACGCTCCCCCTAGAGCGTTGTCGTACCCTCACCTGGACCCTAAACCGTCCCCGTCCCCTAACCCTAACCCTAGCCTGAACCCTAACCCTAACCCTTCCCCGAAGCCTGACCCTCAGCCGTCCCCTAATCCTAACCCGTACGCTGACACTAACCCGCGCCCTCACACGTACGCTCCCCCTAGAGCGTTGTCGTACCCTCACCTGGACCCTAAACCGTCCCCGTCCCCTAACCCTAACCCTAGCCCGAACCCTAACCCTAACCCTTCCCCGAAGCCTGACCCTCAGCCGTCCCCTAATCCTAACCCGTACGCTGACACTAACCCGCGCCCTCACACGTACGCTCCCCCTAGAGCGTTGTCGTACCCTCACCTGGACCCTAAACCGTCCCCGTCCCCTAACCCTAACCCTAGCCCGAACCCTAACCCTAACCCTTCCCCGAAGCCTGACCCTCAGCCGTCCCCTAATCCTAACCCGTACGCTGACACTAACCCGCGCCCTCACACGTACGCTCCCCCTAGAGCGTTGTCGTACCCTCACCTGGACCCTAAACCGTCCCCGTCCCCTAACCCTAACCCTAGCCCGAACCCTAACCCTAACCCTTCCCCGAAGCCTGACCCTCAGCCGTCCCCTAATCCTAACCCGTACGCTGACACTAACCCGCGCCCTCACACGTACGCTCCCCCTAGAGCGTTGTCGTAACCTCACCTGGACCCTAAACCGTCCCCGTCCCCTAACCCTAACCCTAGCCCGAAGCCTAACCCTAACCCTTCCCCGAAGCCTGACCCTCAGCCGTCCCCTAATCCTAACCCGTACGCTGACACTAACCCGCGCCCTCACACGTACGCTCCCCCTAGAGCGTTGTCGTACCCTCACCTGGACCCTAAACCGTCCCCGTCCCCTAACCCTAACCCTAGCCCGAAGCCTAACCCTAACCCTTCCCCGAAGCCTGACCCTCAGCCGTCCCCTAATCCTAACCCGTACGCTGACACTAACCCGCGCCCTCACACGAACGCTCCCCCTAGAGCGTTGTCGTACCCTCACCTGGACCCTAAACCGTCCCCGTCCCCTAACCCTAACCCTAGCCCGAAGCCTAAACCTAACCCTTCCCCGAAGCCTGACCCTCAGCCGTACCCGAATCCTAACCCGAACGCTGACACTAACCCGCGCCCTCACACGTACGCTCCCCCTAGAGCGTTGTCGTACCCTCACCTGGACCCTAAACCGTCCCCGTCCCCTAACCCTAACCCTAGCCCGAACCCTAACCCTAACCCTTCCCAAAGCCTGACCCTCAGCCGTCCCCTAATCCTAACCCGTACGCTGACACTAACCCGCGCCCTCACACGTACGCTCCCCCTAGAGCGTTGTCGTACCCTCACCTGGACCCTAAACCGTCCCCGTCCCCTAACCCTAACCCTAGCCCGAATCCTAACCCTAACCCTTCGCCGAAGCCTGACCCTCAGCCGTCCCCTAATCCTAACCCGTACGCTGACACTAACCCGCGCCCTCACACGTACGCTCCCCCTAGAGCGTTGTCGTACCCTCACCTGGACCCTAAACCGTCCCCGTCCCCTAACCCTAACCCTAGCCCGAACCCTAACCCTAACCCTTCCCCGAAGCCTGACCCTCAGCCGTCCCCTAATCCTAACCCGTACGCTGACACTAACCCGCGCCCTCACACGTACGCTCCACCTAGAGCGTTGTCGTACCCTCACCTGGACCCTAAACCGTCCCCGTCCCCTAACCCTAACCCTAGCCCGAGGCCTAACCCTAACCCTTCCCCGAAGCCTGACCCTCAGCCGTCCCCTAATCCTAACCCGTACGCTGACACTAACCCGCGCCCTCACACGTACGCTCCCCCTAGAGCGTTGTCGTACCCTCACCTGGACCCTAAACCGTCCCCGTCCCCTAACCCTAACCCTAGCCCGAACCCTAACCCTAACCCTTCCCCGAAGCCTGACCCTCAGCCGTCCCCTAATCCTAACCCGTACGCTGACACTAACCCGCGCCCTCACACGTACGCTCCACCTAGAGCGTTGTCGTACCCTCACCTGGACCCTAAACCGTCCCCGTCCCCTAACCCTAACCCTAGCCCGAGGCCTAACCCTAACCCTTCCCCAAAGCCTGACCCTCAGCCGTCCCCTAATCCTAACCCGTACGCTGACACTAACCCGCGCCCTCACACGTACGCTCCCCCTAGAGCGTTGTCGTACCCTCACCTGGACCCTAAACCGTCCCCGTCCCCTAACCCTAACCCTAGCCCGAACCCTAACCCTAACCCTTCCCCGAAGCCTGACCCTCAGCCGTCCCCTAATCCTAACCCGTACGCTGACACTAACCCGCGCCCTCACACGTACGCTCCCCCTAGAGCGTTGTCGTACCCTCACCTGGACCCTAAACCGTCCCCGTCCCCTAACCCTAACCCTAGCCCGAACCCTAACCCTAACCCTTCCCCGAAGCCTGACCCTCAGCCGTCCCCTAATCCTAACCCGTACGCTGACACTAACCCGCGCCCTCACACGTACGCTCCCCCTAGAGCGTTGTCGTACCCTCACCTGGACCCTAAACCGTCCCCGTCCCCTAACCCTAACCCTAGCCCGACCCCTAACCCTAACCCTTCCCCGAAGCCTGACCCTCAGCCGTCCCCTAATCCTAACCCGTACGCTGACACTAACCCGCGCCCTCACACGTACGCTCCCCCTAGAGCGCTGTCGTACCCTCACCTGGACCCTAAACCGTCCCCGTCCCCTAACCCTAACCCTAGCCCGAGGCCTAACCCTAACCCTTCCCCGAAGCCTGACCCTCAGCCGTCCCCTAATCCTAACCCGTACGCTGACACTAACCCGCGCCCTCACACGTACGCTCCCCCTAGAGCGTTGTCGTACGCTCACCTGGACCCTAAACCGTCCCCGTCCCCTAACCCTAACCCTAACCCTAGCCCGAACCCTAACCCTAACCCTTCCCCGAAGCCTGACCCTCAGCCGTCCCCTAATCCTAACCCGTTCGCTGACACTAACCCGCGCCCTCACACGTACGCTCCCCCTAGAGCGTTGTCGTACCCTCACCTGGACCCTAAACCGTCCCCGTCCCCTAACCCTAACCCTAGCCCGAACCCTAACCCTAACCCTTCCCCGAAGCCTGACCCTCAGCCGTCCCCTAATCCTAACCCGTACGCTGACACTAACCCGCGCCCTCACACGTACGCTCCCCCTAGAGCGTTGTCGTACCCTCACCTGGACCCTAAACCGTCCCCGTCCCCTAACCCTAACCCTAGCCCGAAGCCTAACCCTAACCCTTCCCCGAAGGCTGACCCTCAGCCGTCCCCTAATCCTAACCCGTACGCTGACACTAACCCGCGCCCTCACACGTACGCTCCCCCTAGAGCGTTGTCGTACCCTCACCTGGACCCTAAACCGTCCCCGTCCCCTAACCCTAACCCTAGCCCGAAGCCTAACCCTAACCCTTCCCCGAAGCCTGACCCTCAGCCGTCCCCTAATCCTAACCCGTACGCTGACACTAACCTGCGCCCTCACACGTACGCTCCCCCTAGAGCGTTGTCGTACCCTCACCTGGACCCTAAACCGTCCCCGTCCCCTAACCCTAACCCTAGCCCGAACCCTAACCCTAACCCTTCCCCGAAGCCTGACCCTCAGCCGTCCCCTAATCCTAACCCGTACGCTGACACTAACCCGCGCCCTCACACGTACGCTCCCCCTAGAGCGTTGTCGTACCCTCACCTGGACCCTAAACCGTCCCCGTCCCCTAACCCTAACCCTAGCCCGAACCCTAACCCTAACCCTTCCCCGAAGCCTGACACTCAGCCGTCCCCTAATCCTAACCCGTACGCTGACACTAACCCGCGCCCTCACACGTACGCTCCACCTAGAGCGTTGTCGTACCCTCACCTGGACCCTAAACCGTCCCCGTCCCCTAACCCTAACCCTAGCCCAAGGCCTAACCCTAACCCTTCCCCGAAGCCTGACCCTCAGCCGTCCCCTAATCCTAACCCGTACGCTGACACTAACCCGCGCCCTCACACGTACGCTCCCCCTAGAGCGTTGTCGTACCCTCACCTGGAACCTAAACCGTCCCCGTCCCCTAACCCTAACCCTAGCCCGAACCCTAACCCTAACCCTTCCCCGAAGCCTGACCCTCAGCCGTCCCCTAATCCTAACCCGTACGCTGACACTAACCCGCGCCCTCACACGTACGCTCCCCCTAGAGCATTGTCGTACCCTCACCTGGACCCTAAACCGTCCCCGTCCCCTAACCCTAACCCTAGCCCGAACCGTAACCCTAACCCTTCCCCGAAGCCTGACCCTCAGCCGTCCCCTAATCCTAACCCGTATGCTGACACTAACCCGCGCCCTCACACGTACGGTCCCCCTAGAGCGTTGTCGTACCCTCACCTGGACCCTAAACCGTCCCCGTCCCCTAACCCTAACCCTAGCCCGAACCCTAACCCTAACCCTTCCCCGAAGCCTGACCCTCAGCCGTCCCCTAATCCTAACCCGTACGCTGACACTAACCCGCGCCCTCACACGTACGCTCCCCCTAGAGCGTTGTCGTACCCTCACCTGGACCCTAAACCGTCCCCGTCCCCTAACCCTAACCCTAGCCCGAACCCTAACCCTAACCCTTCCCCGAAGCCTGACCCTCAGCCGTCCCCTAATCCTAACCCGTACGCTGACACTAACCCGCGCCCTCACACGTACGCTCCCCCTAGAGCGTTGTCGTACCCTCACCTGGACCCTAAACCGTCCCCGTCCCCTAACCCTAACCCTAGCCCGAACCCTAACCCTAACCCTTCCCCGAAGCCTGACCCTCAGCCGTCCCCTAATCCTAACGCGTACGCTGACACTAACCCGCGCCCTCACACGTACGCTCCCCCTAGAGCGTTGTCGTACCCTCACCTGGACCCTAAACCGTCCCCGTCCCCTAACCCTAACCCTAGCCCGAACCCTAACCCTAACCCTTCCCCGAAGCCTGACCCTCAGCCGTCCCCTAATCCTAACCCGTACGCTGACACTAACCCGCGCCCTCACACGTACGCTCCCCCTAGAGCGTTGTCGTACCCTCACCTGGACCCTAAACCGTCCCCGTCCCCTAACCCTAACCCTAGCCCGAAGCCTAACCCTAAACCTTCCCCGAAGCCTGACCCTCAGCCGTCCCCTAATCCTAACCCGTACGCTGACACTAACCCGCGCCCTCACACGTACGCTCCCCCTAGAGCGTTGTCGTACGCTCACCTGGACCCTAAACCGTCCCCGTCCCCTAACCCTAACCCTAACCCTAGCCCGAACCCTAACCCTAACCCTTCCCCGAAGCCTGACCCTCAGCCGTCCCCTAATCCTAACCCGTTCGCTGACACTAACCCGCGCCCTCACACGTACGCTCCCCCTAGAGCGTTGTCGTACCCTCACCTGGACCCTAAACCGTCCCCGTCCCCTAACCCTAACCCTAGCCCGAACCCTAACCCTAACCCTTCCCCGAAGCCTGACCCTCAGCCGTCCCCTAATCCTAACCCGTACGCTGACACTAACCCGCGCCCTCACACGTACGCTCCCCCTAGAGCGTTGTCGTACCCTCACCTGGACCCTAAACCGTCCCCGTCCCCTAACCCTAACCCTAGCCCGAAGCCTAACCCTAACCCTTCCCCGAAGCCTGACCCTCAGCCGTCCCCTAATCCTAACCCGTACGCTGACACTAACCCGCGCCCTCACACGTACGCTCCCCCTAGAGCGTTGTCGTACCCTCACCTGGACCCTAAACCGTCCCCGTCCCCTAACCCTAACCCTAGCCCGAAGCCTAACCCTAACCCTTCCCCGAAGCCTGACCCTCAGCCGTCCCCTAATCCTAACCCGTACGCTGACACTAACCTGCGCCCTCACACGTACGCTCCCCCTAGAGCGTTGTCGTACCCTCACCTGGACCCTAAACCGTCCCCGTCCCCTAACCCTAACCCTAGCCCGAACCCTAACCCTAACCCTTCCCCGAAGCCTGACCCTCAGCCGTCCCCTAATCCTAACCCGTACGCTGACACTAACCCGCGCCCTCACACGTACGCTCCCCCTAGAGCGTTGTCGTACCCTCACCTGGACCCTAAACCGTCCCCGTCCCCTAACCCTAACCCTAGCCGAACCCTAACCCTAACCCTTCCCCGAAGCCTGACACTCAGCCGTCCCCTAATCCTAACCCGTACGCTGACACTAACCCGCGCCCTCACACGTACGCTCCACCTAGAGCGTTGTCGTACCCTCACCTGGACCCTAAACCGTCCCCGTCCCCTAACCCTAACCCTAGCCCGAGGCCTAACCCTAACCCTTCCCCGAAGCCTGACCCTCAGCCGTCCCCTAATCCTAACCCGTACGCTGACACTAACCCGCGCCCTCACACGTACGCTCCCCCTAGAGCGTTGTCGTACCCTCACCTGGAACCTAAACCGTCCCCGTCCCCTAACCCTAACCCTAGCCCGAACCCTAACCCTAACCCTTCCCCGAAGCCTGACCCTCAGCCGTCCCCTAATCCTAACCCGTACGCTGACACTAACCCGCGCCCTCACACGTACGCTCCCCCTAGAGCATTGTCGTACCCTCACCTGGACCCTAAACCGTCCCCGTCCCCTAACCCTAACCCTAGCCCGAACCGTAACCCTAACCCTTCCCCGAAGCCTGACCCTCAGCCGTCCCCTAATCCTAACCCGTACGCTGACACTAACCCGCGCCCTCACACGTACGCTCCCCCTAGAGCATTGTCGTACCCTCACCTGGACCCTAAACCGTCCCCGTCCCCTAACCCTAACCCTAGCCCGAACCCTAACCCTAACCCTTCCCCGAAGCCTGACCCTCAGCCGTCCCCTAATCCTAACCCGTACGCTGACACTAACCCGCGCCCTCACACGTACGCTCCCCCTAGAGCGTTGTCGTACCCTCACCTGGACCCTAAACCGTCCCCGTCCCCTAACCCTAACCCTAGCCCGAACCCTAACCCTAACACTTCCCCGAAGCCTGACCCTCAGCCGTCCCCTAATCCTAACCCGTACGCTGACACTAACCCGCGCCCTCACACGTACGCTCACCCTAGAGCGTTGTCGTACCCTCACCTGGACCCTAAACCGTCCCCGTCCCCTAACCCTAACCCTAGCCCGAACCCTAACCCTAACCCTTCCCCGAAGCCTGACCCTCAGCCGTCCCCTAATCCTAACGCGTACGCTGACACTAACCCGCGCCCTCACACGTACGCTCCCCCTAGAGCGTTGTCGTACCCTCACCTGGACCCTAAACCGTCCCCGTCCCCTAACCCTAACCCTAGCTCGAACCCTAACCCTAAACCTTCCCCGAAGCCTGACCCTCAGCCGTCCCCTAATCCTAACCCGTACGCTGACACTAACCCGCGCCCTCACACGTACGCTCCCCCTAGAGCGTTGTCGTACCCTCACCTGGACCCTAAACCGTCCCCGTCCCCTAACCCTAACCCTAGCCCGAACCCTAACCCTAACACTTCCCCGAAGCCTGACCCTCAGCCGTCCCCTAATCCTAACCCGTACGCTGACACTAACCCGCGCCCTCACACGTACGCTCCCCCTAGAGCGTTGTCGTACCCTCACCTGGACCCTAAACCGTCCCCGTCCCCTAACCCTAACCCTAGCCCGAACCCTAACCCTAACCCTTCCCCGAAGCCTGACCCTCAGCCGTCCCCTAATCCTAACCCGTACGCTGACACTAACCCGCGCCCTCACACGTACGCTCCCCCTAGAGCGTTGTCGTACCCTCACCTGGACCCTAAACCGTCCCCGTCCCCTAACCCTAACCCTAGCCCGAAGCCTAACCCTAACCCTTCCCCGAAGCCTGACCCTCAGCCGTCCCCTAATCCTAACCCGTACGCTGACACTAACCCGCGCCCTCACACGTACGCTCACCCTAGAGCGTTGTCGTACCCTCACCTGGACCCTAAACCGTCCCCGTCCCCTAACCCTAACCCTAGCCCGAAGCCTAACCCTAACCCTTCCCCGAAGCCTGACCCTCAGCCGTCCCCTAATCCTAACCCGTACGCTGACACTAACCCGCGCCCTCACACGTACGCTCCCCCTAGAGCGTTGTCGTACCCTCACCTGGACCCTAAACCGTCCCCGTCCCCTAACCCTAACCCTAGCCCGAAGCCTAACCCTAACCCTTCCCCGAAGCCTGACCCTCAGCCGTCCCCTAATCCTAACCCGTACGCTGACACTAACCCGCGCCCTCACACGTACGCTCCCCCTAGAGCGTTGTCGTACCCTCACCTGGACCCTAAACCGTCCCCGTCCCCTAACCCTAACCCTAGCCCGAACCCTAACCCTAACCCTTCCCCGAAGCCTGACCCTCAGCCGTCCCCTAATCCTAACCCGTACGCTGACACTAACCCGCGCCCTCACACGTACGCTCCCCCTAGAGCGTTGTCGTACCCTCACCTGGACCCTAAACCGTCCCCGTCCCCTAACCCTAACCCTAGCCCGAACCCTAACCCTAACCCTTCCCCGAAGCCTGACTCTCAGCCATCCCCTAATCCTAACCCGTACGCTGACACTAACCCACGCCCTCACACGTACGCTCCCCCTAGAGCGTTGTCGTACCCTCACCTGGACCCTAAACCGTCCCCGTCCCCTAACCCTAACCCTAGCCCGAACCCTAACCCTAACCCTTCCCCGAAGCCTGACCCTCAGCCGTCCCCTTATCCTAACCCGTACGCTGACACTAACCCGCGCCCTCACACGTACGCTCCCCCTAGAGCGTTGTCGTAACCTCACCTGGACCCTAAACCGTCCCCGTCCCCTAACCCTAACCCTAGCCCGAAGCCTAACCCTAACCCTTCCCCGAAGCCTGACCCTCAGCCGTCCCCTAATCCTAACCCGTACGCTGACACTAACCCGCGCCCTCACACGTACGCTCCCCCTAGAGCGTTGTCGTACCCTCACCTGGACCCTAAACCGTCCCCGTCCCCTAACCCTAACCCTAGCCCGAACCCTAACCCTAACCCTTCCCCGAAGCCTGACCCTCAGCCGTCCCCTAATCCTAACCCGTACGCTGACACTAACCCGCGCCCTCACACGTACGCTCCCCCTAGAGCGTTGTCGTACCCTCACCTGGACCCTAAACCGTCCCCGTCCCCTAACCCTAACCCTAGCCCGAACCCTAACCCTAACCCTTCCCCGAAGCCTGACCCTCAGCCGTCCCCTAATCCTAACCCGTACGCTGACACTAACCCGCGCCCTCACACGTACGCTCCCCCTAGAGCGTTGTCGTAACCTCACCTGGACCCTAAACCGTCCCCGTCCCCTAACCCTAACCCTAGCCCGAAGCCTAACCCTAACCCTTCCCCGAAGCCTGACCCTCAGCCGTCCCCTAATCCTAACCCGTACGCTGACACTAACCCGCGCCCTCACACGTACGCTCCCCCTAGAGCGTTGTCGTACCCTCACCTGGACCCTAAACCGTCCCCGTCCCCTAACCCTAACCCTAGCCCGAAGCCTAACCCTAACCCTTCCCCGAAGCCTGACCCTCAGCCGTCCCCTAATCCTAACCCGTACGCTGACACTAACCCGCGCCCTCACACGAACGCTCCCCCTAGAGCGTTGTCGTACCCTCACCTGGACCCTAAACCGTCCCCGTCCCCTAACCCTAACCCTAGCCCGAAGCCTAAACCTAACCCTTCCCCGAAGCCTGACCCTCAGCCGTACCCGAATCCTAACCCGAACGCTGACACTAACCCGCGCCCTCACACGTACGCTCCCCCTAGAGCGTTGTCGTACCCTCACCTGGACCCTAAACCGTCCCCGTCCCCTAACCCTAACCCTAGCCCGAACCCTAACCCTAACCCTTCCCAAAGCCTGACCCTCAGCCGTCCCCTAATCTTAACCCGTACGCTGACACTAACCCGCGCCCTCACACGTACGCTCCCCCTAGAGCGTTGTCGTACCCTCACCTGGACCCTAAACCGTCCCCGTCCCCTAACCCTAACCCTAGCCCGAATCCTAACCCTAACCCTTCCCCGAAGCCTGACCCTCAGCCGTCCCCTAATCCTAACCCGTACGCTGACACTAACCCGCGCCCTCACACGTACGCTCCCCCTAGAGCGTTGTCGTACCCTCACCTGGACCCTAAACCGTCCCCGTCCCCTAACCCTAACCCTAGCCCGAACCCTAACCCTAACCCTTCCCCGAAGCCTGACCCTCAGCCGTCCCCTAATCCTAACCCGTACGCTGACACTAACCCGCGCCCTCACACGTACGCTCCACCTAGAGCGTTGTCGTACCCTCACCTGGACCCTAAACCGTCCCCGTCCCCTAACCCTAACCCTAGCCCGAACCCTAACCCTAACCCTTCCCCGAAGCCTGACCCTCAGCCGTCCCCTAATCCTAACCCGTACGCTGACACTAACCCGCGCCCTCACACGTACGCTCCCCCTAGAGCGTTGTCGTACCCTCACCTGGACCCTAAACCGTCCCCGTCCCCTAACCCTAACCCTAGCCCGAACCCTAACCCTAACCCTTCCCTGAAGCCTGACCCTCAGCCGTCCCCTAATCCTAACCCGTACGCTGACACTAACCCGCGCCCTCACACGTACGCTCCCCCTAGAGCGTTGTCATACCCTCACCTGGACCCTAAACCGTCCCCGTCCCCTAACCCTAACCCTAGCCCGAACCCTAACCCTAACCCTTCCCCGAAGCCTGACCCTCAGCCGTCCCCTAATCCTAACCCGTACGCTGACACTAACCCGCGCCCTCACACGTACGCTCCCCCTAGAGCGTTGTCGTACCCTCACCTGGACCCTAAACCGTCCCCGTCCCCTAACCCTAACCCTAGCCCGAACCCTAACCCTAACCCTTCCCCGAAGCCTGACCCTCAGCCGTCCCCTAATCCTAACCCGTACGCTGACACTAACCCGCGCCCTCACACGTACGCTCCCCCTAGAGCGTTGTCGTACCCTCACCTGGACCCTAAACCGTCCCCGTCCCCTAACCCTAACCCTAGCCCGACCCCTAACCCTAACCCTTCCCCGAAGCCTGACCCTCAGCCGTCCCCTAATCCTAACCCGTACGCTGACACTAACCCGCGCCCTCACACGTACGCTCCCCCTAGAGCGCTGTCGTACCCTCACCTGGACCCTAAACCGTCCCCGTCCCCTAACCCTAACCCTAGCCCGAGGCCTAACCCTAACCCTTCCCCGAAGCCTGACCCTCAGCCGTCCCCTAATCCTAACCCGTACGCTGACACTAACCCGCGCCCTCACACGTACGCTCCCCCTAGAGCGTTGTCGTACGCTCACCTGGACCCTAAACCGTCCCCGTCCCCTAACCCTAACCCTAACCCTAGCCCGAACCCTAACCCTAACCCTTCCCCGAAGCCTGACCCTCAGCCGTCCCCTAATCCTAACCCGTTCGCTGACACTAACCCGCGCCCTCACACGTACGCTCCCCCTAGAGCGTTGTCGTACCCTCACCTGGACCCTAAACCGTCCCCGTCCCCTAACCCTAACCCTAGCCCGAACCCTAACCCTAACCCTTCCCCGAAGCCTGACCCTCAGCCGTCCCCTAATCCTAACCCGTACGCTGACACTAACCCGCGCCCTCACACGTACGCTCCCCCTAGAGCGTTGTCGTACCCTCACCTGGACCCTAAACCGTCCCCGTCCCCTAACCCTAACCCTAGCCCGAAGCCTAACCCTAACCCTTCCCCGAAGCCTGACCCTCAGCCGTCCCCTAATCCTAACCCGTACGCTGACACTAACCCGCGCCCTCACACGTACGCTCCCCCTAGAGCGTTGTCGTACCCTCACCTGGACCCTAAACCGTCCCCGTCCCCTAACCCTAACCCTAGGCCGAAGCCTAACCCTAACCCTTCCCCGAAGCCTGACCCTCAGCCGTCCCCTAATCCTAACCCGTACGCTGACACTAACCTGCGCCCTCACACGTACGCTCCCCCTAGAGCGTTGTCGTACCCTCACCTGGACCCTAAACCGTCCCCGTCCCCTAACCCTAACCCTAGCCCGAACCCTAACCCTAACCCTTCCCCGAAGCCTGACCCTCAGCCGTCCCCTAATCCTAACCCGTACGCTGACACTAACCCGCGCCCTCACACGTACGCTCCCCCTAGAGCGTTGTCGTACCCTCACCTGGACCCTAAACCGTCCCCGTCCCCTAACCCTAACCCTAGCCCGAACCCTAACCCTAACCCTTCCCTGAAGCCTGACACTCAGCCGTCCCCTAATCCTAACCCGTACGCTGACACTAACCCGCGCCCTCACACGTACGCTCCACCTAGAGCGTTGTCGTACCCTCACCTGGACCCTAAACCGTCCCCGTCCCCTAACCCTAACCCTAGCCCGAACCCTAACCCTAACCCTTCCCCGAAGCCTGACCCTCAGCCGTCCCCTAATCCTAACCCGTACGCTGACACTAACCCGCGCCCTCACACGTACGCTCCCCCTAGAGCGTTGTCGTACCCTCACCTGGACCCTAAACCGTCCCCGTCCCCTAACCCTAACCCTAGCCCGAACCCTAACCCTAACCCTTCCCCGAAGCCTGACCCTCAGCCGTCCCCTAATCCTAACCCGTACGCTGACACTAACCCGCGCCCTCACACGTACGCTCCCCCTAGAGCGTTGTCGTACCCTCACCTGGACCCTAAAGCGTCCCCGTCCCCTAACCCTAACCCTAGCCCGACCCCTAACCCTAACCCTTCCCCGAAGCCTGACCCTCAGCCGTCCCCTAATCCTAACCCGTACGCTGACACTAACCCGCGCCCTCACACGTACGCTCCCCCTAGAGCGCTGTCGTACCCTCACCTGGACCCTAAACCGTCCCCGTCCCCTAACCCTAACCCTAGCCCGAGGCCTAACCCTAACCCTTCCCCGAAGCCTGACCCTCAGCCGTCCCCTAATCCTAACCCGTACGCTGACACTAACCCGCGCCCTCACACGTACGCTCCCCCTAGAGCGTTGTCGTACGCTCACCTGGACCCTAAACCGTCCCCGTCCCCTAACCCTAACCCTAACCCTAGCCCGAACCCTAACCCTAACCCTTCCCCGAAGCCTGACCCTCAGCCGTCCCCTAATCCTAACCCGTTCGCTGACACTAACCCGCGCCCTCACACGTACGCTCCCCCTAGAGCGTTGTCGTACCCTCACCTGGACCCTAAACCGTCCCCGTCCCCTAACCCTAACCCTAGCCCGAACCCTAACCCTAACCCTTCCCCGAAGCCTGACCCTCAGCCGTCCCCTAATCCTAACCCGTACGCTGACACTAACCCGCGCCCTCACACGTACGCTCCCCCTAGAGCGTTGTCGTACCCTCACCTGGACCCTAAACCGTCCCCGTCCCCTAACCCTAACCCTAGCCCGAAGCCTAACCCTAACCCTTCCCCGAAGCCTGACCCTCAGCCGTCCCCTAATCCTAACCCGTACGCTGACACTAACCCGCGCCCTCACACGTACGCTCCCCCTAGAGCGTTGTCGTACCCTCACCTGGACCCTAAACCGTCCCCGTCCCCTAACCCTAACCCTAGGCCGAAGCCTAACCCTAACCCTTCCCCGAAGCCTGACCCTCAGCCGTCCCCTAATCCTAACCCGTACGCTGACACTAACCTGCGCCCTCACACGTACGCTCCCCCTAGAGCGTTGTCGTACCCTCACCTGGACCCTAAACCGTCCCCGTCCCCTAACCCTAACCCTAGCCCGAACCCTAACCCTAACCCTTCCCCGAAGCCTGACCCTCAGCCGTCCCCTAATCCTAACCCGTACGCTGACACTAACCCGCGCCCTCACACGTACGCTCCCCCTAGAGCGTTGTCGTACCCTCACCTGGACCCTAAACCGTCCCCGTCCCCTAACCCTAACCCTAGCCCGAACCCTAACCCTAACCCTTCCCTGAAGCCTGACACTCAGCCGTCCCCTAATCCTAACCCGTACGCTGACACTAACCCGCGCCCTCACACGTACGCTCCACCTAGAGCGTTGTCGTACCCTCACCTGGACCCTAAACCGTCCCCGTCCCCTAACCCTAACCCTAGCCCGAGGCCTAACCCTAACCCTTCCCCGAAGCCTGACCCTCAGCCGTCCCCTAATCCTAACCCGTACGCTGACACTAACCCGCGCCCTCACACGTACGCTCCCCCTAGAGCGTTGTCGTACCCTCACCTGGAACCTAAACCGTCCCCGTCCCCTAACCCTAACCCTAGCCCGAACCCTAACCCTAACCCTTCCCCGAAGCCTGACCCTCAGCCGTCCCCTAATCCTAACCCGTACGCTGACACTAACCCGCGCCCTCACACGTACGCTCCCCCTAGAGCGTTGTCGTACCCTCACCTGGACCCTAAACCGTCCCCGTCCCCTAACCCTAACCCTAGCCCGAACCGTAACCCTAACCCTTCCCCGAAGCCTGACCCTCAGCCGTCCCCTAATCCTAACCCGTATGCTGACACTAACCCGCGCCCTCACACGTACGGTCCCCCTAGAGCGTTGTCGTACCCTCACCTGGACCCTAAACCGTCCCCGTCCCCTAACCCTAACCCTAGCCCGAACCCTAACCCTAACCCTTCCCCGAAGCCTGACCCTCAGCCGTCCCCTAATCCTAACCCGTACGCTGACACTAACCCGCGCCCTCACACGTACGCTCCCCCTAGAGCGTTGTCGTACCCTCACCTGGACCCTAAACCGTCCCCGTCCCCTAACCCTAACCCTAGCCCGAACCCTAACCCTAACCCTTCCCCGAAGCCTGACCCTCAGCCGTCCCCTAATCCTAACCCGTACGCTGACACTAACCCGCGCCCTCACACGTACGCTCCCCCTAGAGCGTTGTCGTACCCTCACCTGGACCCTAAACCGTCCCCGTCCCCTAACCCTAACCCTAGCCCGAACCCTAACCCTAACCCTTCCCCGAAGCCTGACCCTCAGCCGTCCCCTAATCCTAACGCGTACGCTGACACTAACCCGCGCCCTCACACGTACGCTCCCCCTAGAGCGTTGTCGTACCCTCACCTGGACCCTAAACCGTCCCCGTCCCCTAACCCTAACCCTAGCCCGAACCCTAACCCTAACCCTTCCCCGAAGCCTGACCCTCAGCCGTCCCCTAATCCTAACCCGTACGCTGACACTAACCCGCGCCCTCACACGTACGCTCCCCCTAGAGCGTTGTCGTACCCTCACCTGGACCCTAAACCGTCCCCGTCCCCTAACCCTAACCCTAGCCCGAAGCCTAACCCTAAACCTTCCCCGAAGCCTGACCCTCAGCCGTCCCCTAATCCTAACCCGTACGCTGACACTAACCCGCGCCCTCACACGTACGCTCCCCCTAGAGCGTTGTCGTACCCTCACCTGGACCCTAAACCGTCCCCGTCCCCTAACCCTAACCCTAGCCCGAACCCTAACCCTAACCCTTCCCCGAAGCCTGACCCTCAGCCGTCCCCTAATCCTAACCCGTACGCTGACACTAACCCGCGCCCTCACACGTACGCTCCCCCTAGAGCGTTGTCGTACCCTCACCTGGACCCTAAACCGTCCCCGTCCCCTAACCCTAACCCTAGCCCGAAGCCTAACCCTAACCCTTCCCCGAAGCCTGACCCTCAGCCGTCCCCTAATCCTAACCCGTACGCTGACACTAACCCGCGCCCTCACACGTACGCTCACCCTAGAGCGTTGTCGTACCCTCACCTGGACCCTAAACCGTCCCCGTCCCCTAACCCTAACCCTAGCCCGAAGCCTAACCCTAACCCTTCCCCGAAGCCTGACCCTCAGCCGTCCCCTAATCCTAACCCGTACGCTGACACTAACCCGCGCCCTCACACGTACGCTCCCCCTAGAGCGTTGTCGTACCCTCACCTGGACCCTAAACCGTCCCCGTCCCCTAACCCTAACCCTAGCCCGAAGCCTAACGCTAACCCTTCCCCGAAGCCTGACCCTCAGCCGTCCCCTAATCCTAACCCGTACGCTGACACTAACCCGCGCCCTCACACGTACGCTCCCCCTAGAGCGTTGTCGTACCCTCACCTGGACCCTAAACCGTCCCCGTCCCCTAACCCTAACCCTAGCCCGAACCCTAACCCTAACCCTTCCCCGAAGCCTCACCCTCAGCCGTCCCCTAATCCTAACCCGTACGCTGACACTAACCCGCGCCCTCACACGTACGCTCCCCCTAGAGCGTTGTCGTACCCTCACCTGGACCCTAAACCGTCCCCGTCCCCTAACCCTAACCCTAGCCCGAACCCTAACCCTAACCCTTCCCCGAAGCCTGACTCTCAGCCATCCCCTAATCCTAACCCGTACGCTGACACTAACCCACGCCCTCACACATACGCTCCCCCTAGAGCGTTGTCGTACCCTCACCTGGACCCTAAACCGTCCCCGTCCCCTAACCCTAACCCTAGCCCGAACCCTAACCCTAACCCTTCCCCGAAGCCTGACCCTCAGCCGTCCCCTAATCCTAACCCGTACGCTGACACTAACCCGCGCCCTCACACGTACGCTCCCCCTAGAGCGTTGTCGTAACCTCACCTGGACCCTAAACCGTCCCCGTCCCCTAACCCTAACCCTAGCCCGAACCCTAACCCTAACCCTTCCCCGAAGCCTGACCATCAGCCGTCCCCTAATCCTAACCCGTACGCTGACACTAACCCGCGCCCTCACACGTACGCTCCCCCTAGAGCGTTGTCGTACCCTCACCTGGACCCTAAACCGTCCCCGTCCCCTAACCCTAACCCTAGCCCGAACCCTAACCCTAACCCTTCCCCGAAGCCTGACCCTCAGCCGTCCCCTAATCCTAACCCGTACGCTGACACTAACCCGCGCCCTCACACGTACGCTCCCCCTAGAGCGTTGTCGTACCCTCACCTGGACCCTAAACCGTCCCCGTCCCCTAACCCTAACCCTAGCCCGAACCCAGCCCTAACCCTTCCCCGAAGCCTGACCCTCAGCCGTCCCCTAATCCTAACCCGTACGCTGACACTAACCCGCGCCCTCACACGGACGCTCACCCTAGAGCGTTGTCGTACCCTCACCTGGACCCTAAACCGTCCCCGTCCCCTAACCCTAACCCTAGCCCGAGGCCTAACCCTAACCCTTCCCCGAAGCCTGACCCTCAGCCGTCCCCTAATCCTAACCCGTACGCTGACACTAACCCGCGCCCTCACACGTACGCTCCCCCTAGAGCGTTGTCGTACCCTCACCTGGACCCTAAATCGTCCCCGTCCCCTAACCCTAACCCTATCCCGAACCCTAACCCTAACCCTTCCCCGAAGCCTGACCCTCAGCCGTCCCCTAATCCTAACCCGTACGCTGACACTAACCCGCGCCCTCACACGTACGCTCCCCCTAGAGCGTTGTCGTACCCTCACCTGGACCCTAAACCCTCCCCGTCCCCTAACCCTAACCCTAGCCCGAACCCTAACCCTAAACCTTCCCCGAAGCCTGACCCTCAGCCGTCCCCTAATCCTAACCCGTACGCTGACACTAACCCGCGCCCTCACACGTACGCTCCCCCTAGAGCGTTGTCGTACCCTCACCTGGACCCTAAACCGTCCCCGTCCCCTAACCCTAACCCTAGCCCGAACCCTAACCCTAACCCTTCCCCGAAGACTGACCCTCAGCCGTCCCCTAATCCTAACCCGTACGCTGACACTAACCCGTGCCCTCACACGTACGCTCCCCCTAGAGCGTTGTCGTACCCTCACCTGGACCCTAAACCGTCCCCGTCCCCTAACCCTAACCCTAGCCCGAACCCTAACCCTAACCCTTCCCCGAAGCCTGACCCTCAGCCGTCCCCTAATCCTAACCCGTACGCTGACACTAACCCGCGCCCTCACACGTACGCTCCCCCTAGAGCGTTGTCGTACCCTCACCTGGACCCTAAACCGTCCCCGTCCCCTAACCCTAACCCTAGCCCGAACCCTAACCCTAAACCTTCCCCGAAGCCTGACCCTCAGCCGTCCCCTAATCCTAACCCGTACGCTGACACTAACCCGCGCCCTCACACGTACGCTCCCCCTAGAGCGTTGTCGTACCCTCACCTGGACCCTAAACCGTCCCCGTCCCCTAACCCTAACCCTAGCCCGAACCCTAACCCTAACCCTTCCCCGAAGCCTGACCCTCAGCCGTCCCCTAATCCTAACCCGTACGCTGACACTAACCCGCGCCCTAACACGTACGCTCCCCCTAGAGCGTTGTCGTACCCTCACCTGGACCCTAAACCGTCCCCGTCCCCTAACCCTAACCCTAGCCCGATGCCTAACCCTAACCCTTTCCCGAAGCCTGACCCTCAGCCGTCCCCTAATCCTAACCCGTACGCTGACACTAACCCGCGCCCTCACACGTACGCTCCCCCTAGAGCGTTGTCGTACCCTCACCTGGACCCTAAACCGTCCCCGTCCCCTAACCCTAACCCTAGCCCGAACCCTAACCCTAACCCTTCCCCGAAGCCTGACCCTCAGCCGTCCCCTAATCCTAACCCGTACGCTGACACTAACCCGCGCCCTCACACGTACGCTCCCCCTAGAGCGTTGTCGTACCCTCACCTGGACCCTAAACCGTCCCCGTCCCCTAACCCTAACCCTAGCCCGAACCCTAACCCTAACCCTTCCCCGAAGCCTGACCCTCAGCCGTCCCCTAATCCTAACCCGTACGCTGACACTAACCCGCGCCCTCACACGTACGCTCCCCCTAGAGCGTTGTCGTACCCTCACCTGGACCCTAAACCGTCCCCGTCCCCTAACCCTAACCCTAGCCCGAACCCTAACCCTAACCCTTCCCCGAAGCCTGACACTCAGCCGTCCCCTAATCCTAACCCGTACGCTGACACTAACCCGCGCCCTCACACGTACGCTCCACCTAGAGCGTTGTCGTACCCTCACCTGGACCCTAAACCGTCCCCGTCCCCTAACCCTAACCCTAGCCCGAGGCCTAACCCTAACCCTTCCCCGAAGCCTGACCCTCAGCCGTCCCCTAATCCTAACCCGTACGCTGACACTAACCCGCGCCCTCACACGTACGCTCCCCCTAGAGCGTTGTCGTACCCTCACCTGGACCCTAAACCGTCCCCGTCCCCTAACCCTAACCCTAGCCCGAACCCTAACCCTAACCCTTCCCTGAAGCCTGACCCTCAGCCGTCCCCTAATCCTAACCCGTACGCTGACACTAACCCGCGCCCTCACACGTACGCTCCCCCTAGAGCATTGTCGTACCCTCACCTGGACCCTAAACCGTCCCCGTCCCCTAACCCTAACCCTAGCCCGAACCGTAACCCTAACCCTTCCCCGAAGCCTGACCCTCAGCCGTCCCCTAATCCTAACCCGTATGCTGACACTAACCCGCGCCCTCACACGTACGGTCCCCCTAGAGCGTTGTCGTACCCTCACCTGGACCCTAAACCGTCCCCGTCCCCTAACCCTAACCCTAGCCCGAACCCTAACCCTAACCCTTCCCCGAAGCCTGACCCTCAGCCGTCCCCTAATCCTAACCCGTACGCTGACACTAACCCGCGCCCTCACACGTACGCTCCCCCTAGAGCGTTGTCGTACCCTCACCTGGACCCTAAACCGTACCCGTCCCCTAACCCTAACCCTAGCCCGAACCCTAACCCTAACCCTTCCCCGAAGCCTGACCCTCAGCCGTCCCCTAATCCTAACCCGTACGCTGACACTAACCCGCGCCCTCACACGTACGCTCCCCCTAGAGCGTTGTCGTACCCTCACCTGGACCCTAAACCGTCCCCGTCCCCTAACCCTAACCCTAGCCCGAACCCTAACCCTAACCCTTCCCCGAAGCCTGACCCTCAGCCGTCCCCTAATCCTAACCCGTACGCTGACACTAACCCGCGCCCTCACACGTACGCTCCCCCTAGAGCGTTGTCGTACCCTCACCTGGACCCTAAACCGTCCCCGTCCCCTAACCCTAACCCTAGCCCGAACCCTAACCCTAACCCTTCCCCGAAGCCTGACCCTCAGCCGTCCCCTAATCCTAACCCGTACGCTGACACTAACCCGCGCCCTCACACGTACGCTCCCCCTAGAGCGTTGTCGTACCCTCACCTGGACCCTAAACCGTCCCCGTCCCCTAACCCTAACCCTAGCCCGAAGCCTAACCCTAACCCTTCCCCGAAGCCTGACCCTCAGCCGTCCCCTAATCCTAACCCGTACGCTGACACTAACCCGCGCCCTCACACGTACGCTCCCCCTAGAGCGTTGTCGTACCCTCACCTGGACCCTAAACCGTCCCCGTCCCCTAACCCTAACCCTAGCCCGAACCCTAACCCTAACCCTTCCCCGAAGCCTGACCCTCAGCCGTCCCCTAATCCTAACCCGTACGCTGACACTAACCCGCGCCCTCACACGTACGCTCCCCCTAGAGCGTTGTCGTACCCTCACCTGGACCCTAAACCGTCCCCGTCCCCTAACCCTAACCCTAGCCCGAAGCCTAACCCTAACCCTTCCCCGAAGCCTGACCCTCAGCCGTCCCCTAATCCTACCCCGTACGCTGACACTAACCCGCGCCCTCACACGTACGCTCACCCTAGAGCGTTGTCGTACCCTCACCTGGACCCTAAACCGTCCCCGTCCCCTAACCCTAACCCTAGCCCGAAGCCTAACCCTAACCCTTCCCCGAAGCCTGACCCTCAGCCGTCCCCTAATCCTAACCCGTACGCTGACACTAACCCGCGCCCTCACACGTACGCTCCCCCTAGAGCGTTGTCGTACCCTCACCTGGACCCTAAACCGTCCCCGTCCCCTAACCCTAACCCTAGCCCGAAGCCTAACCCTAACCCTTCCCCGAAGCCTGACCCTCAGCCGTCCCCTAATCCTAACCCGTACGCTGACACTAACCCGCGCCCTCACACGTACGCTCCCCCTAGAGCGTTGTCGTACCCTCACCTGGACCCTAAACCGTCCCCGTCCCCTAACCCTAACCCTAGCCCGAACCCTAACCCTAACCCTTCCCCGAAGCCTGACCCTCAGCCGTCCCCTAATCCTAACCCGTACGCTGACACTAACCCGCGCCCTCACACGTACGCTCCCCCTAGAGCGTTGTCGTACCCTCACCTGGACCCTAAACCGTCCCCGTCCCCTAACCCTAACCCTAGCCCGAACCCTAACCCTAACCCTTCCCCGAAGCCTGACCCTCAGCCGTCCCCTAATCCTAACCCGTACGCTGACACTAACCCGCGCCCTCACACGTACGCTCCCCCTAGAGCGTTGTCGTACCCTCACCTGGACCCTAAATCGTCCCCGTCCCCTAACCCTAACCCTATCCCGAACCCTAACCCTAACCCTTCCCCGAAGCCTGGCCCTCAGCCGTCCCCTAATCCTAACCCGTACGCTGACACTAACCCGCGCCCTCACACGTACGCTCCCCCTAGAGCGTTGTCGTACCCTCACCTGGACCCTAAACCGTCCCCGTCCCCTAACCCTAACCCTAGCCCGAACCCTAACCCTAAACCTTCCCCGAAGCCTGACCCTCAGCCGTCCCCTAATCCTAACCCGTACGCTGACACTAACCCGCGCCCTCACACGTACGCTCCCCCTAGAGCGTTGTCGTACCCTCACCTGGACCCTAAACCGTCCCCGTCCCCTAACCCTAACCCTAGCCCGAACCCTAACCCTAACCCTTCCCCGAAGCCTGACCCTCAGCCGTCCCCTAATCCTAACCCGTACGCTGACACTAACCCGCGCCCTCACACGTACGCTCCCCCTAGAGCGTTGTCGTACCCTCACCTGGACCCTAAACCGTCCCCGTCCCCTAACCCTAACCCTAGCCCGAACCCTAACCCTAACCCTTCCCCGAAGCCTGACCCTCAGCCGTCCCCTAATCCTAACCCGTACGCTGACACTAACCCACGCCCTCACACGTACGCTCCCCCTAGAGCGTTGTCGTACCCTCACCTGGACCCTAAACCGTCCCCGTCCCCTAACCCTAACCCTAGCCCGAACCCTAACCCTAACCCTTCCCCGAAGCCTGACCCTCAGCCGTCCCCTAATCCTAACCCGTACGCTGACACTAACCCGCGCCCTCACACGTACGCTCCCCCTAGAGCGTTGTCGTACCCTCACCTGGACCCTAAACCGTCCCCGTCCCCTAACCCTAACCCTAGCCCGAACCCTAACCCTAACCCTTCCCCGAAGCCTGACCCTCAGCCGTCCCCTAATCCTAACCCGTACGCTGACACTAACCCGCGCCCTCACACGTACGCTCCCCCTAGAGCGTTGTCGTAACCTCACCTGGACCCTAAACCGTCCCCGTCCCCTAACCCTAACCCTAGCCCGAAGCCTAACCCTAACCCTTCCCCGAAGCCTGACCCTCAGCCGTCCCCTAATCCTAACCCGTACGCTGACACTAACCCGCGCCCTCACACGTACGCTCCCCCTAGAGCGTTGTCGTACCCTCACCTGGACCCTAAACCGTCCCCGTCCCCTAACCCTAACCCTAGCCCGAAGCCTAACCCTAACCCTTCCCCGAAGCCTGACCCTCAGCCGTCCCCTAATCCTAACCCGTACGCTGACACTAACCCGCGCCCTCACACGAACGCTCCCCCTAGAGCGTTGTCGTACCCTCACCTGGACCCTAAACCGTCCCCGTCCACTAACCCTAACCCTAGCCCGAAGCCTAAACCTAACCCTTCCCCGAAGCCTGACCCTCAGCCGTCCCCGAATCCTAACCCGTACGCTGACACTAACCCGCGCCCTCACACGTACGCTCCCCCTAGAGCATTGTCGTACCCTCACCTGGACCCTAAACCGTCCCCGTCCCCTAACCCTAACCCTAGCCCGAACCCTAACCCTAACCCTTCCCGAAGCCTGACCCTCAACCGTCCCCTAATCCTAACCCGTACGCTGACACTAACCCACGCCCTCACACGTACGCTCCCCCTAGAGCGTTGTCGTACCCTCACCTGGACCCTAAACCGTCCCCGTCCCCTAACCCTAACCCTAGCCCGAATCCTAACCCTAACCCTTCCCCGAAGCCTGACCCTCAGCCATCCCCTAATCCTAACCCGTACGCTGACACTAACCCGCGCCCTCACACGTACGCTCCCCCTAGAGCGTTGTCGTACCCTCACCTGGACCCTAAACCGTCCCCATCCCCTAACCCTAACCCTAGCCCGAACCCTAACCCTAACCCTTCCCCGAAGCCTGACCCTCAGCCGTCCCCTAATCCTAACCCGTACGCTGACACTAACCCGCGCCCTCACACGTGCGCTCCACCTAGAGCGTTGTCGTACCCTCACCTGGACCCTAAACCGTCCCCGTCCCCTAACCCTAACCCTAGCCCTAGGCCTAACCCTAACCCTTCCCCGAAGCCTGACCCTCAGCCGTCCCCTAATCCTAACCCGTACGCTGACACTAACCCGCGCCCTCACACGTACGCTCCCCCTTCAGCGTTGTCGTACCCTCACCTGGACCCTAAACCGTCCCCGTCCCCTAACCCTAACCCTAGCCCGAACCCTAACCCTAACCCTTCCCCGAAGCCTGACCCTCAGCCGTCCCCTAATCCTAACCCGTACGCTGACACTAACCCGCGCCCTCACACGTACGCTCCCCCTAGAGCGTTGTCGTACCCTCACCTGGACCCTAAACCGTCCCCGTCCCCTAACCCTAACCCTAGCCCGAACCCTAACCCTAACCCTTCCCCGAAGCCTGACCCTCAGCCGTCCCCTAATCCTAACCCGTACGCTGACACTAACCCGCGCCCTCACACGTACGCTCCCCCTAGAGCGTTGTCGTACCCTCACCTGGACCCTAAACCGTCCCCGTCCCCTAACCCTAACCCTAGCCCGACCCCTAACCCTAACCCTTCCCCGAAGCCTGACCCTCAGCCGTCCCCTAATCCTAACCCGTACGCTGACACTAACCCGCGCCCTCACACGTACGCTCCCCCTAGAGCGCTGTCGTACCCTCACCTGGACCCTAAACCGTCCCCATCACCTAACCCTAACCCTAGCCCGAGGCCTAACCCTAACCCTGCCCCGAAGCCTGACCCTCAGCCGTCCCCTAATCCTAACCCGTACGCTGACACTAACCCGCGCCCTCACACGTACGCTCCCCCTAGAGCGTTGTCGTACGCTCACCTGGACCCTAAACCGTCCCCGTCCCCTAACCCTAACCCGAACCCTAGCCCGAACCCTAACCCTAACCCTTCCCCGAAGCCTGACCCTCAGCCGTCCCCTAATCCTAACCCGTTCGCTGACACTAACCCGCGCCCTCACACGTACGCTCCCCCTAGAGCGTTGTCGTACCCTCACCTGGACCCTAAACCGTCCCCGTCCCCTAACCCTAACCCTAGCCCGAACCCTAACCCTAACCCTTCCCCGAAGCCTGACCCTCAGCCGTCCCCTAATCCTAACCCGTACGCTGACACTAACCCGCGCCCTCACACGTACGCTCCCCCTAGAGCGTTGTCGTACCCTCACCTGGACCCTAAACCGTCCCCGTCCCCTAACCCTAACCCTAGCCCGAAGCCTAACCCTAACCCTTCCCCGAAGCCTGACCCTCAGCCGTCCCCTAATCCTAACCCGTACGCTGACACTAACCCGCGCCCTCACACGTACGCTCCCCCTAGAGCGTTGTCGTACCCTCACCTGGACCCTAAACCGTCCCCGTCCCCTAACCCTAACCCTAGCCCGAAGCCTAACCCTAACCCTTCCCCGAAGCCTGACCCTCAGCCGTCCCCTAATCCTAACCCGTACGCTGACACTAACGCGCGCCCTCACACGTACGCTCCCCCTAGAGCGTTGTCGTACCCTCACCTGGACCCTAAACCGTCCCCGTCCCCTAACCCTAACCCTAGCCCGAACCCTAACCCTAACCCTTCCCCGAAGCCTGACCCTCAGCCGTCCCCTAATCCTAACCCGTACGCTGACACTAACCCGCGCCCTCACACGTACGCTCCCCGTAGAGCGTTGTCGTACCCTCACCTGGACCCTAAACCGTCCCCGTCCCCTAACCCTAACCCTAGCCCGAACCCTAACCCTAACCCTTCCCCGAAGCCTGACCCTCAGCCGTCCCCTAATCCTAACCCGTACGCTGACACTAACCCGCGCCCTCACACGTACGCTCCCCCTAGAGCGTTGTCGTACCCTCACCTGGACCCTAAACCGTCCCCGTCCCCTAACCCTAACCCTAGCCCGAACCCTAACCCTAACCCTTCCCCGAAGCCTGACCCTCAGCCGTCCCCTAATCCTAACCCGTACGCTGACACTAACCCGCGCCCTCACACGTACGCTCCCCCTAGAGCGCTGTCGTACCCTCACCTGGACCCTAAACCGTCCCCATCCCCTAACCCTAACCCTAGCCCGAGGCCTAACCCTAACCCTTCCCCGAAGCCTGACCCTCAGCCGTCCCCTAATCCTAACCCGTACGCTGACACTAACCCGCGCCCTCACACGTACGCTCCCCCTAGAGCGTTGTCGTACGCTCACCTGGACCCTAAACCGTCCCCGTCCCCTAACCCTAACCCTAACCCTAGCCCGAACCCTAACCCTAACCCTTCCCCGAAGCCTGACCCTCAGCCGTCCCCTAATCCTAACCCGTTCGCTGACACTAACCCGCGCCCTCACACGTACGCTCCCCCTAGAGCGTTGTCGTACCCTCACCTGGACCCTAAACCGTCCCCGTCCCCTAACCCTAACCCTAGCCCGAACCCTAACCCTAACCCTTCCCCGAAGCCTGACCCTCAGCCGTCCCCTAATCCTAACCCGTACGCTGACACTAACCCGCGCCCTCACACGTACGCTCCCCCTAGAGCGTTGTCGTACCCTCACCTGGACCCTAAACCGTCCCCGTCCCCTAACCCTAACCCTAGCCCGAAGCCTAACCCTAACCCTTCCCCGAAGCCTGACCCTCAGCCGTCCCCTAATCCTAACCCGTACGCTGACACTAACCCGCGCCCTCACACGTACGCTCCCCCTAGAGCGTTGTCGTACCCTCACCTGGACCCTAAACCGTCCCCGTCCCCTAACCCTAACCCTAGCCCGAAGCCTAACCCTAACCCTTCCCCGAAGCCTGACCCTCAGCCGTCCCCTAATCCTAACCCGTACGCTGACACTAACCCGCGCCCTCACACGTACGCTCCCCCTAGAGCGTTGTCGTACCCTCACCTGGACCCTAAACCGTCCCCGTCCCCTAACCCTAACCCTAGCCCGAACCCTAACCCTAACCCTTCCCCGAAGCCTGACCCTCAGCCGTCCCCTAATCCTAACCCGTACGCTGACACTAACCCGCGCCCTCACACGTACGCTCCCCCTAGAGCGTTGTCGTACCCTCACCTGGACCCTAAACCGTCCCCGTCCCCTAACCCTAACCCTAGCCCGAACCCTAACCCTAACCCTTCCCCGAAGCCTGACCCTCAGCCGTCCCCTAATCCTAACCCGTACGCTGACACTAACCCGCGCCCTCACACGTACGCTCCCCCTAGAGCGTTGTCGTACCCTCACCTGGACCCTAAACCGTCCCCGTCCCCTAACCCTAACCCTAGCCCGAACCCTAACCCTAACCCTTCCCCGAAGCCTGACCCTCAGCCGTCCCCTAATCCTAACCCGTACGCTGACACTAACCCGCGCCCTCACACGTACGCTCCACCTAGAGCGTTGTCGTACCCTCACCTGGACCCTAAACCGTCCCCGTCCCCTAACCCTAACCCTAGCCCGAGGCCTAACCCTAACCCTTCCCCGAAGCCTGACCCTCAGCCGTCCCCTAATCCTAACCCGTACGCTGACACTAACCCGCGCCCTCACACGTACGCTCCCCCTAGAGCGTTGTCGTACCCTCACCTGGACCCTAAACCGTCCCCGTCCCCTAACCCTAACCCTAGCCCGAAGCCTAACCCTAACCCTTCCCCGAAGCCTGACCCTCAGCCGTCCCCTAATCCTAACCCGTACGCTGACACTAACCCGCGCCCTCACACGTACGCTCCCCCTAGAGCGTTGTCGTACCCTCACCTGGACCCTAAACCGTCCCCGTCCCCTAACCCTAACCCTAGCCCGAAGCCTAACCCTAACCCTTCCCCGAAGCCTGACCCTCAGCCGTCCCCTAATCCTAACCCGTACGCTGACACTAACCCGCGCCCTCACACGTACGCTCCCCCTAGAGCGTTGTCGTACCCTCACCTGGACCCTAAACCGTCCCCGTCCCCTAACCCTAACCCTAGCCCGAAGCCTAACCCTAACCCTTCCCCGAAGCCTGACCCTCAGCCGTCCCCTAATCCTAACCCGTACACTGACACTAACCCGCGCCCTCACACGTACGCTCCCCCTAGAGCGTTGTCGTACCCTCACCTGGACCCTAAACCGTCCCCGTCCCCTAACCCTAACCCTAGCCCGAGGCCTAACCCTAACCCTTCCCCGAAGCCTGACCCTCAGCCGTCCCCTAATCCTAACCCGTACGCTGACACTAACCCGCGCCCTCACACGTACGCTCCCCCTAGAGCGTTGTCGTACCCTCACCTGGACCCTAAACCGTCCCCGTCCCCTAACCCTAACCCTAACCCTAGCCCGAACCCTAACCCTAACCCTTCCCCGAAGCCTGACCCTCAGCCGTCCCCTAATCCTAACCCGTACGCTGACACTAACCCGCGCCCTCACACGTACGCTCCCCCTAGAGCGTTGTCGTACCCTCATCTGGACCCTAAACCGTCCCCGTCCCCTAACCCTAACCCTAGCCCGAACCCTAACCCTAACCCTTCCCCGAAGCCTGACCCTCAGCCGTCCCCTAATCCTAACCCGTACGCTGACACTAACCCACGCCCTCACACGTACGCTCCCCCTAGAGCGTTGTCGTACCCTCACCTGGACCCTAAACCGTCCCCGTCCCCTAACCCTAACCCTAGCCCGAACCCTAACCCTAACCCTTCCCCGAAGCCTGACCCTCAGCCGTCCCCTAATCCTAACCCGTACGCTGACACTAACCGGCGCCCTCACACGTACGCTCCCCCTAGAGCGTTGTCGTACCCTCACTTGGACCCTAAACCGTCCCCGTCCCCTAACCCTAACCCTAGCCCGAACCCTAACCCTAACCCTTCCCCGAAGCCTGACCCTCAGCCGTCCCCTAATCCTAACCCGTACGCTGACACTAACCCGCGCCCTCACACGTACGCTCCCCCTAGAGCGTTGTCGTACCCTCACCTGGACCCTAAACCGTCCCCGTCCCCTAACCTTAACCCTAGCCCGAAGCCTAACCCTAACCCTTCCCCGAAGCCTGACCCTCAGCCGTCCCGTAATCCTAACCCGTACGCTGACACTAACCCGCGCCCTCACACGTACGCTCCCCCTAGAGCGTTGTCGTACCCTCACCTGGACGCTAAACCGTCCCCGTCCCCTAACCCTAACCCTAGCCCGAACCCTAACCCTAACCCTTCCCCGAAGCCTGACCCTCAGCCGTCCCCTAATCCTAACCCGTACGCTGATACTAACCCGCGGCCTCACACGTACGCTCCCCCTAGAGCGTTGTCGTACCCTCACCTGGACCCTAAACCGTCCCCGTCCCCTAACCCTAACCCTAGCCCGAAGCCTAACCCTAACCCTTCCCCGAAGCCTGACCCTCAGCCGTCCCCTAATCCTAACCCGTTCGCTGACACTAACCCGCGCCCTCACACGTACGCTCCCCCTAGAGCGTTGTCGTACCCTCACCTGGACCCTAAACCGTCCCCGTCCCCTAACCCTAACCCTAGCCCGAACCCTAACCCTAACCCTTCCCCGAAGCCTGACCCTCAGCCGTCCCCTAATCCTAACCCGTACGCTGACACTAACCCGCGCCCTCACACGTACGCTCCCCCTAGAGCGTTGTCGTACCCTCACCTGGACCCTAAACCGTCCCCGTCCCCTAACCCTAACCCTAGCCCGAGGCCTAACCCTAACCCTTCCCCGAAGCCTGACCCTCAGCCGTCCCCTAATCCTAACCCGTACGCTGACACTAACCCGCGCCCTCACACGTACGCTCCCCCTAGAGCGTTGTCGTACCCTCACCTGGACCCTAAACCGTCCCCGTCCCCTAACCCTAACCCTAACCCTAGCCCGAACCCTAACCCTAACCCTTCCCCGAAGCCTGACCCTCAGCCGTCCCCTAATCCTAACCCGTACGCTGACACTAACCCGCGCCCTCACACGTACGCTCCCCCTAGAGCGTTGTCGTACCCTCACCTGGACCCTAAACCGTCCCCGTCCCCTAACCCTAACCCTAGCCCGAACCCTAACCCTAACCCTTCCCCGAAGCCTGACCCTCAGCCGTCCCCTAATCCTAACCCGTACGCTGACACTAACCCGCGCCCTCACACGTACGCTCCCCCTAGAGCGTTGTCGTACCCTCACCTGGACCCTAAACCGTCCCCGTCCCCTAACCCTAACCCTAGCCCGAACCCTAACCCTAACCCTTCCCCGAAGCCTGACCCTCAGCCGTCCCCTAATCCTAACCCGTACGCTGACACTAACCGGCGCCCTCACACGTACGCTCCCCCTAGAGCGTTGTCGTACCCTCACCTGGACCCTAAACCGTCCCCGTCCCCTAACCCTAACCCTAGCCCGAACCCTAACCCTAACCCTTCCCCGAAGCCTGACCCTCAGCCGTCCCCTAATCCTAACCCGTACGCTGACACTAACCCGCGCCCTCACACGTACACTCCCCCTAGAGCGTTGTCGTACCTTCACCTGGACCCTAAACCGTCCCCGTCCCCTAACCCTAACCCTAGCCCGAAGCCTAACCCTAACCCTTCCCCGAAGCCTGACCCTCAGCCGTCCCGTAATCCTAACCCGTACGCTGACACTAACGCGCGCCCTCACACGTACGCTCCCCCTAGAGCGTTGTCGTACCCTCACCTGGACCCTAAACCGTCCCCGTCCCCTAACCCTAACTCTAGCCCGAACCCTAACCCTAACCCTTCCCCGAAGCCTGACCCTCAGCCGTCCCCTAATCCTAACCCGTACGCTGATACTAACCCGCGGCCTCACACGTACGCTCCCCCTAGAGCGTTGTCGTACCCTCACCTGGACCCTAAACCGTCCCCGTCCCCTAACCCTAACGCTAGCCCGAAGCCTAACCCTAACCCTTCCCCGAAGCCTGACCCTCAGCCGTCCCCTAATCCTAACCCGTACGCTGACACTAACCCGCGCCCTCACACGTACGCTCCCCCTAGAGCGTTGTCGTACCCTCACCTGGACCCTAAACCGTCCCCGTCCCCTAACCCTAACCCTAGCCCGAACCCTAACCCTAACCCTTCCCCGAAGCCTGACCCTCAGCCGTCCCCTAATCCTAACCCGTACGCTGACACTAACCCGCGCCCTCACACGTACGCTCCCCCTAGAGCGTTGTCGTACCCTCACCTGGACCCTAAACCGTCCCCGTCCCCTAACCCTAACCCTAGCCCGAACCCTAACCCTAACCCTTCCCCGAAGCCTGACCCTCAGCCGTCCCCTAATCCTAACCCGTACGCTGACACTAACCCGCGCCCTCACACGTACGCTCCCCCTAGAGCGTTGTCGTACCCTCACCTGGACCCTAAACCGTCCCCGTCCCCTAACCCTAACCCTAGCCCGAACCCTAACCCTAACCCTTCCCCGAAGCCTGACCCTCAGCCGTCCCCTAATCCTAACCCGTACGCTGACACTAACCCGCGCCCTCACACGTACACTCCCCCTAGAGCGTTGTCGTACCCTCACCTGGACCCTAAACCGTCCCCGTCCCCTAACCCTAACCCTAGCCCGAACCCTAACCCTAACCCTTCCCCGAAGCCTGACCCTCAGCCGTCCCCTAATCCTAACCCGTACGCTGACACTAACCCGCGCCCTCACACGTACGCTCCCCCTAGAGCGTTGTCGTACCCTCACCTGGACCCTAAACCGTCCCCGTCCCCTAACCCTAACCCTAGCCCGAAGCCTAACCCTAACCCTTCCCCGAAGCCTGACCCTCAGCCGTCCCCTAATCCTAACCCGTACGCTGACACTAACCCGCGCCCTCACACGTACGCTCCCCCTAGAGCGTTGTCGTACCCTCACCTGGACCCTAAACCGTCCCCGTCCCCTAACACTAACCCTAGCCCGAAGCCTAACCCTAACCCTTCCCCGAAGCCTGACCCTCAGCCGTCCCCTAATCCTAACCCGTACGCTGACACTAACCCGCGCCCTCACACGTACGCTCCCCCTAGAGCGTTGTCGTACCCTCACCTGGACCCTAAACCGTCCCCGTCCCCTAACCCTAACCCTAGCCCGAACCCTAACCCTAACCCTTCCCCGAAGCCTGACCCTCAGCCGTCCCCTAATCCTAACCCGTACGCTGACACTAACCCGCGCCCTCACACGTACGCTCCCCCTAGAGCGTTGTCGTACCCTCACCTGGACCCTAAACCGTCCCCGTCCCCTAACCCTAACCCTAGCCCGAACCCTAGCCCTAACCCTTCCCCGAAGCCTGACCCTCAGCCGTCCCCTAATCCTAACCCGTACGCTGACACTAACCCGCGCCCTCACACGTACGCTCCCCCTAGAGCGTTGTCGTACCGTCACCTGGACCCTAAACCGTCCCCGTCCCCTAACCCTAACCCTAGCCCGAACCCTAACCCTAACCCTTCCCCGAAGCCTGACCCTCAGCCGTCCCCTAATCCTAACCCGTACGCTGACACTAACACGCGCCCTCACACGTACGCTCCCCCTAGAGCGTTGTCGTACCCTCACCTGGACCCTAAACCGTCCCCGTCCCCTAACCCTAACCCTAGCCCGAACCCTAACCCTAACCCTTCCCCGAAGCCTGACACTCAGCCGTCCCCTAATCCTAACCCGTACGCTGACACTAACCCGCGCCCTCACATGTACGCTCCCCCTAGAGCGTTGTCGTACCCTCACCTGGACCCTAAACCGTCCCCGTCCCCTAACCCTAACCCTAGCCCGAACCCTAACCCTAACCCTTCCCCGAAGCCTGACCCTCAGCCGTCCCCTAATCCTAACCCGTACGCTGACACTAACCCGCGCCCTCACACGTACGCTCCCCCTAGAGCGTTGTCGTAACCTCACCTGGACCCTAAACCGTCCCCGTCCCCTAACCCTAACCCTAGCCCGACCCCTAACCCTAACCCTTCCCCGAAGCCTGACCCTCAGCCGTCCCCTAATCCTAACCCGTACGCTGACACTAACCCACGCCCTCACACGTACGCTCCCCCTAGAGCGTTGTCGTACCCTCACCTGGACCCTAAACCGTCCCCGTCCCCTAACCCTAACCCTAGCCCGAGGCCTAACCCTAACCCTTCCCCGAAGCCTGACCCTCAGCCGTCCCCTAATCCTAACCCGTACGCTGACACTAACCCGCGCCCTCACACGTACGCTCCCCCTAGAGCGTTGTCGTACGCTCACCTGGACCCTAAACCGTCCCCGTCCCCTAACCCTAACCCTAACCCTAGCCCGAACCCTAACCCTAACCCTTCCCCGAAGCCTGACCCTCAGCCGTCCCCTAATCCTAACCCGTTCGCTGACACTAACCCGCGCCCTCACACGTACGCTCCCCCTAGAGCGTTGTCGTACCCTCACCTGGACCCTAAACCGTCCCCGTCCCCTAACCCTAACCCTAGCCCGAACCCTAACCCTAACCCTTCCCCGAAGCCTGACCCTCAGCCGTCCCCTAATCCTAACCCGTACGCTGACACTAACCCACGCCCTCACACGTACGCTCCCCCTAGAGCGTTGTCGTACCCTCACCTGGACCCTAAACCGTCCCCGTCCCCTAACCCTAACCCTAGCCCGAAGCCTAACCCTAACCCTTCCCCGAAGCCTGACCCTCAGCCGTCCCCTAATCCTAACCCGTACGCTGACACTAACCCGCGCCCTCACACGTACGCTCCCCCTAGAGCGTTGTCGTACCCTCACCTGGACCCTAAACCGTCCCCGTCCCCTAACCCTAACCCTAGCCCGAACCCTAACCCTAACCCTTCCCCGAAGCCTGACCCTCAGCCGTCCCCTAATCCTAACCCGTACGCTGACACTAACCCGCGCCCTCACACGTACGCTCCCCCTAGAGCGTTGTCGTACCCTCACCTGGACCCTAAACCGTCCCCGTCCCCTAACCCTAACCCTAGCCCGAACCCTAACCCTAACCCTTCCCCGAAGCCTGACCCTCAGCCGTCCCCTAATCCTAACCCGTACGCTGACACTAACCCGCGCCCTCACACGTACGCTCCCCCTAGAGCGTTGTCGTACCCTCACCTGGACCCTAAACCGTCCCCGTCCCCTAACCCTAACCCTAGCCCGAACCCTAACCCTAACCCTTCCCCGAAGCCTGACCCTCAGCCGTCCCCTAATCCTAACCCGTACGCTGACACTAACCCGCGCCCTCACACGTACGCTCCCCCTAGAGCGTTGTCGTACCCTCACCTGGACCCTAAACCGTCCCCGTCCCCTAACCCTAACCCTAGCCCGAACCCTAACCCTAACCCTTCCCCGAAGCCTGACCCTCAGCCGTCCCCTAATCCTAACCCGTACGCTGACACTAACCCGCGCCCTCACACGTACGCTCCACCTAGAGCGTTGTCGTACCCTCACCTGGACCCTAAACCGTCCCCGTCACCTAACCCTAACCCTAGCCCGAACCCTAACCCTAACACTTCCCCGAAGCCTGACCCTCAGCCGTCCCCTAATCCTAACCCGTACGCTGACACTAACCCGCGCCCTCACACGTACGCTCCCCCTAGAGCGTTGTCGTACCCTCACCTGGACCCTAAACCGTCCCCGTCCCCTAACCCTAACCCTAGCCCGAAGCCTAACCCTAACCCTTCCCCGAAGCCTGACCCTCAGCCGTCCCCTAATCCTAACCCGTACGCTGACACTAACCCGCGCCCTCACACGTACGCTCCCCCTAGAGCGTTGTCGTACCCTCACCTGGACCCTAAACCGTCCCCGTCCCCTAACCCTAACCCTAGCCCGAACCCTAACCCTAACCCTTCCCCGAAGCCTGACCCTCAGCCGTCCCCTAATCCTAACCCGTACGCTGACACTAACCCGCGCCCTCACACGTACGCTCCCCCTAGAGCGTTGTCGTACCCTCACCTGGACCCTAAACCGTCCCCGTCCCCTAACCCTAACCCTAGCCCGAACCCTAACCCTAACCCTTCCCCGAAGCCTGACCCTCAGCCGTCCCGTAATCCTAACCCGTACGCTGACACTAACCCGCGCCCTCACACGTACGCTCCCCCTAGAGCGTTGTTGTACCCTCACCTGGACCCTAAACCGTCCCCGTCCCCTAACCCTAACCCTAGCCCGAACCCTAACCCTAACCCTTCCCCGAAGCCTGACCCTCAGCCGTCCCCTAATCCTAACCCGTACGCTGACACTAACCCGCGCCCTCACACGTACGCTCCCCCTAGAGCGTTGTTGTACCCTCACCTGGACCCTAAACCGTCCCCGTCCCCTAACCCTAACCCTAGCCCGAACCCTAACCCTAACCCTTCCCCGAAGCCTGACCCTCAGCCGTCCCCTAATCCTAACCCGTACGCTGACACTAACCGGCGCCCTCACACGTACGCTCCCCCTAGAGCGTTGTCGTACCCTCACCTGGACCCTAAACCGTCCCCGTCCCCTAACCCTAACCCTAGCCCGAACCCTAACCCTAACCCTTCCCCGAAGCCTGACCCTCAGCCGTCCCCTAATCCTAACCCGTACGCTGACACTAACCCGCGCCCTCACACGTACGCTCCCCCTAGAGCGTTGTCGTACCCTCACCTGGACCCTAAACCGTCCCCGTCCCCTAACCCTAACCCTAGCCCGAACCCTAACCCTAACCCTTCCCCGAAGCCTGACCCTCAGCCGTCCCGTAATCCTAACCCGTACGCTGACACTAACCCGCGCCCTCACACGTACGCTCCCCCTAGAGCGTTGTCGTACCCTCACCTGGACCCTAAACCGTCCCCGTCCCCTAACCCTAACCCTAGCCCGAACCCTAACCCTAACCCTTCCCCGAAGCCTGACCCTCAGCCGTCCCCTAATCCTAACCCGTACGCTGACACTAACCCGCGCCCTCACACGTACGCTCCCCCTAGAGCGTTGTCGTACCCTCACCTGGACCCTAAACCGTCCCCGTCCCCAAACCCTAACCCTAGCCCGAACCCTAACCCTAACCCTTCCCCGAAGCCTGACCCTCAGCCGTCCCCTAATCCTAACCCGTACGCTGACACTAACCCGCGCCCTCACACGTACGCTCCCCCTAGAGCGTTGTCGTACCCTCACCTGGACCCTAAACCGTCCCCGTCCCCTAACCCTAACCCTAGCCCGAAGCCTAACCCTAACCCTTCCCCGAAGCCTGACCCTCAGCCGTCCCCTAATCCTAACCCGTACGCTGACACTAACCCGCGCCCTCACACGTACGCTCCCCCTAGAGCGTTGTCGTACCCTCACCTGGACCCTAAACCGTCCCCGTCCCCTAACCCTAACCCTAGCCCGAAGCCTAACCCTAACCCTTCCCCGAAGCCTGACCCTCAGCCGTCCCCTAATCCTAACCCGTACGCTGACACTAACCCGCGCCCTCACACGTACGCTCCCCCTAGAGCGTTGTCGTACCCTCACCTGGACCCTAAACCGTCCCCGTCCCCTAACCCTAACCCTAGCCCGAACCCTAACCCTAACCCTTCCCCGAAGCCTGACCCTCAGCCGTCCCCTAATCCTAACCCGTACGCTGACACTAACCCACGCCCTCACACGTACGCTCCCCCTAGAGCGTTGTCGTACCCTCACCTGGACCCTAAACCGTCCCCGTCCCCTAACCCTAACCCTAGCCCGAACCCTAACCCTAACCCTTCCCCGAAGCCTGACCCTCAGCCGTCCCCTAATCCTAAACCGTACGCTGACACTAACCCGCGCCCTCACACGTACGCTCCCCCTACAGCGTTGTCGTACCCTCACCTGGACCCTAAACCGTCCCCGTCCCCTAACCCTAACCCTAGCCCGAGGCCTAACCCTAACCCTTCCCCGAAGCCTGACCCTCAGCCGTCCCCTAATCCTAACCCGTACGCTGACACTAACCCGCGCCCTCACACGTACGCTCCCCCTAGAGCGTTGTCGTACCCTCACCTGGACCCTAAACCGTCCCCGTCCCCTAACCCTAACCCTAGCCCGAACCCTAAACCTAACCCTTCCCTGAAGCCTGACCCTCAGCCGTCCCCTAATCCTAACCCGTACGCTGACACTAACCCGCGCCCTCACACGTACGCTCCCCCTAGAGCGTTGTCGTACCCTCACCTGGACCCTAAACCGTCCCCGTCCCCTAACCCTAACCCTAGCCCGAACCCTAACCCTAACTCTTCCCCGAAGCCTGACCCTCAGCCGTCCCCTAATCCTAACCCGAACGCTGACACTAACCCACGCCCTCACACGTACGCTCCCCCTAGAGCGTTGTCGTACCCTCACCTGGACCCTAAACCGTCCCCGTCCCCTAACCCTAACCCTAGCCCGAACCCTAACCCTAACCCTTCCCCGAAGCCTGACCCTCAGCCGTCCGCTAATCCTAACCCGTACGCTGACACTAACCCGCGCCCTTACACGTACGCTCCCACTAGAGCGTTGTCGTACCCTCACCTGGACCCTAAACCGTCCCCGTCCCCTAACCCTAACCCTAGCCCGAAGCCTAACCCTAACCCTTCCCCGAAGCCTGACCCTCAGCCGTCCCCTAATCCTAACCCGTACGCTGACACTAACCCGCGCCCTCACACGTACGCTCCCCCTAGAGCGTTGTCGTACCCTCACCTGGACCCTAAACCGTCCCCGTCCCCTAACCCTAACCCTAGCCCGAACCCTAACCCTAACCCTTCCCCGAAGCCTGACCCTCAGCCGTCCCCTAATCCTAACCCGTACGCTGACACTAACCCGCGCCCTCACACGTACGCTCCCCCTAGAGCGTTGTCGTACCCTCACCTGGACCCTAAACCGTCCCCGTCCCCTAACCCTAACCCTAGCCCGAACCCTAACCCTAACCCTTCCCCGAAGCCTGACCCTCAGCCGTCCCCTAATCCTAACCCGTACGCTGACACTAACCCGCGCCCTCACACGTACGCTCCCACTAGAGCGTTGTCGTACCCTCACCTGGACCCTAAACCGTCCCCGTCCCCTAACCCTAACCCTAGCCCGAACCCTAACCCTAACCCTTCCCCGAAGCCTGACCCTCAGCCGTCCCCTAATCCTAACCCGTACGCTGACACTAACCCGCGCCCTCACACGTACGCTCCCCCTAGAGCGTTGTCGTACCTTCACCTGGACCCTAAACCGTCCCCGTCCCCTAACCCTAACCCTAGCCCGAACCCTAACCCTAACCCTTCCCCGAAGCCTGACCCTCAGCCGTCCCCTAATCCTAACCCGTACGCTGACACTAACCCGCGCCCTCACACGTACGCTCCCCCTAGAGCGTTGTCGTACCCTCACCTGGACCCTAAACCGTCCCCGTCCCCTAACCCTAACCCTAGCCCGAAACCTAACCCTAACCCTTCCCCGAAGCCTGACCCTCAGCCGTCCCCTAATCCTAACCCGTACGCTGACACTAACCCGCGCCCTCACACGTACGCTCCCCCTAGAGCGTTGTCGTACCCTCACCTGGACCCTAAACCGTCCCCGTCCCCTAACCCTAACCCTAGCCCGAACCCTAACCCTAACTCTTCCCCGAAGCCTGACCCTCAGCCGTCCCCTAATCCTAACCCGTACGCTGACACTAACCCGCGCCCTCACACGTACGCTCCCCCTAGAGCGTTGTCGTACCCTCACCTGGACCCTAAACCGTCCCCGTCCCCTAACCCTAACCCTAGCCCGAACCCTAACCCTAACCCTTCCCCGAAGCCTGACCCTCAGCCGTCCCCTAATCCTAACCCGTACGCTGACACTAACCCGCGCCCTCACACGTACGCTCCCCCTAGAGCGTTGTCGTACCCTCACCTGGACCCTAAACCGTCCCCATCCCCTAACCCTAACCCTAGCCCGAACCCTAACCCTAACTCTTCCCCGAAGCCTGACCCTCAGCCGTCCCCTAATCCTAACCCGTACGCTGACACTAACCCGCGCCCTCACACGTACGCTCCCCCTAGAGCGTTGTCGTACCCTCACCTGGACCCTAAACCGTCCCCGTCCCCTAACCCGAACCCTAGCCCGAACCCTAACCCTAACCCTTCCCCGAAGCCTGACCCTCAGCCGTCCCCTAATCCTAACCCGTACGCTGACACTAACCCGCGCCCTCACACGTACGCTCCCCCTAGAGCGTTGTCGTACCCTCACCTGGACCCTAAACCGTCCCCGTCCCCTAACCCTAACCCTAGCCCGAACCCTAACCCTAACCCTTCCCCGAAGCCTGACCCTCAGCCGTCCCCTAATCCTAACCCGTACGCTGACACTAACCCGCGCCCTCACACGTACGCTCCCCCTAGAGCGTTGTCGTACCCTCACCTGGACCCTAAACCGTCCCCGTCCCCTAACCCTAACCCTAGCCCGAACCCTAACCCTAACCCTTCCCCGAAGCCTGACCCTCAGCCGTCCCCTAATCCTAACCCGTACGCTGACACTAACCCGCGCCCTCACACGTACGCTCCCCCTAGAGCGTTGTCGTACCCTCACCTGGACCCTAAACCGTCCCCGTCCCCTAACCCTAACCCTAGCCCGAACCCTAACCCTAACCCTTCCCCGAAGCCTGACCCTCAGCCATCCCCTAATCCTAACCCGTACGCTGACACTAACCCGCGCCCTCACACGTACGCTCCCCCTAGAGCGTTGTCGTACCCTCACCTGGACCCTAAACCGTCCCCGTCCCCTAACCCTAACCCTAGCCCGAAGCCTAACCCTAACCCTTCCCCGAAGCCTGACCCTCAGCCGTCCCCAATCCTAACCCGTACGCTGACACTAACCCGCGCCCTCACACGTACGCTCCCCCTAGAGCGTTGTCGTACCCTCACCTGGACCCTAAACCGTCCCCGTCCCCTAACCCTAACCCTAGCCCGAACCCTAACCCTAACCCTTCCCCGAAGCCTGACCCTCAGCCGTCCCCTAATCCTAACCCGTACGCTGACACTAACCCGCGCCCTCACACGTACGCTCCCCCTAGAGCGTTGTCGTACCCTCACCTGGACCCTAAACCGTCCCCGTCCCCTAACCCTAACCCTAGCCCGAAGCCTAACCCTAACCCTTCCCCGAAGCCTGACCCTCAGCCGTCCCCTAATCCTAACCCGTACGCTGACACTAACCCGCGCCCTCACACGTACGCTCCCCCTAGAGCGTTGTCGTACCCTCACCTGGACCCTAAACCGTCCCCGTCCCCTAACCCTAACCCTAGCCCGAACCCTAACCCTAACCCTTCCCCGAAGCCTGACCCTCAGCCGTCCCCTAATCCTAACCCGTACGCTGACACTAACCCGCGCCCTCACACGTACGCTCCCCCTAGAGCGTTGTCGTACCCTCACCTGGACCCTAAACCGTCCCCGTCCCCTATCCCTAACCCTAGCCCGAAGCCTAACCCTAACCCTTCCCCGAAGCCTGACCCTCAGCCGTCCCATAATCCTAACCCGTACGCTGACACTAACCCGCGCCCTCACACGTACGCTCCCCCTAGAGCGTTGTCGTACCCTCACCTGGACCCTAAACCCTCCCCATCCCCTAACCCTAACCCTAGCCCGAAGCCTAACCCTAACCCTTCCCCGAAGCCTGACCCTCAGCCGTCCCCTAATCTTAACCCGTACGCTGACACTAACCCGCGCCCTCACACGTACGCTCCCCCTAGAGCGTTGTCGTACCCTCACCTGGACTCTAAACCGTCCCCGTCCCCTAACCCTAACCCTAGCCCGAAGCCTAAACGTAACCTTTCCCCGAAGCCTGACCCTCAGCCGTCCCCTAATCCTAACCCGTACGCTGACACTAACCCGCGCCCTCACACGTACGCTCCCCCTAGAGCGTTGTCGTACCCTCACCTGGACCCTAAACCGTCCCCGTCCCCTAACCCTAACCCTAGCCCGAACCCTGACCCTAACCCTTCCCCGAAGCCTGACCCTCAGCCGTCCCCTAATCCTAACTCGTACGCTGACACTAACCCGCGCCCTCACACGTACGCTCCCGCTAGAGCGTTGTCGTACCCTCACCTGGACCCTAAACCGTCCCCGTCCCCTAACCCTAACCCTAGCCCGAACCCTAACCCTAACCCTTCCCCGAAGCCTGACCCTCAGCCGTCCCCTAATCCTAACCCGTACGCTGACACTAACCCGCGCCCTCACACGTACGCTCCCCCTAGAGCGTTGTCGTACCCTCACCTGGACGCTAAACCGTCCCCGTCCCCTAACCCTAACCCTAGCCCAAACCCTAACCCTAACCCTTCCCCGAAGCCTGACCCTCAGCCGTCCCCTAATCCTAACCCGTACGCAGACACTAACCCGCGCCCTCACACGTACGCTCCCCCTAGAGCGTTGTCGTACCCTCACCTGGACCCTAAACCGTCCCCGTCTCCTAACCCTAACCCTAGCCCGAACCCTAACCCTAACCCTTCCCCGAAGCGTGACCCTCAGCCGTCCCCTAATCCTAACCCGTACGCTGACACTAACCCGCGCCCTCACACGTACGCTCCCCCTAGAGCGTTGTCGTACCCTCACCTGGACCCTAAACCGTCCCTGTCCCCTAACCCTAACCCTAGCCCGAACCCTAACCCTAACCCTTCCCCGAAGCCTGACCCTCAGCCGTCCCCTAATCCTAACCCGTACGCTGACACTAACCCGCGCCCTCACACGTTCGCTCCCCCTAGAGCGTTGTCGTACCCTCACCTGGACCCTAAACCGTCCCCGTCCCCTAACCCTAACCCTAGCCCGAACCCTAACCCTAACCCTTCCCCGAAGCCTGACCCTCAGCCGTCCCCTAATCCTAACCCGTACGCTGACACTAACCCGCGCCCTCACACGTACGCTCCCCCTAGAGCGTTGTCGTAACCTCACCTGGACCCTAAACCGTCCCCGTCCCCTAACCCTAACCCTAGCCCGAAGCCTAACCCTAACTCTTCCCCGAAGCCTGACCCTCAGCCGTCCCCTAATCCTAACCCGTACGCTGACACTAACCCGCGCCCTCACACGTACGCTCCCCCTAGAGCGTTGTCGTACCCTCACCTGGACCCTAAACCGTCCCCGTCCCCTAACCCTAACCCTAGCCCGAACCCTAACCCTAACCCTTCCCCGAAGCCTGACCCTCAGCCGTCCCCTAATCCTAACCCGTACGCTGACACTAACCCGCGCCCTCACACGTACGCTCCCCCTAGAGCGTTGTCGTACCCTCACCTGGACCCTAAACCGTCCCCGTCCCCTAACCCTAACCCTAGCCCGAACCCTAACCCTAACCCTTCCCCGAAGCCTGACCCTCAGCCGTCCCCTAATCCTAACCCGTACGCTGACACTAACCCGCGCCCTCACACGTACGCTCCCCCTAGAGCGTTGTCGTACCCTCACCTGGACCCTAAACCGTCCCCGTCCCCTAACCCTAACCCTAGCCCGAACCCTAACCCTAACCCTTCCCCGAAGCCTGACCCTCAGCCGTCCCCTAATCCTAACCCGTACGCTGACACTAACCCGCGCCCTCACACGTACGCTCCCCCTAGAGCGTTGTCGTACCCTCACCTGGACCCTAAACCGTCCCCGTCCCCTAACCCTAACCCTAGCCCGAACCCTAACCCTAACCCTTCCCCGAAGCCTGACCCTCAGCCGTCCCCTAATCCTAACCCGTACGCTGACACTAACCCGCGCCCTCACACGTACGCTCCCCCTAGAGCGTTGTCGTACCCTCACCTGGACCCTAAACCGTCCCCGTCCCCTAACCCTAACCCTAGCCCGAGGCCTAACCCTAACCCTTCCCCGAAGCCTGACCCTCAGCCGTCCCCTAATCCTAACCCGTACGCTGACACTAACCCGCGCCCTCACACGTACGCTCCCCCTAGAGCGTTGTCGTACCCTCACCTAGACCCTAAACCGTCCCCGTCCCCTAACCCTAACCCTAGCCCGAACCCTAACCCTAACCCTTCCCCGAAGCCTGACCCTCAGCCGTCCCCTAATACTAACCCGTACGCTGACACTAACCCGCGCCCTCACACGTACGCTCCCCCTAGAGCGTTGTCGTACCCTCACCTGGACCCTAAACCGTCCCCGTCCCCTAACCCTAACCCTAGCCCGAACCCTAACCCTAACCCTTCCCCGAAGCCTGACCCTCAGCCGTCCCCTAATCCTAACCCGTACGCTGACACTAACCCGCGCCCTCACACGTACGCTCCCACTAGAGCGTTGTCGTACCCTCACCTGGACCCTAAACCATCCCCGTCCCCTAACCCTAACCCTAGCCCGAACCCTAACCCTAACCCTTCCCCGAAGCCTGACCCTCAGCCGTCCCCTAATCCTAACCCGTACGCTGACACTAACCCACGCCCTCACACGTACGCTCCCCCTAGAGCGTTGTCGTACCCTCACCTGGACCCTAAACCGTCCCCGTCCCCTAACCCTAACCCTAGCCCGAACCCTAATCCTAACCCTTCCCCGAAGCCTGACCCTCAGCCGTCCCCTAATCCTAACCCGTACGCTGACACTAACCCGCGCCCTCACACGTACGCTCCCCCTAGAGCGTTGTCGTACCCTCACCTGGACCCTAAACCGTCCCCGTCCCCTAACCCTAACCCTAGCCCGAAGCCTAACCCTAACCCTTCCCCGAAGCCTGACCCTCAGCCGTCCCCTAATCCTAACCCGTACGCTGACACTAACCCGCGCCCTCACACGTACGCTCCCCCTAGAGCGTTGTCGTACCCTCACCTGGACCCTAAACCGTCCCCGTCCCCTAACCCTAACCCTAGCCCGAAGCCTAACCCTAACCCTTCCCCGAAGCCTGACCCTCAACCGTCCCCTAATCCTAACCCGTACGCTGACACTAACCCGCGCCCTCACACGTACGCTCCCCCTAGAGCGTTGTCGTACCCTCACCTGGACCCTAAACCGTCCCCGTCCCCTAACCCTAACCCTAGCCCGAAGCCTAACCCTAACCCTTCCCCGAAGCCTGACCCTCAGCCGTCCCCTAATCCTAACCCGTACGCTGACACTAACCCACGCCCTCACACGTACGCTCCCCCTAGAGCGTTGTCGTACCCTCACCTGGACCCTAAACCGTCCCCGTCCCCTAACCCTAACCCTAGCCCGAGGCCTAATCCTAACCCTTCCCCGAAGCCTGATCCTCAGCCGTCCCCTAATCCTAACCCGTACGCTGACACTAAACCGCGCCCTCACACGTACGCTCCCCCTAGAGCGTTGTCGTACCCTTACCTGGACCCTAAACCGTCCCCGTCCCGTAACCCTAACCCTAGCCCGAACCCTAACCCTAACCCTTCCCCGAAGCCTGACCCTCAGCCGTCCCCTAATCCTAACCCGTACGCTGACACTAACCCACGCCCTCACACGTACGCTCCCCCTAGAGCGTTGTCGTACCCTCACCTGGACCCTAAACCGTCCCCGTCCCCTAACCCTAACCCTAGCCCGAACCCTAACCCTAACCCTTCCCCGAAGCCTGACCCTCAGCCGTCCCCTAATCCTAACCCGTACGCTGACACTAACCCGCGCCCTCACACGTACGCTCCCCCTAGAGCGTTGTCGTACCCTCACCTGGACCCTAAACCGTCCCCGTCCCCTAACCCTAACCCTAGCCCGAGGCCTAACCCTAACCCTTCCCCGAAGCCTGACCCTCAGCCGTCCCCTAATCCTAACCCGTACGCTGACACTAACCCGCGCCCTCACACGTACGCTCCCCCTAGAGCGTTGTCGTACCCTCACCTGGACCCTAAACCGTCCCCGTCCCCTAACCCTAACCCTAGCCCGAACCCTAACCCTAACCCTTCCCCGAAGCCTGACCCTCAGCCGTCCCCTAATCCTAACCCGTACGCTGACACTAACCCGCGCCCTCACACGTACGCTCCCCCTAGAGCGTTGTCGTACCCTCACCTGGACCCTAAACCGTCCCCGTCCCCTAACCCTAACCCTAGCCCGAACCCTAACCCTAACCCTTCCCCGAAGCCTGACCCTCAGCCGTCCCCTAATCCTAACCCGTACGCTGACACTAACCCGCGCCCTCACACGTACGCTCCCCCTAGAGCGTTGTCGTACCCTCACCTGGACCCTAAACCGTCCCCGTCCCCTAACCCTAACCCTAGCCCGAAGCCTAACCCTAACCCTTCCCCGAAGCCTGACCCTCAGCCGTCCCCTAATCCTAACCCGTACGCTGACACTAACCCGCGCCCTCACACGTACGCTCCCCCTAGAGCGTTGTCGTACCCTCACCTGGACCCTAAACCGTCCCCGTCCCCTAACCCTAACCCTAGCCCGAACCCTAACCCTAACCCTTCCCCGAAGCCTGACCCTCAGCCGTCCCCTAATCCTAACCCGTACGCTGACACTAACCCGCGCCCTCACACGTACGCTCCCCCTAGAGCGTTGTCGTACCCTCACCTGGACCCTAAACCGTCCCCGTCCCCTAACCCTAACCCTAGCCCGAAGCCTAACCCTAACCCTTCCCCGAAGCCTGACCCTCAGCCGTCCCCTAATCCTAACCCGTACGCTGACACTAACCCACGGCCTCACACGTACGCTCCCCCTAGGGCGTTGTCATACCCTCACCTGGACCCTAAACCGTCCCCGTCCCCTAACCCTAACCCTAGCCCGAAGCCTAACCCTAACCCTTCCCCGAAGCCTGACCCTCAGCCGTCCCCTAATCCTAACCCGTACGCTGACACTAACCCGCGCCCTCACACGTACGCTCCCCCTAGAGCGTTGTCGTACCCTCACCTGGACCCTAAACCGTCCCCGTCCCCTAACCCTAACCCTAGCCCGAAGCCTAACCCTAACCCTTCCCCGAAGCCTGACCCTCAGCCGTCCCCTAATCCTAACCCGTACGCTGACACTAACCCGCGCCCTCACACGTACGCTCCCCCTAGAGCGTTGTCGTACCCTCACCTGGACCCTAAACCGTCCCCGTCCCCTAACCCTAACCCTAGCCCGAAGCCTAACCCTAACCCTTCCCCGAAGCCTGACCCTCAGCCGTCCCCTAATCCTAACCTGTACGCTGACAGTAACCCGCGCCCTCACACGTACGCTCCCCCTAGAGCGTTGTCGTACCCTCACCTGGACCCTAAACCGTCCCCGTCCCCTAACCCTAACCCTAGCCCGAACCCTAACCCTAACCCTTCCCCGAAGCCTGACCCTCAGCCGACCCCTAATCCTAACCCGTACGCTGACACTAACCCGCGCCCTCACACGTACGCTCCCCCTAGAGCGTTGTCGTACCCTCACCTGGACCCTAAACCGTCCCCGTCCCCTAACCCTAACCCTAGCCCGAACCCTAACCCTAACCCTTCCCCGAAGCCTGACCCTCAGCCGTCCCCTAATCCTAACCCGTACGCTGACACTAACCCGCGCCCTCACACGTACGCTCCCCCTAGAGCGTTGTCGTACCCTCACCTGGACCCTAAACCGTCCCCGTCCCCTAACCCTAACCCTAGCCCGAGGCCTAACCCTAACCCTTCCCCGAAGCCTGACCCTCAGCCGTCCCCTAATCCTAACCCGTACGCTGACACTAACCCGCGCCCTCACACGTACGCTCCCCCTAGAGCGTTGTCGTACCCTCACCTGGACCCTAAACCGTCCCTGTCCCCTAACCCTAACCCTAGCCCGAGGCCTAACCCTAACCCTTCCCCGAAGCCTGACCCTCAGCCGTCCCCTAATCCTAACCCGTACGCTGACACTAACCCGCGCCCTCACACGTACGCTCCCCCTAGAGCGTTGTCGTACCCTCACCTGGACCCTAAACCGTCCCCGTCCCCTAACCCTAACCCTAGCCCGAACCCTAACCCTAACCCTTCCCCGAAGCCTGACCCTCAGCCGTCCCCTAATCCTAACCCGTACGCTGACACTAACCCGCGCCCTCACACGTACGCTCCCCCTAGAGCGTTGTCGTACCCTCACCTGGACCCTAAACCGTCCCCGTCCCCTAACCCTAACCCTAGCCCGAACCCTAACCCTAACCCTTCCCCGAAGCCTGACCCTCAGCCGTCCCCTAATCCTAACCCGTACGCTGACACTAACCCGCGCCCTCACACGTACGCTCCCCCTAGAGCGTTGTCGTACCCTCACCTGGACCCTAAACCGTCCCCGTCCCCTAACCCTAACCCTAGCCCGAACCCTAACCCTAACCCTTCCCCGAAGCCTGACCCTCAGCCGTCCCCTAATCCTAACCCGTACGCTGACACTAACCCGCGCCCTCACACGTACGCTCCCCCTAGAGCGTTGTCGTACCCTCACCTGGACCCTAAACCGTCCCCGTCCCCTAACCCTAGCCCGAACCCTAACCCTAACCCTTCCCCGAAGCCTGACCCTCAGCCGTCCCCTAATCCTAACCCGTACGCTGACACTAACCCGCGCCCTCACACGTACGCTCCCCCTAGAGCGTTGTCGTACCCTCCCCTGGACCCTAAACCGTCCCCGTCCCCTAACCCTAACCCTAGCCCGAACCCTAACCCTAACCCTTCCCCGAAGCCTTACCCTCAGCCGTCACCTAATCCTAACCCGTACGCTGACACTAACCCGCGCCCTCACACGAACGCTCCCCCTAGAGCGTTGTCGTACCCTCACCTGGACCCTAAACCGTCCCCGTCCCCTAACCCTAACCCTAGCCCGAACCCTAACCCTAACCCTTCCCCGAAGCCTGACCCTCAGCCGTCCCCTAATCCTAACCCGTACGCTGACACTAACCCGCGCCCTCACACGTACGCTCCCCCTAGAGCGTTGTCGTACCCTCACCTGGACCCTAAACCGTCCCCGTCCCCTAACCCTAACCCTAGCCCGAACCCGAACCCTAACCCTTCCCCGAAGCCTGACCCTCAGCCGTCCCCTAATCCTAACCCGTACGCTGACACTAACCCGCGCCCTCACACGTACGCTCCCCCTAGAGCGTTGTCGTACTCTCACCTGGACCCTAAACCGTCCCCGTCCCCTAACCCTAACCCTAGCCCGAACCCTAGCCCTAACCCTTCCCCGAAGCCTGACCCTCAGCCGTCCCCTAATCCTAACCCGTACGCTGACACTAACCCGCGCCCTCACACGTACGCTCCCCCTAGAGCGTTGTCGTACCCTCACCTGGACCCTAAACCGTCCCCGTCCCCTAACCCTAACCCTAGCCCGAAGCCTAAACGTAACCTTTCCCCGAAGCCTGACCCTCAGCCGTCCCCTAATCCTAACCCGTACGCTGACACTAACCCGCGCCCTCACACGTACGCTCCCCCTAGAGCGTTGTCGTACCCTCACCTGGACCCTAAACCGTCCCTGTCCCCTAACCCTAACCCTAGCCCGAACCCTAACCCTAACCCTTCCCCGAAGCCTGACCCTCAGCCGTCCCCTAATCCTAACCCGTACGCTGACACTAACCGGCGCCCTCACACGTACGCTCCCCCTAGAGCGTTGTCGTACCCTCACCTGGACCCTAAACCGTCCCCGTCCCCTAACCCTAACCCTAGCCCGAACCCTAACCCTAACACTTCCCCGAAGCCTGACCCTCAGCCGTCCCCTAATCCTAACCCGTACGCTGACACTAACCCGCGCCCTCACACGTACCCTCCCCCTAGAGCGTTGTCGTACCCTCACCTGGACCCTAAACCGTCCCCGTCCCCTAACCCTAACCCTAGCCCGAACCCTAACCCTAACCCTTCCCCGAAGCCTGACCCTCAGCCGTCCCCTAATCCTAACCCGTACGCTGACACTAACCCGCGCCCTCACACGTACCCTCCCCCTAGAGCGTTGTCGTACCCTCACCTGGACCCTAAACCGTCCCCGTCCCCTAACCCTAACCCTAGCCCGAACCCTAACCCTAACCCTTCCCCGAAGCCTGACCCTCAGCCGTCCCCTAATCCTAACCCGTACGCTGACACTAACCCGCGCCCTCACACGTACTCTCCCCCGAGAGCGTTGTCGTACCCTCACCTGGACCCTAAAACGTCCCCGTCCCCTAACCCTAACCCTAGCCCGAAGCCTAACCCTAACCCTTCCCCGAAGCCTGACACTCAGCCGTCCCCTAATCCTAACCCGTACGCTGACACTAACCCGCGCCCTCACACGTACGCTCCCCTTAGAGCGTTGTCGTACCCTCACCTGGACCCTAAACCGTCCCCGTCCCCTAACCCTAACCCTAGCCCGAACCCTAACCCTAACCCTTCCCCGAAGCCTGACCCTCAGCCGTCCCCTAATCCTAACCCGTACGCTGACACTAACCCGCGCCCTCACATGTACGCTCCCCCTAGAGCGTTGTCGTACCCTCACCTGGACCCTAAACCGTCCCCGTCCCCTAACCCTAACCCTAGCCCGAAGCCTAACCCTAACCCTTCCCCGAAGCCTGACCCTCAGCCGTCCCCTAATCCTAACCCGTACGCTGACACTAACCCGCGCCCTCACACGTACGCTCCCCCTAGAGCGTTGTCGTACCCTCACCTGGACCCTAAACCGTCCCCGTCCCCGTCCCCTAACCCTAGCCCGAATCCTAACCCTAACCCTTCCCCGAAGCCTGACCCTCAGCCGTCCCCTAATCCTAACCCGTACGCTGACACTAACCCGCGCCCTCAAACGTACGCTCCCCCTAGAGCGTTGTCGTACCCTCACCTGGACCCTAAACCCTCCCCGACCCCTAACCCTAACCCTAGCCCGAACCCTAACCCTAACCCTTCCCCGAAGCCTGACCCTCAGCCGTCCCCTAATCCTAACCCGTACGCTGACACTAACCCGCGCCCTCACACGTACGCTCCCCCTAGAGCGTTGTCGTACCCTCACCTGGACCCTAAACCGTCCCCGTCCCCTAACCCTAACCCTAGCCCGAAGCCTAACCCTAACCCTTCCCCGAAGCCTGACCCTCAGCCGTCCCCTAATCCTAACCCGTACGCAGACACTAACCCGCGCCCTCACACGTACGCTCCCCCTAGAGCGTTGTCGTACCCTCACCTGGACCCTAAACCGTCCCCGTCCCCTAACCCTAACCCTAGCCAGAACCCTAACCCTAACCCTTCCCCGAAGCCTGACCCTCAGCCGTCCCCTAATCCTAACCCGTACGCTGACACTAACCCGCGCCCTCACACGTACGCTCCCCCTAGAGCGTTGTCGTACCCTCACCTGGACCCTAAACCGTCCCCGTCCCCTAACCCTAACCCTAGCCCGAACCCTAACCCTAACCCTTCCCCGAAGCCTGACCCTCAGCCGTCCCCTAATCCTAACCCGTACGCTGACACTAACCCGCGCCCTCACACGTACGCTCCCCCTAGAGCGTTGTCGTACCCTCACCTGGACCCTAAACCGTCCCCGTCCCCTAACCCTAACCCTAGCCCGAACCCTAACCCTAACCCTTCCCCGAAGCCTGACCCTCAGCCGTCCCCTAATCCTAACCCGTACGCTGACACTAACCCGCGCCCTCACACGTACGCTCCCCCTAGAGCGTTGTCGTACCCTCACCTGGACCCTAAACCGTCCCCGTCCCCTAACCCTAACCCTAGCCCGAACCCTAACCCTAACCCTTCCCCGAAGCCTGACCCTCAGCCGTCCCCTAATCCTAACCCGTACGCTGACACTAACCCGCGCCCTCACACGTACGCTCCCCCTAGAGCGTTGTCGTACCCTCACCTGGACCTCAAACCGTCCCCGTCCCCTAACCCTAACCCTAGCCCGAACCCTAACCCTATCCCTTCCCCGAAGCCTGACCCTCAGCCGTCCCCTAATCCTAACCCGTACGCTGACACTAACCCGCGCCCTCACACGTACGCTCCCCCTAGAGCGTTGTCGTACCCTCACCTGGACCCCAAACCGTCCCCGTCCCCTAACCCTAACCCTAGCCCGAACCCTAACCCTAACCCTTCCCCGAAGCCTGACCCTCAGCCGTCCCCTAATCCTAACCCGTACGCTGACACTAACCCGCGCCCTCACACGTACGCTCCCCCTAGAGCGTTGTCGTACCCTCACCTGGACCCTAAACCGTCCCCGTCCCCTAACCCTAACCCTAGCCCGAACCCTAAGCCTAACCCTTCCCCGAAGCCTGACCCTCAGCCGTCCCCTAATCCTAACCCGTACGCTGACACTAACCCGCGCCCTCACACGTACCCTCCCCCTAGAGCGTTGTCGTACCCTCACCTGGACCCTAAACCGTCCCCGTCCCCTAACCCTAACCCTAGCCCGAACCCTAACCCTAACCCTTCCCCGAAGCCTGACCCTCAGCCGTCCCCTAATCCTAACCCGTACGCTGACACTAACCCGCGCCCTCACACGTACCCTCCCCCTAGAGCGTTGTCGTACCCTCACCTGGACCCTAAACCGTCCCCGTCCCCTAACCCTAACCCTAGCCCGAACCCTAACCCTAACCCTTCCCCGAAGCCTGACCCTCAGCCGTCCCCTAATCCTAACCCGTACGCTGACACTAACCCGCGCCCTCACACGTACTCTCCCCCGAGAGCGTTGTCGTACCCTCACCTGGACCCTAAAACGTCCCCGTCCCCTAACCCTAACCCTAGCCCGAAGCCTAACCCTAACCCTTCCCCGAAGCCTGACCCTCAGCCGTCCCCTAATCCTAACCCGTACGCTGACACTAACCCGCGCCCTCACACGTACGCTCCCCTTAGAGCGTTGTCGTACCCTCATCTGGACCCTAAACCGTCCCCGTCCCCTAACCCTAACCCTAGCCCGAACCCTAACCCTAACCCTTCCCCGAAGCCTGACCCTCAGCCGTCCCCTAATCCTAACCCGTACGCTGACACTAACCCGCGCCCTCACACGTACGCTCCCCCTAGAGCGTTGTCGTACCCTCACCTGGACCCTAAACCGTCCCCGTCCCCTAACCCTAACCCTAGCCCGAAGCCTAACCCTAACCCTTCCCCGAAGCCTGACCCTCAGCCGTCCCCTAATCCTAACCCGTACGCTGACACTAACCCGCGCCCTCACACGTACGCTCCCCCTAGAGCGTTGTCGTACCCTCACCTGGACCCTAAACCGTCCCCGTCCCCGTCCCCTAACCCTAGCCCGAATCCTAACCCTAACCCTTCCCCGAAGCCTGACCCTCAGCCGTCCCCTAATCCTAACCCGTACGCTGACACTAACCCGCGCCCTCAAACGTACGCTCCCCCTAGAGCGTTGTCGTACCCTCACCTGGACCCTAAACCCTCCCCGACCCCTAACCCTAACCCTAGCCCGAACCCTAACCCTAACCCTTCCCCGAAGCCTGACCCTCAGCCGTCCCCTAATCCTAACCCGTACGCTGACACTAACCCGCGCCCTCACACGTACGCTCCCCCTAGAGCGTTGTCGTACCCTCACCTGGACCCTAAACCGTCCCCGTCCCCTAACCCTAACCCTAGCCCGAAGCCTAACCCTAACCCTTCCCCGAAGCCTGACCCTCAGCCGTCCCCTAATCCTAACCCGTACGCAGACACTAACCCGCGCCCTCACACGTACGCTCCCCCTAGAGCGTTGTCGTACCCTCACCTGGACCCTAAACCGTCCCCGTCCCCTAACCCTAACCCTAGCCAGAACCCTAACCCTAACCCTTCCCCGAAGCCTGACCCTCAGCCGTCCCCTAATCCTAACCCGTACGCTGACACTAACCCGCGCCCTCACACGTACGCTCCCCCTAGAGCGTTGTCGTACCCTCACCTGGACCCTAAACCGTCCCCGTCCCCTAACCCTAACCCGAACCCTAACCCTAACCCTTCCCCGAAGCCTGACCCTCAGCCGTCCCCTAATCCTAACCCGTACGCTGACACTAACCCGCGCCCTCACACGTACGCTCCCCCTAGAGCGTTGTCGTACCCTCACCTGGACCCTAAACCGTCCCCGTCCCCTAACCCTAACCCTAGCCCGAACCCTAACCCTAACCCTTCCCCGAAGCCTGACCCTCAGCCGTCCCCTAATCCTAACCCGTACGCTGACACTAACCCGCGCCCTCACACGTACGCTCCCCCTAGAGCGTTGTCGTACCCTCACCTGGACCCTAAACCGTCCCCGTCCCCTAACCCTAACCCTAGCCCGAACCCTAACCCTAACCCTTCCCCGAAGCCTGACCCTCAGCCGTCCCCTAATCCTAACCCGTACGCTGACACTAACCCGCGCCCTCACACGTACGCTCCCCCTAGAGCGTTGTCGTACCCACACCTGGACCCTAAACCGTCCCCGTCCCCTAACCCTAACCCTAGCCAGAACCCTAACCCTAACCCTTCCCCGAAGCCTGACCCTCAGCCGTCCCCTAATCCTAACCCGTACGCTGACACTAACCCACGCCCTCACACGTACGCTCCCCCTAGAGCGTTATCGTACCCTCACCTGGACCCTAAACCGTCCCCGTCCCCTAACCCTAACCCTAGCCCGAACCCTAACCCTAACCCTTCCCCGAAGCCTGACCCTCAGCCGTCCCCTAATCCTAACCCGTACGCTGACACTAACCCGCGCCCTCACACGTACGCTCCCCCTAGAGCGTTGTCGTACCCTCACCTGGACCCTAAACCGTCCCCGTCCCCTAACCCTAACCCTAGCCCGAAGCCTAACCCTAACCCTTCCCCGAAGCCTGACCCTCAGCCGTCCCCTAATCCTAACCCGTACGCTGACACTAACCCGCGCCCTCAAACGTACGCTCCCCCTAGATTGTTGTCGTACCCTCACCTGGACCCTAAACCGTCCCCGTCCCCTAACCCTAACCCTAGCCCGAACCCTAACCCTAACCCTTCCCCGAAGCCTGACCCTCAGCCGTCCCCTAATCCTAACCCGTACGCTGACACTAACCCGCGCCCTCACACGTACGCTCCCCCTAGAGCGTTGTCGTACCCTCACCTGGACCCTAAACCGTCCCCGTCCCCTAACCCTAACCCTAGCCCGAACCCTAACCCTAACCCTTCCCCGAAGCCTGACCCTCAGCCGTCCCCTAATCCTAACCCGTACGCTGACACTAACCCGCGCCCTCACACGTACGCTCCCCCTAGAGCGTTGTCGTACCCTCACCTGGACCCTAAACCGTCCCCGTCCCCTAACCCTAACCCTAGCCCGAACCCTAACCCTAACCCTTCCCCGAAGCCTGACCCTCAGCCGTCCCCTAATCCTAACCCGTACGCTGACACTAACCCGCGCCCTCACACGTACGCTCCCCCTAGAGCGTTGTCGTACCCTCACCTGGACCCCAAACCGTCCCCGTCCCCTAACCCTAACCCTAGCCCGAACCCTAACCCTAACCCTTCCCCGAAGCCTGACCCTCAGCCGTCCCCTAATCCTAACCCGTACGCTGACACTAACCCGCGCCCTCACACGTACGCTCCCCCTAGAGCGTTGTCGTACCCTCACCTGGACCCCAAACCGTCCCCGTCCCCTAACCCTAACCCTAGCCCGAACCCTAACCCTAACCCTTCCCCGAAGCCTGACCCTCAGCCGTCCCCTAATCCTAACCCGTACGCTGACACTAACCCGCGCCCTCACACGTACGCTCCCCCTAGAGCGTTGTCGTACCCTCACCTGGACCCTAAACCGTCCCCGCACCCTAACCCTAACCCTAGCCCGAACCCTAACCCTAACCCTTCCCCGAAGCCTGACCCTCAGCCGTCCCCTAATCCTAACCCGTACGCTGACACTAACCCGCGCCCTCACACGTACGCTCCCCCTAGAGCGTTGTCGTACCCTCACCTGGACCCTAAACCGTCCCCGTCCCCTAACCCTAACCCTAGCCCGAACCCTAACCCTAACCCTTCCCCGAAGCCTGACCCTCAGCCGTCCCCTAATCCTAACCCGTACGCTGACACTAACCCGCGCCCTCACACGTACGCTCCCCCTAGAGCGTTGTCGTACCCTCACCTGGACCCTAAACCGTCCCCGTCCCCTAACCCTAACCCTAGCCCGAACCCTAACCCTAACCCTTCCCCGAAGCCTGACCCTCAGCCGTCCCCTAATCCTAACCCGTACGCTGACACTAACCAGCGCCCTCACACGTACGCTCCCCCTAGAGCGTTGTCGTACCCTCACCTGGACCCTAAACCGTCCCCGTCCCCTAACCCTAACCCTAGCCCGAACCCTAACCCTAACCCTTCCCCGAAGCCTGACCCTCAGCCGTCCCCTAATCCTAACCCGTACGCTGACACTAACCCGCGGCCTCACACGTACGCTCCCCCTAGAGCGTTGTCGTACCCTCACCTGGACCCTAAACCGTCCCCGTCCCCTAACCCTAACCCTAGCCCGAAGCCTAACCCTAACCCTTCCCCGAAGCCTGACCCTCAGCCGTCCCCTAATCCTAACCCGTACGCTGACACTAACCCGTGCCCTCACACGTACGCTCCCCCTAGAGCGTTGTCGTACCCTCACCTGGACCCTAAACCGTCCCCGTCCCCTAACCCTAACCCTAGCCCGAACCCTAACCCTAACCCTTCCCCGAAGCCTGACCCTCAGCCGTCCCCTAATCCTAACCCGTACGTTGACACTAACCCGCGCCCTCACACGTACGCTCCCCCTAGAGCGTTGTCGTACCCTCACCTGGACCCTAAACCGTCCCCGTCCCCTAACCCTAACCCTAACCCTAGCCCGAACCCTAACCCTAACCCTTCCCCGAAGCCTGATCCTCAGCCGTCCCCTAATCCTAACCCGTTCGCTGACACTAACCCGCGCCCTCACACGTACGCTCCCCCTAGAGCGTTGTCGTACCCTCACCTGGACCCTAAACCGTCCCCGTCCCCTAACCCTAACCCTAGCCCGAACCCTAACCCTAACCCTTCCCCGAAGCCTGACCCTCAGCCGTCCCCTAATCCTAACCCGTACGCTGACACTAACCCGCGCCCTCACACGTACGCTCCCCCTAGAGCGTTGTCGTACCCTCACCTGGACCCTAAACCGTCCCCGTCCCCTAACCCTAGCCCGAAGCCTAACCCTAACCCTTCCCCGAAGCCTGACCCTCAGCCGTCCCCTAATCCTAACCCGTACGCTGACACTAACCCGCGCCCTCACACATACGCTCCCCCTAGAGCGTTGTCGTACCCTCACCTGGACCCTAAACCGTCCCCGTCCCCTAACCCTAACCCTAGCCCGAACCCTAACCTTAACCCTTCCCCGAAGCCTGACCCTCAGCCGTCCCCTAATCCTAACCCGTACGCTGACACTAACCCGCGGCCTCACACGTACGCTCCCCCTAGAGCGTTGTCGTACCCTCACCTGGACCCTAAACCGTCCCCGTCCCCTAACCCTAACCCTAGCCCGAACCCTAACCCTAACCCTTCCCCGAAGCCTGACCCTCAGCCGTCCCCTAATCCTAACCCGTACGCTGACACTAACCCGCGCCCTCACACGTACGCTCCCCCTAGAGCTTTGTCGTACCCTCACCTGGACCCTAAACCGTCCCCGTCCCCTAACCCTAACCCTAGCCCGAACCCTAACCCTAACCCTTCCCCGAAGCCTGACCCTCAGCCGTCGCCTAATCCTAACCCGTACGCTGACACTAACCCGCGCCCTCACACTTACGCTCCCCCTAGAGCGTTGTCGTACCCTCACCTGGACCCTAAACCGTCCCCGTCCCCTAACCCTAACCCTAGCCCGAACCCTAACCCTAACCCTTCCCCGAAGCCTGACCCTCAGCCGTCCCCTAATCCTAACCCGTACGCTGACACTAACCCGCGCCCTCACACGTACGCTCCCCCTAGAGCGTTGTCGTACCCTCACCTGGACCCTAAACCGTCCCCGTCCCCTAACCCTAACCCTAGCCCGAAGCCTAAACCTAACCCTTCCCCGAAGCCTGACCCTCAGCCGTCCCCTAATCCTAACCCGTACGCTGACACTAACCCGCGCCCTCACACGTACGCTCCCCCTAGAGCGTTGTCGTACCCTCACCTGGACCCTAAACCGTCCCCGTCCCCTAACCCTAACCCTAGCCCGAAGCCTAACCCTAACCCTTCCCCGAAGCCTGACCCTCAGCCATCCCCTAATCCTAACCCGTACGCTGACACTAACCCGCGCCCTCACACGTACGCTCCCCCTAGAGCGTTGTCGTACCCTCACCTGGACCCTAAACCGTCCCCGTCCCCTAACCCTAACCCTAGCCCGAACCCTAACCCTAACCCTTCCCCGAAGCCTGACCCTCAGCCGTCCCCTAATCCTAACCCGTACGCTGACACTAACCCGCGCCCTCACACGTACGCTCCCCCTAGAGCGTTGTCGTACCCTCACCTGGACCCTAAACCGTCCCCGTCCCCTAACCCTAATCCTAGCCCGAAGCCTAACCCTAACCCTTCCCCGAAGCCTGACCCTCAGCCGTCCCCTAATCCTAACCCGTACGCTGACACTAACCCGCGCCCTCACACGTACGCTCCCCCTAGAGCGTTGTCGTACCCTCACCTGGACCCTAAACCGTCCCCGTCCCCTAACCCTAACCCTAGCCCGAACCCTAACCCTAACCCTTCCCCGAAGCCTGACCCTCAGCCGTCCCCTAATCCTAACCCGTACGCTGACACTAACCCGCGCCCTCACACGTACGCTCCCCCTAGAGCGTTGTCGTACCCTCACCTGGACCCTAAACCGTCCCCGTCCCCTAACCCTAACCCTAGCCCGAACCCTAACCCTAACCCTTCCCCGAAGCCTGACCCTCAGCCGTCCCCTAATCCTAACCCGTACGCTGACACTAACCCGCGCCCTCACACGTACGCTCCCCCTAGAGCGTTGTCGTACCCTCACCTGGACCCTAAACCGTCCCCGTCCCCTAACCCTAACCCTAGCCCGAAGCCTAACCCTAACCCTTCCCCGAAGCCTGACCCTCAGCCGTCCCCTAATCCTAACCCGTACGCTGACACTAACCCGCGCCCTCACACGTACGCTCCCCCTAGAGCGTTGTCGTACCCTCACCTGGACCCTAAACCGTCCCCGTCCCCTAACCCTAACCCTAGCCCGAAGCCTAACCCTAACCCTTCCCCGAAGCCTGACCCTCAGCCGTCCCCTAATCCTAACCCGTACGCTGACACTAACCCGCGCCCTCACACGTACGCTCCCCCTAGAGCGTTGTCGTACCCTCACCTGGACCCTAAACCGTCCCCGTCCCCTAACCCTAACCCTAGCCAGAACCCTAACCCTAACCCTTCCCCGAAGCCTGACCCTCAGCCGTCCCCTAATCCTAACCCGTACGCTGACACTAACCCGCGCCCTCACACGTACGCTCCCCCTAGAGCGTTGTCGTACCCTCACCTGGACCCTAAACCGTCCCCGTCCCCTAACCCTAACCCGAACCCTAACCCTAACCCTTCCCCGAAGCCTGACCCTCAGCCGTCCCCTAATCCTAACCCGTACGCTGACACTAACCCGCGCCCTCACACGTACGCTCCCCCTAGAGCGTTGTCGTACCCTCACCTGGACCCTAAACCGTCCCCGTCCCCTAACCCTAACCCTAGCCCGAACCCTAACCCTAACCCTTCCCCGAAGCCTGACCCTCAGCCGTCCCCTAATCCTAACCCGTACGCTGACACTAACCCGCGCCCTCACACGTACGCTCCCCCTAGAGCGTTGTCGTACCCTCACCTGGACCCTAAACCGTCCCCGTCCCCTAACCCTAACCCTAGCCCGAACCCTAACCCTAACCCTTCCCCGAAGCCTGACCCTCAGCCGTCCCCTAATCCTAACCCGTACGCTGACACTAACCCGCGCCCTCACACGTACGCTCCCCCTAGAGCGTTGTCGTACCCACACCTGGACCCTAAACCGTCCCCGTCCCCTAACCCTAACCCTAGCCAGAACCCTAACCCTAACCCTTCCCCGAAGCCTGACCCTCAGCCGTCCCCTAATCCTAACCCGTACGCTGACACTAACCCACGCCCTCACACGTACGCTCCCCCTAGAGCGTTATCGTACCCTCACCTGGACCCTAAACCGTCCCCGTCCCCTAACCCTAACCCTAGCCCGAACCCTAACCCTAACCCTTCCCCGAAGCCTGACCCTCAGCCGTCCCCTAATCCTAACCCGTACGCTGACACTAACCCGCGCCCTCACACGTACGCTCCCCCTAGAGCGTTGTCGTACCCTCACCTGGACCCTAAACCGTCCCCGTCCCCTAACCCTAACCCTAGCCCGAAGCCTAACCCTAACCCTTCCCCGAAGCCTGACCCTCAGCCGTCCCCTAATCCTAACCCGTACGCTGACACTAACCCGCGCCCTCAAACGTACGCTCCCCCTAGAGCGTTGTCGTACCCTCACCTGGACCCTAAACCGTCCCCGTCCCCTAACCCTAACCCTAGCCCGAACCCTAACCCTAACCCTTCCCCGAAGCCTGACCCTCAGCCGTCCCCTAATCCTAACCCGTACGCTGACACTAACCCGCGCCCTCACACGTACGCTCCCCCTAGAGCGTTGTCGTACCCTCACCTGGACCCTAAACCGTCCCCGTCCCCTAACCCTAACCCTAGCCAGAACCCTAACCCTAACCCTTCCCCGAAGCCTGACCCTCAGCCGTCCCCTAATCCTAACCCGTACGCTGACACTAACCCACGCCCTCACACGTACGCTCCCCCTAGAGCGTTGTCGTACCCTCACCTGGACCCTAAACCGTCCCCGTCCCCTAACCCTAACCCTAGCCCGAACCCTAACCCTAACCCTTCCCCGAAGCCTGACCCTCAGCCGTCCCCTAATCCTAACCCGTACGCTGACACTAACCCACGCCCTCACACGTACGCTCCCCCTAGAGCGTTGTCGTACCCTCACCTGGACCCTAAACCGTCCCCGTCCCCTAACCGTAGCCCGAACCCTAACCCTAACCCTTCCCCGAAGCCTGACCCTCAGCCGTCCCCTAATCCTAACCCGTACGCTGACACTAACCCGCGCCCTCACACGTACGCTCCCCCTAGAGCGTTGTCGTACCCTCACCTGGACCCTAAACCGTCCCCGTCCCCTAACCCTAACCCTAGCCCGAACCCTAACCCTAACCCTTCCCCGAAGCCTGACCCTCAGCCGTCCCCTAATCCTAACCCGTACGCTGACACTAACCCGCGCCCTCACACGTACGCTCCCCCTAGAGCGTTGTCGTACCCTCACCTGGACCCTAAACCGTCCCCGTCCCCTAACCCTAACCCTAGCCAGAACCCTAACCCTAACCCTTCCCCGAAGCCTGACCCTCAGCCGTCCCCTAATCCTAACCCGTACGCTGACACTAACCCACGCCCTCACACGTACGCTCCCCCTAGAGCGTTATCGTACCCTCACCTGGACCCTAAACCGTCCCCGTCCCCTAACCCTAACCCTAGCCCGAACCCTAACCCTAACCCTTCCCCGAAGCCTGACCCTCAGCCGTCCCCTAATCCTAACCCGTACGCTGACACTAACCCGCGCCCTCACACGTACGCTCCCCCTAGAGCGTTGTCGTACCCTCACCTGGACCCTAAACCGTCCCCGTCCCCTAACCCTAACCCTAGCCCGAACCCTAACCCTAACACTTCCCCGAAGCCTGACCCTCAGCCGTCCCCTAATCCTAACCCGTACGCTGACACTAACCCGCGCCCTCACACGTACGCTCCCCCTAGAGCGTTGTCGTACCCTCACCTGGACCCTAAACCGTCCCCGTCCCCTAACCCTAACCCTAGCCCGAACCCTAACCCTAACCCTTCCCCGAAGCCTGACCCTCAGCCGTCCCCTAATCCTAACCCGTACGCTGACACTAACCCGCGCCCTCACACGTACGCTCCCCCTAGAGCGTTGTCGTACCCTCACCTGGACCCTAAACCGTCCCCGTCCCCTAACCCTAGCCCGAACCCTAACCCTAACCCTTCCCCGAAGCCTGACCCTCAGCCGTCCCCTAATCGTAACCCGTACGCTGACACTAACCCGCGCCCTCACACGTACGCTCCCCCTAGAGCGTTGTCGTACCCTCACCTGGACCCTAAACCGTCCCCGTCCCCTAACCCTAACCCTAGCCAGAACCCTAACCCTAACCCTTCCCCGAAGCCTGACCCTCAGCCGTCCCCTAATCCTAACCCGTACGCTGACACTAACCCACGCCCTCACACGTACGCTCCCCCTAGAGCGTTATCGTACCCTCACCTGGACCCTAAACCGTCCCCGTCCCCTAACCCTAACCCTAGCCCGAACCCTAACCCTAACACTTCCCCGAAGCCTGACCCTCAGCCGTCCCCTAATCCTAATCCGTACGCTGACACTAACCCGCGTCCTCACACATATGCTCCCCCTAGAGCGTTGTCGTACCCTCACCTGGACCCTAAACCGTCCCCGTCCCCTAACCCTAACCCTAGCCCGAACCCTAACCCTAACACTTCCCCGAAGCCTGACCCTCAGCCGTCCCCTAATCCTAACCCGTACGCTGACACTAACCCGCGCCCTCACACGTACGCTCCCCCTAGAGCGTTGTCGTACCCTCACCTGGACCCTAAACCGTCCCCGTCCCCTAACCCTAACCCTAGCCCGAACCCTAACCCTAACCCTTCCCCGAAGCCTGACCCTCAGCCGTCCCCTAATCCTAACCCGTACGCTGACACTAACCCGCGCCCTCACACGTACGCTCCCCCTAGAGCGTTGTCGTACCCTCACCTGGACCCTAAACCGTCCCCGTCCCCTAACCCTAGCCCGAACCCTAACCCTAACCCTTCCCCGAAGCCTGACCCTCAGCCGTCCCCTAATCGTAACCCATACGCTGAAACTAACCCGCGCCCGCACACGTACGCTCCCCCTAGAGCGTTCTCGTACCCTCACCTGGACCCTAAACCGTCCCCGTCCCCTAACCCTAACCCTAGCCCGAACCCTAACCCTAACCCTTCCCCGAAGCTTGACCCTCAGCCGTCCCCTAATCCTAACCCGTACGCTGACACTAACCCGCGCCCTCACACGTACGCTCCCCCTAGAGCGTTGTCGTACCCTCACCTGGACCCTAAACCGTCCCCGTCCCCTAACCCTAACCCTAGCCCGAAGCCTAACCCTAACCCTTCCCCGAAGCCTGACCCTCAGCCGTCCCCTAATCCTAACCCGTACGCTGACACTAACCCGCGCCCTCACACGTACGCTCCCCCTAGAGCGTTGTCGTACCCTCACCTGGACCCTAAACCGTCCCCGTCCCCTAACCCTAACCCTAGCCCGAACCCTAACCCTAACCCTTCCCCGAAGCCTGACCCTCAGCCGTCCCCTAATCCTAACCCGTACGCTGACACTAACCCGCGCCCTCACACGTACGCTCCCCCTAGAGCGTTGTCGTACCCTCACCTGGACCCTAAACCGTCCCCGTCCCCTAACCCTAACCCTAGCCCGAACCCTAACCCTAACCCTTCCCCGAAGCCTGACCCTCAGCCGTCCCCTAATCCTAACCCGTACGCTGACACTAACCCGCGCCCTCACACGTACGCTCCCCCTAGAGCGTTGTTGTACCCTCACCTGGACCCTAAACCGTCCCCGTCCCCTAACCCTAACCCTAGCCCGAAGCCTAACCCTAACCCTTCCCCGAAGCCTGACCCTCAGCCGTCCCCTAATCCTAACCCGTACGCTGACACTAACCCGCGCCCTCACACGTACGCTCCCCCTAGAGCGTTGTCGTACCCTCACCTGGACCCTAAACCGTCCCCGTCCCCTAACCCTAACCCTAGCCCGAACCCTAACCCTAACCCTTCCCCGAAGCCTGACCCTCAGCCGTCCCCTAATCCTAACCCGTACGCTGACACTAACCCGCGCCCTCACACGTACGCTCCCCCTAGAGCGTTGTCGTACCCTCACCTGGACCCTAAACCGTCCCCGTCCCCTAACCCTAACCCTAGCCCGAAGCCTAACCCTAACCCTTCCCTGAAGCCTGACCCTCAGCCGTCCCCTAATCCTAACCCGTACGCTGACACTAAACCGCGCCCTCACACGTACGCTCCCCCTAGAGCGTTGTCATACCCTCACCTGGACCCTAAACCGTCCCCGTCCCCTAACCCTAACCCTAGCCCGAACCCTAACCCTAACCCTTCCCCGAAGCCTGACCCTCAGCCGTCCCCTAATCCTAACCCGTACGCTGACACTAACCCGCGCCCTCACACGTACGCTCCCCCTAGAGCGTTGTCGTACCCTCACCTGGACCCTAAACCGTCCCCGTCCCCTAACCCTAACCCTAGCCCGAAGCCTAACCCTAACCCTTCCCCGAAGCCTGACCCTCAGCCGTCCCCTAATCCTAACCCGTACGCTGACACTAACCCGCGGCCTCACACGTACGCTCCCCCTAGAGCGTTGTCGTACCCTCACCTGGACCCTAAACCGTCCCCGTCCCCTAACCCTAACCCTAGCCCGAACCCTAACCCTAAACCTTCCCCGAAGCCTGACCCTCAGCCGTCCCCTAATCCTAACCCGTACGCTGACACTAACCCGCGCCCTCACACGTACGCTCCCCCTAGAGCGTTGTCTTACCCTCACCTGGACCCTAAACCGTCCCCGTCCCCTAACCCTAACCCTAGCCCGAACCCTAACCCTAACCCTTCCCCGAAGCCTGACCCTCAGCCGTCCCCTAATCCTAAACCGTACGCTGACACTTACCCGCGCCCTCACACGTACGCTCCCCCTAGAGCGTTGTCGTACCCTCACCTGGACCCTAAACCGTCCCCGTCCCCTAACCCTAACCCGAACCCTAACCCTAACCCTTCCCCAAAGCCTGACCCTCAGCCGTCCCCTAATCCTAACCCGTACGCTGACACTAACCCGCGCCCTCACACGTACGCTCCCCCTAGAGCGTTGTCGTACCCTCACCTGGACCCTAAACCGTCCCCATCCCCTAACCCTAACCCTAGCCCGAAGCCTAACCCTAACCCTTCCCCGAAGCCTGACCCTCAGCCGTCCCCTAATCCTAACCCGTACGCTGACACTAACCCGCGCCCTCACACGTACGCTCCCCCTAGAGCGTTGTCGTACCCTCACCTGGACCCTAAACCGTCCCCGTCCCCTAACCCTAGCCCGAACCCTAACCCTAACACTTCCCCGAAGCCTGACCCTCAGCCGTCCCCTAATCCTAACCCGTACGCTGACACTAAGCCACGCCCTCACACGTACGCTCCCCCTAGATCGTTGTCGTACCCTCACCTGGACCCTAAACCGTCCCCGTCCCCTAACCCTAACCCTAGCCCGAACCCTAACCCTAACCCTTCCCCGAAGCCTGACCCTCAGCCGTCCCCTAATCCTAACCCGTACGCTGACACTAACCCGCGCCCTCACACGTACGCTCCCCCTAGAGCGTTGTCGTACCCTCACCTGGACCCTAAACCGTCCCCGTCCCCTAACCCTAACCCTAGCCCGAACCCTAACCCTAACCCTTCCCCGAAGCCTGACCCTCAGCCGTCCCCTAATCCTAACCCGTACGCTGACACTAACCCGCGCCCTCACACGTACGCTCCCCCTAGAGCGTTGTCGTACCCTCACCTGGACCCTAAACCGTCCCCGTCCCCTAACCCTAACCCTAGCCCGAACCCTAACCCTAACCCTTCCCCGAAGCCTGACCCTCAGCCGTCCCCTAATCCTAACCCGTACGCTGACACTAACCTGCGCCCTCACACGTACGCTCCCCCTAGAGCGTTGTCGTACCCTCACCTGGACCCTAAACCGTCCCCGTCCCCTAACCCTAACCCTAGCCCGAACCCTAACCCTAACCCTTCCCCGAAGCCTGACCCTCAGCCGTCCCCTAATCCTAACCCGTACGCTGACACTAACCCGCGCCCTCACACGTACGCTCCCCCTAGAGTGTTGTCGTACCCTCACCTGTACCCTAAACCGTCCCCGTCCCCTAACCCTAACCCTAGCCCGAAGCCTAACCCTAACCCTTCCCCGAAGCCTGACCCTCAGCCGTCCCCTAATCCTAACCCGTACGCTGACACTAACCCGCGCCCTCACACGTACGCTCCCCCTAGAGCGTTGTCGTACCCTCACCTGGACCCTAAACCGTCCCCGTCCCCTAACCCTAACCCTAACCCGAACCCTAACCCTAACCCTTCCCCGAAGCCTGACCCTCAGCCGTCCCCTAATCCTAACCCGTACGCTGACACTAACCCGCGCCCTCACACGTACGCTCCCCCTAGAGCGTTGTCGTACCCTCACCTGGACCTTAAACCGTCCCCGTCCCCTAACCCTAACCCTAGCCCGAAGCCTAACCCTAACCCTTCCCTGAAGCCTGACCCTCAGCCGTCCCCTAATCCTACCCCGTACGCTGACACTAACCCGCGCCCTCACACGTACGCTCCCCCTAGAGCGTTGTCGTACCCTCACCTGGACCCTAAACCGTCCCCATCCCCTAACCCTAACCCTAGCCCGAACCCTAACCCTAACCCTTCCCCGAAGCCTGACCCTCAGCCGTCCCCTAATCCTAACCCGTACGCTGACACTAACCCGCGCCCTCACACGTAAGCTCCCCCTAGAGCGTTGTCGTACCCTCACCTGGACCCTAAACCGTCCCCGTCCCCTAACCCTAACCCTAGCCCGAAGCCTAACCTAACACTTCCCCGAAGCCTGACCCTCAGCCGTCCCCTAATCCTAACCCGTACGCTGACACTAACCCGCGGCCTCACACGTACGCTCCCCCTAGAGCGTTGTCGTACCCTCACCTGGACCCTAAACCGTCCCCGTCCCCTAACCCTAACCCTAGCCCGAACCCTAACCCTTCCCCGAAGCCTTACCCTCAGCCGTCCCCTAATCCTAACCCGTACGCTGACACTAACCCGCGCCCTCACACGTACGCTCCCCCTAGAGCGTTGTCCTACCCTCACCTGGACCCTAAACCGTCCCCGTCCCCTAACCCTAACCCTAGCCCGAACCCTAACCCTAACCCTTCCCCGAAGCCTGACCCTCAGCCGTCCCCTAATCCTAACTCGTACGCTGACACTAACCCGCGCCCTCACACGTACGCTCCCCCTAGAGCGTTGTCGTACCCTCACCTGGACCCTAAACCGTCCCCGTCCCCTAACACTAACCCTAGCCTGAACCCTAACCCTAACACTTCCCCGAAGCCTGACCCTCAGCCGTCCCCTAATCCTAACCCGTACGCTGACACTAACCCGCGCCCTCACACGTACGCTCCCCCTAGAGCGTTGTCGTACCCTCACCTGGACCCTAAACCATCCCCGTCCCCTATCCCTAACCCTAGCCCGAACCCTAACCCTAACCCTTCCCCGAAGCCTGACCCTCAGCCGTCCCCTAATCCTAACCCGTACGCTGACACTAACCCGCGGCCTCACACGTACGCTCCCCCTAGAGCGTTGTCGTACCCTCACCTGGACCCTAAACCGTCCCCGTCCCCTAACCCTAACCCTAGCCCGAACCCTAACCCTAAAACTTCCCCGAAGCCTGACCCTCAGCCGTCCCCTAATCCTAACCCGTACGCTGACACTAACCCGCGCCCTCACACGTACGCTCCCCCTAGAGCGTTGTCGTACCCTCACCTGGACCCTAAACCGTCCCCGTCCCCTAACCCTAACCCTAGCCCGAACCCTAACCCTAACCCTTCCCCGAAGCCTGACCCTCAGCCGTCCCCTAATCCTAACCCGTACGCTGACACTAACCCGCGCCCTCACACGTACGCTCCCCCTAGAGCGTTGTCGTACCCTCACCTGGACCCTAAACCGTCCCCGTCCCCTAACCCTAACCCTAGCCTGAACCCTAACCCTAACACTTCCCCGAAGCCTGACCCTCAGCCGTCCCCTAATCCTAACCCGTACGCTGACACTAACCCGCGCCCTCACACGTACGCTCCCCCTAGAGCGTTGTCGTACCCTCACCTGGACCCTAAACCATCCCCGTCCCCTAACCCTAACCCTAGCCCGAACCCTAACCCTAACCCTTCCCCGAAGCCTGACCCTCAGCCGTCCCCTAATCCTAACCCGTACGCTGACACTAACCCGCGGCCTCACACGTACGCTCCCCCTAGAGCGTTGTCGTACCCTCACCTGGACCCTAAACCGTCCCCGTCCCCTAACCCTAACCCTAGCCCGAACCCTAACCCTAACCCTTCCCCGAAGCCTGACCCTCAGCCGTCCCCTAATCCTAACCCGTACGCTGACACTAACCCGCGCCCTCACACGTACGCTCCCCCTAGAGCGTTGTCGTACCCTCACCTGGACCCTAAACCGTCCCCGTCCCCTAACCCTAACCCGAACCCTAACCCTAACCCTTCCCCGAAGCCTGACCCTCAGCCGTCCCCTAATCCTAACCCGTACGCTGACACTAACCCGCGGCCTCACATGTACGCTCCCCCTAGAGCGTTGTCGTACCCTCACCTGGACCCTAAACCGTCCCCGTCCCCTAACCCTAACCCTAGCCCGAAGCCTAACCCTAACCCTTCCCCGAAGCCTGACCCTCAGCCGTCCCCTAATCCTAACCCGTACGCTGACACTAACCCGCGCCCTCACACGTACGCTCCCCCTAGAGCGTTGTCGTACCCTCACCTGGACCCTAAACCGTCCCCGTCCCCTAACCCTAACCCTAGCCCGAAGCCTAACCCTAACCCTTCCCCGAAGCCTGACCCTCAGCCGTCCCCTAATCCTAACCCGTACGCTGACACTAACCCGCGCCCTCACACGTACGCTCCCCCTAGAGCGTTGTCGTACCCTCACCTGGACCCTAAACCGTCCCCGTCCCCTAACCCTAACCCTAGCCCGAACCCTAACCCTTCCCCGAAGCCTGACCCTCAGCCGTCCCCTAATCCTAACCCGTACGCTGACACTAACCCACGGCCTCACACGTACGCTCCCCCTAGAGCGTTGTCGTACCCTCACCTGGACCCTAAACCGTCCCCGTCCCCTAACCCTAACCCTAGCCCGAACCCTAACCCTAACCCTTCCCCGAAGCCTGACCCTCAGCCGTCCCCTAATCCTAACCCGTACGCTGACACTAACCCGCGCCCTCACACGTACGCTCCCCCTAGAGCGTTGTCGTACCCTCACCTGGACCCTAAACCGTCCCCGTCCCCTAACCCTAACCCGAACCCTAACCCTAACCCTTCCCCGAAGCCTGACCCTCAGCCGTCCCCTAATCCTAACCCGTACGCTGACACTAACCCGCGGCCTCACACGTACGCTCCCCCTAGAGCGTTGTCGTACCCTCACCTGGACCCTAAACCGTCCCCGTCCCCTAACCCTAACCCTAGCCCGAAGCCTAACCCTAACCCTTCCCCGAAGCCTGACCCTCAGCCGTCCCCTAATCCTAACCCGTACGCTGACACTAACCCGCGCCCTCACACGTACGCTCCCCCTAGAGCGTTGTCGTACCCTCACCTGGACCCTAAACCGTCCCCGTCCCCTAACCCTAACCCTAGCCCGAAGCCTAACCCTAACCCTTCCCCGAAGCCTGACCCTCAGCCGTCCCCTAATCCTAACCCGTACGCTGACACTAACCCGCGCGCTCACACGTACGCTCCCCCTAGAGCGTTGTCGTACCCTCACCTGGACCCTAAACCGTCCCCGTCCCCTAACCCTAACCCTAGCCCGAAGCCTAACCCTAACCCTTCCCCGAAGCCTGACCCTCAGCCGTCCCCTAATCCTAACCCGTACGCTGACACTAACCCGCGCCCTCACACGTACGCTCCCCCTAGAGCGTTGTCGTACCCTCACCTGGACCCTAAACCGTCCCCGTCCCCTAACCCTAACCCTAGCCCGAACCCTAACCCTAACCCTTCCCCGAAGCCTGACCCTCAGCCGTCCCCTAATCCTAACCCGTACGCTGACACTAACCCGCGCCCTCACACGTACGCTCCCCCTAGAGCGTTGTCGTACCCTCACCTGGACCCTAAACCATCCCCGTCCCCTAACCCTAACCCTAGCCCGAACCCTAACCCTAACCCTTCCCCGAAGCCTGACCCTCAGCCGTCGCCTAATCCTAACCCGTACGCTGACACTAACCCACGCCCTCACACGTACGCTCCCCCTAGAGCGTTGTCGTACCCTCACCTGGACCCTAAACCGTCCCCGTCCCCTAACCCTAACCCTAGCCCGAACCCTAACCCTAACCCTTCCCCGAAGCCTGACCCTCAGCCGTCCCCTAATCCTAACCCGTACGCTGACACTAACCCGCGCCCTCACACGTACGCTCCCCCTAGAGCGTTGTCGTACCCTCATCTGGACCCTAAACCGTCCCCGTCCCCTAACCCTAACCCTAGCCCGAACCCTAACCCTAACCCTTCCCCGAAGCCTGACCCTCAGCCGTCCCCTAATCCTAACCCGTACGCTGACACTAACCCGCGCCCTCACACGTACGCTCCCCCTAGAGCGTTGTCGTACCCTCACCTGGACCCTAAACCGTCCCCGTCCCCTAACCCTAACCCTAGCCTGAACCCTTACCCTAACACTTCCCCGAAGCCTGACCCTCAGCCGTCCCCTAATCCTAACCCGTACGCTGACACTAACCCGCGCCCTCACACGTACGCTCCCCCTAGAGCGTTGTCGTACCCTCACCTGGACCCTAAACCGTCCCCGTCCCCTAACCCTAACCCTAGCCCGAACCCTAACCCTAACCCTTCCCCGAAGCCTGACCCTCAGCCGTCCCCTAATCCTAACCCGTACGCTGACACTAACCCACGGCCTCACACGTACGCTCCCCCTAGAGCGTTGTCGTACCCTCACCTGGACCCTAAACCGTCCCCGTCCCCTAACCCTAACCCTAGCCCGAACCCTAACCCTAACCCTTCCCCGAAGCCTGACCCTCAGCCGTCCCCTAATCCTAACCCGTACGCTGACACTAACCCGCGCCCTCACACGTACGCTCCCCCTAGAGCGTTGTCGTACCCTCACCTGGACCCTAAACCGTCCCCGTCCCCTAACCCTAACCCTAGCCCGAACCCTAACCCTAACCCTTCCCCGAAGCCTGACCCTCAGCCGTCCCCTAATCCTAACCCGTACGCTGACACTAACCCGCGCCCTCACACGTACGCTCCCCCTAGAGCGTTGTCGTACCCTCACCTGGACCCTAAACCGTCCCCGTCCCCTAACCCTAACCCGAACCCTAACCCTAACCCTTCCCCGAAGCCTGACCCTCAGCCGTCCCCTAATCCTAACCCGTACGCTGACACTAACCCGCGGCCTCACACGTACGCTCCCCCTAGAGCGTTGTCGTACCCTCACCTGGACCCTAAACCGTCCCCGTCCCCTAACCCTAACCCTAGCCCGAAGCCTAACCCTAACCCTTCCCCGAAGCCTGACCCTCAGCCGTCCCCTAATCCTAACCCGTACGCTGACACTAACCCGCGCCCTCACACGTACGCTCCCCCTAGAGCGTTGTCGTACCCTCACCTGGACCCTAAACCGTCCCCGTCCCCTAACCCTAACCCTAGCCCGAAGCCTAACCCTAACCCTTCCCCGAAGCCTGACCCTCAGCCGTCCCCTAATCCTAACCCGTACGCTGACACTAACCCGCGCCCTCACACGTACGCTCCCCCTAGAGCGTTGTCGTACCCTCACCTGGACCCTAAACCGTCCCCGTCCCCTAACCCTAACCCTAGCCCGAACCCTAACCCTAACCCTTGCCCGAAGCCTGACACTCAGCCGTCCCCTAATCCTAACCCGTACGCTGACACTAACCCGCGCCCTCACACGTACGCTCCACCTAGAGCGTTGTCGTACCCTCACCTGGACCCTAAACCGTCCCCGTCCCCTAACCCTAACCCTAGCCCGAACCCTAACCCTAACCCTTCCCCGAAGCCTGACCCTCAGCCGTCCCCTAATCCTAACCCGTACGCTGACACTAACCCGCGCCCTCACACGTACGCTCCCCCTAGAGCGTTGTCGTACCCTCACCTGGACCCTAAACCGTCCCCGTCCCCTAACCCTAACCCTAGCCCGAACCCTAACCCTAACCCTTCCCCGAAGCCTGACCCTCAGCCGTCCCCTAATCCTAACCCGTACGCTGACACTAACCCGCGCCCTGACACGTACACTCCCCCTAGAGCGTTGTCGTACCCTCACCTGGACCCTAAACCGTCCCCGTCCCCTAACCCTAACCCTAGCCCGAACCCTAACCCTAACCCTTCCCCGAAGCCTGACCCTCAGCCGTCGCTTAATCCTAACCCGTACGCTGACACTAACCCGCGCCCTCACACGTACGCTCCCCCTAGAGCGTTGTCGTACCCTCACCTGGACCCTAAACCGTCCCCGTCCCCTAACCCTAACCCTAGCCCGAACCCTAACCCTAACCCTTCCCCGAAGCCTGACCCTCAGCTGTCCCCTAATCCTAACCCGTACGCTGACACTAACCCGCGCCCTCACACGTACGCTCCCCCTAGAGCGTTGTCGTACCCTCACCTGGACCCTAAACCGTCCCCGTCCCCTAACCCTAACCCTAGCCCGAACCCTAACCCTAACACTTCCCCGAAGCCTGACCCTCAGCCGTCCCCTAATCCTAACCCGTACGCTGACACTAACCCGCGCCCTCACACGTACGCTCCCCCTAGAGCGTTGTCGTACCCTCACCTGGACCCTAAACCGTCCCCGTCCCCTAACCCTAACCCTAGCCCGAACCCTAACCCTAACCCTTCCCCGAAGCCTGACCCTCAGCCTTCCCCTAATCCTAACCCGTACGCTGACACTAACCCGCGCCCTCACACGTACGCTCCCCCTAGAGCGTTGTCGTACCCTCACCTGGACCCTAAACCGTCCCCGTCCCCTAACCCTAACACTAGCCCGAACCCTAACCCTAACCCTTCCCCGAAGCCTGACCCTCAGCCGTCCCCTAATCCTAACCCGTACGCTGACACTAACCCGCGCCCTCACACGTACGCTCCCCCTATAGCGTTGTCTTACCCTCACCTGGACCCTAAACCGTCCCCGTCCCCTAACCCTAACCCTAGCCCGAACCCTAACCCTAACCCTTCCCCGAAGCCTGACCCTCAGCCGTCCCCTAATCCTAACCCGTACGCTGACACTAACCCGCGCCCTCACACGTACGCTCCCCCTAGAGCGTTGTCGTACCCTCACCTGGACCCTAAACCGTCCCCGTCCCCTAACCCTAACCCTAGCCCGAACCCTAACCCTAACCCTTCCCCGAAGCCTGACCCTCAGCCGTCCCCTAATCCTAACCCGTACGCTGACACTAACCCGCGCCCTCACACGTACGCTCCCCCTAGAGCGTTGTCGTACCCTCACCTGGACCCTAAACCGTCCCTGTCCCCTAACCCTAACCCTAGCCCGAACCCTAACCCTAACCCTTCCCCGAAGCCTGACCCTCAGCCGTCCCCTAATCCTAACCCGTACGCTGACACTAACCCGCGCCCTCACACGTACGCTCCCCCTAGAGCGTTGTCGTACCCTCACCTGGACCCTAAACCGTCCCCGTCCCCTAACCCTAACCCTAGCCCGAAGCCTAACCCTAACCCTTCCCCGAAGCCTGACCCTCAGCCGTCCCCTAATCCTAACCCGTACGCTGACACTAACCCGCGCCCTCACACGTACGCTCCCCCTAGAGCGTTGTCGTACCCTCACCTGGACCCTAAACCGTCCCCGTCCCCTAACCCTAACCCTAGCCCGAACCCTAACCCTAACCCTTGCCCGAAGCCTGACCCTCAGCCGTCCCCTAATCCTAACCCGTACGCTGACACTAACCCGCGCCCTCACACGTACGCTCCCCCTAGAGCGTTGTCGTACCCTCACCTGGACCCTAAACCGTCCCCGTCCCCTAACCCTAACCCTAGCCCGAAGCCTAACCCTAACCCTTCCCCGAAGCCTGACCCTCAGCCGTCCCCTAATCCTAACCCGTACGCTGACACTAACCCGCGCCCTCACACGTACGCTCCCCCTAGAGCGTTGTCGTACCCTCACCTGGACCCTAAACCGTTCCCGTCCCCTAACCCTAACCCTAGCCCGAACCCTAACCCTAACCCTAACCCTTCCCCGAAGCCTGACCCTCAGCCGTCCCCTAATCCTAACCCGTACGCTGACACTAACCCGCGCCCTGACACGTACGCTCCCCCTAGAGCGTTGTCGTACCCTCACCTGGACCCTAAACCGTCCCCGTCCCCTAACCCTAACCCTAGCCCGAACCCTAACCCTAACCCTTCCCCGAAGCCTGACCCTCAGCCGTCGCCTAATCCTAACCCGTACGCTGACACTAACCCGCGCCCTCACACGTACGCTCCCCCTAGAGCGTTGTCGTACCCTCACCTGGACCCTAAACCGTCCCCGTCCCCTAACCCTAACCCTAGCCCGAACCCTAACCCTAACCCTTCCCCGAAGCCTGACCCTCAGCTGTCCCCTAATCCTAACCCGTACGCTGACACTAACCCGCGCCCTCACACGTACGCTCCCCCTAGAGCGTTGTCGTACCCTCACCTGGACCCTAAACCGTCCCCGTCCCCTAACCCTAACCCTAGCCCGAACCCTAACCCTAACACTTCCCCGAAGCCTGACCCTCAGCCATCCCCTAATCCTAACCCGTACGCTGACACTAACCCGCGCCCTCACACGTACGCTCCCCCTAGAGCGTTGTCGTACCCTCACCTGGACCCTAAACCGTCCCCGTCCCCTAACCCTAACCCTAGCCCGAACCCTAACCCTAACCCTTCCCCGAAGCCTGACCCTCAGCCTTCCCCTAATCCTAACCCGTACGCTGACACTAACCCGCGCCCTCACACGTACGCTCCCCCTAGAGCGTTGTCGTACCCTCACCTGGACCCTAAACCGTCCCCGTCCCCTAACCCTAACCCTAGCCCGAACCCTAACCCTAACCCTTCCCCGAAGCCTGACCCTCAGCCGTCCCCTAATCCTAACTCGTACGCTGACACTAACCCGCGCCCTCACACGTACGCTCCCCCTAGAGCGTTGTCGTACCCTCACCTGGACCCTAAACCGTCCCCGTCCCCTAACCCTAACCCTAGCCCGAACCCTAACCCTAACCCTTCCCCGAAGCCTGACCCTCAGCCGTCCCCTAATCCTAACCCGTACGCTGACACTAACCCGCGCCCTCACACGTACGCTCCCCCTAGAGCGTTGTCGTACCCTCACCTGGACCCTAAACCGTCCCCGTCCCCTAACCCTAACCCTAGCCCGAACCCTAACCCTAACCCTTCCCCGAAGCCTGACCCTCAGCCGTCCCCTAATCCTAACCCGTACGCTGACACTAACCCGCGCCCTCACACGTACGCTCCCCCTAGAGCGTTGTCGTACCCTCACCTGGACCCTAAACCGTCCCTGTCCCCTAACCCTAACCCTAGCCCGAACCCTAACCCTAACCCTTCCCCGAAGCCTGACCCTCAGCCGTCCCCTAATCCTAACCCGTACGCTGACACTAACCCGCGCCCTCACACGTACGCTCCCCCTAGAGCGTTGTCGTACCCTCACCTGGACCCTAAACCGTCCCCGTCCCCTAACCCTAACCCTAGCCCGAACCCTAACCCTAACCCTTCCCCGAAGCCTGACCCTCAGCCGTCCCCTAATCCTAACCCGTACGCTGACAGTAACCCGCGCCCTCACACGTACGCTCCCCCTAGAGCGTTGTCGTACCCTCACCTGGACCCTAAACCGTCCCCGTCCCCTAACCCTAACCCGAACCCTAACCCTAACCCTTCCCCGAAGCCTGACCCTCAGCCGTCCCCTAATCCTAACCCGTACGCTGACACTAACCCGCGGCCTCACATGTACGCTCCCCCTAGAGCGTTGTCGTACCCTCACCTGGACCCTAAACCGTCCCCGTCCCCTAACCCTAACCCTAGCCCGAAGCCTAACCCTAACCCTTCCCCGAAGCCTGACCCTCAGCCGTCCCCTAATCCTAACCCGTACGCTGACACTAACCCGCGCCCTCACACGTACGCTCCCCCTAGAGCGTTGTCGTACCCTCACCTGGACCCTAAACCGTCCCCGTCCCCTAACCCTAACCCTAGCCCGAAGCCTAACCCTAACCCTTCCCCGAAGCCTGACCCTCAGCCGTCCCCTAATCCTAACCCGTACGCTGACACTAACCCGCGCCCTCACACGTACGCTCCCCCTAGAGCGTTGTCGTACCCTCACCTGGACCCTAAACCGTCCCCGTCCCCTAACCCTAACCCTAGCCCGAACCCTAACCCTAACCCTTGACCGAGGCCTGACCCTCAGCCGTCCCCTAATCCTAACCCGTACGCTGACACTAACCCGCGCCCTCACACGTACGCTCCCCCTAGAGCGTTGTCGTACCCTCACCTGGACCCTAAACCGTCCCCGTCCCCTAACCCTAACCCTAGCCCGAAGCCTAACCCTAACCCTTCCCCGAAGCCTGACACTCAGCCGTCCCCTAATCCTAACCCGTACGCTGACACTAACCCGCGCCCTCACACGTACGCTCCCCCTAGAGCGTTGTCGTACCCTCACCTGGACCCTAAACCGTCCCCGTCCCCTAACCCTAACCCTAGCCCGAACCCTAACCCTAACCCTTCCCCGAAGCCTGACCCTCAGCCGTCCCCTAATCCTAACCCGTACGCTGACACTAACCCGCGCCCTGACACGTACGCTCCCCCTAGAGCGTTGTCGTACCCTCACCTGGACCCTAAACCGTCCCCGTCCCCTAACCCTAACCCTAGCCCGAACCCTAACCCTAACCCTTCCCCGAAGCCTGACCCTCAGCCGTCGCCTAATCCTAACCCGTACGCTGACACTAACCCGCGCCCTCACATGTACGCTCCCCCTAGAGCGTTGTCGTACCCTCACCTGGACCCTAAACCGTCCCCGTCCCCTAACCCTAACCCTAGCCCGAACCCTAACCCTAACCCTTCCCCGAAGCCTGACCCTCAGCTGTCCCCTAATCCTAACCCGTACGCTGACACTAACCCGCGCCCTCACATGTACGCTCCCCCTAGAGCGTTGTCGTACCCTCACCTGGACCGTAAACCGTCCCCGTCCCCTAACCCTAACCCTAGCCCGAACCCTAACCTTAACCCTTCCCCGAAGCCTGACCCTCAGCCATCCCCTAATCCTAACCCGTACGCTGACACTAACCCGCGCCCTCACACGTACGCTCCCCCTAGAGCGTTGTCGTACCCTCACCTGGACCCTAAACCGTCCCCGTCCCCTAACCCTAACCCTAGCCCGAACCCTAACCCTAACCCTTCCCCGAAGCCTGACCCTCAGCCTTCCCCTAATCCTAACCCGTACGCTGACACTAACCCGCGCCCTCACACGTACGCTCCCCCTAGAGCGTTGTCGTACCCTCACCTGGACCCTAAACCGTCCCCGTCCCCTAACCCTAACCCTAGCCCGAACCCTAACCCTAACCCTTCCCCGAAGCCTGACCCTCAGCCGTCCCCTAATCCTAACCCGTACGCTGACACTAACCCGCGCCCTCACACGTACGCTCCCCCTAGAGCGTTGTCGTACCCTCACCTGGACCCTAAACCGTCCCCGTCCCCTAACCCTAACCCTAGCCCGAAGCCTAACCCTAACCCTTCCCCGAAGCCTGACCCTCAGCCGTCCCCTAATCCTAACCCGTACGCTGACACTAACCCGCGCCCTCACACGTACGCTCCCCCTAGAGCGTTGTCGTACCCTCACCTGGACCCTAAACCGTCCCCGTCCCCTAACCCTAACCCTAGCCCGAACCCTAACCCTAACCCTTCCCCGAAGCCTGACCCTCAGCCGTCCCCTAATCCTAACCCGTACGCTGACACTAACCCGCGCCCTCACACGTACCCTCCCCCTAGAGCGTTGTCGTACCCTCACCTGGACCCTAAACCGTCCCCGTCCCCTAACCCTAACCCTAGCCCGAACCCTAACCCTAACCCTTCCCCGAAGCCTGACCCTCAGCCGTCCCCTAATCCTAACCCGTACGCTGACACTAACCCGCGCCCTCACACGTACGCTCCCCCTAGAGCGTTGTCGTACCCTCACCTGGACCCTAAACCGTCCCCGTCCCCTAACCCTAACCCTAGCCCGAACCCTAACCCTAACCCTTCCCCGAAGCCTGACCCTCAGCCGTCCCCTAATCCTAACCCGTACGCTGACACTAACCCGCGCCCTCACACGTACGCTCCCCCTAGAGCGTTGTCGTACCCTCACCTGGACCCTAAACCGTCCCCGTCCCCTAACCCTAACCCTAGCCCGAACCCTAACCCTAACCCTTCCCCGAAGCCTGACCCTCAGCCGTCCCCTAATCCTAACCCGTACGCTGACACTAACCCGCGCCCTCACACGTACGCTCCCCCTAGAGCGTTGTCGTACCCTCACCTGGACCCTAAACCGTCCCCGTCCCCTAACCCTAACCCTAGCCCGAACCCTAACCCTAACCCTTCCCCGAAGCCTGACCCTCAGCCGTCCCCTAATCCTAACCCGTACGCTGACACTAACCCGCGCCCTCACACGTACGCTCCCCCTAGAGCGTTGTCGTACCCTCACCTGGACCCTAAACCGTCCCCGTCCCCTAACCCTAACCCTAGCCCGAACCCTAACCCTAACCCTTCCCCGAAGCCTGACCCTCAGCCGTCCCCTAATCCTAACCCGTACGCTGACACTAACCCGCGCCCTCACACGTACGCTCCCCCTAGAGCGTTGTCGTACCCTCACCTGGACCCTAAACCGTCCCCGTCCCCTAACCCTAACCCTAGCCCGAAGCCTAACCCTAACCCTTCCCCGAAGCCTGACTCTCAGCCGTCCCCTAATCCTAACCCGTACGCTGACACTAACCCGCGCCCTCACACGTACGCTCCCCCTAGAGCGTTGTCGTACCCTCACCTGGACCCTAAACCGTCCCCGTCCCCTAACCCTAACCCTAGCCCGAACCCTAACCCTAACCCTTCCCCGAAGCCTGACCCTCAGCCGTCCCCTAATCCTAACCCGTACGCTGACACTAACCCGCGCCCTCACACGTACGCTCCCCCTAGAGCGTTGTCGTACCCTCACCTGGACCCTAAACCGTCCCCGTCCCCTAACCCTAACCCTAGCCCGAACCCTAACCCTAACCCTTCCCCGAAGCCTGACCCTCAGCCGTCCCCTAATCCTAACCCGTACGCTGACACTAACCCGCGCCCTCACACGTACGCTCCCCCTAGAGCGTTGTCGTACCCTCACCTGGACCCTAAACCGTCCCCGTCCCCTAACCCTAACCCTAGCCCGAACCCTAACCCTAACCCTTCCCCGAAGCCTGACCCTCAGCCGTCCCCTAATCCTAACCCGTACGCTGACACTAACCCACGCCCTCACACGTACGCTCCCCCTAGAGCGTTGTCGTACCCTCACCTGGACCCTAAACCGTCCCCGTCCCCTAACCCTAACCCTAGCCCGAACCCTAACCCTAACCCTTCCCCGAAGCCTGACCCTCAGCCGTCCCCTAATCCTAACCCGTACGCTGACACTAACCCGCGCCCTCACACGTACGCTCCCCCTAGAGCGTTGTCGTACCCTCACCTGGACCCTAAACCGTCCCCGTCCCCTAACCCTAACCCTAGCCCGCAGCCTAACCCTAACCCTTCCCCGAAGCCTGACCCTCAGCCGTCCCCTAATCCTAACCCGTACGCTGACACTAACCCGCGCCCTCACACGTACGCTCCCCCTAGAGCGTTGTCGTACCCTCACCTGGACCCTAAACCGTCCCCGTCCCCTAACCCTAACCCTAGCCCGAACCCTAACCCTAACCCTTCCCCGAAGGCTGACCCTCAGCCGTCCCCTAATCCTAACCCGTACGCTGACACTAACCCGCGCCCTCACACGTAACCTCCCCCTAGAGCGTTGTCGTACCCTCACCTGGACCCTAAACCGTCCCCGTCCCCTAACCCTAACCCTAGCCCGCAGCCTAACCCTAACACTTCCCCGAAGCCTGACCCTCAGCCGTCCCCTAATCCTAACCCGTACGCTGACACTAACCCGCGCCCTCACACGTACGCTCCCCCTAGAGCGTTGTCGTACCCTCACCTGGACCCTAAACCGTCCCCGTCCCCTAACCCTAACCCTAGCCCGAACCCTAACCCTAACCCTTCCCCGAAGCCTGACCCTCAGCCGTCCCCTAATCCTAACCCGTACGCTGACACTAACCCGCGCCCTCACACGTACGCTCCCCCTAGAGCGTTGTCGTACCCTCACCTGGACCCTAAACCGTCCCCGTCCCCTAACCCTAACCCTAGCCCGAAGCCTAACCCTAACCCTTCCCCGAAGCCTGACCCTCAGCCGTCCCCTAATCCTAACCCGTACGCTGACACTAACCCGCGCCCTCACACGTACGCTCCCCCTAGAGCGTTGTCGTACCCTCACCTGGACCCTAAACCGTCCCCGTCCCCTTACCCTAACCCTAGCCCGAACCCTAACCCTAACCCTTCCCCGAAGCCTGACCCTCAGCCGTCCCCTAATCCTAACCCGTACGCTGACACTAACCCGCGCCCTCACACGTACGCTCCCCCTAGAGCGTTGTCGTACCCTCACCTGGACCCTAAACCGTCCCCGTCCCCTAACCCTAACCCTAGCCCGAACCCTAACCCTAACCCTTCCCCGAAGCCTGACCCTCAGCCGTCCCCTAATCCTAACCCGTACGCTGACACTAACCCGCGCCCTCACACGTACGCTCCCCCTAGAGCGTTGTCGTATCCTCACCTGGACCCTAAACCGTCCCCGTCCCCTAACCCTAACCCTAGCCCGAAGCCTAACCCTAACCCTTCCCCGAAGCCTGACCCTCAGCCGTCCCCTAATCCTAACCCGTATGCTGACACTAACCCGCGCCCTCACACGTATGCTCCCCCTAGAGCGTTGTCGTACCCTCACCTGGACCCTAAACCTTCCCCGTCCCCTAACCCAAACCCTAGCCCGAACCCTAACCCTAACCCTTCCCCGAAGCCTGACCCTCAGCCGTCCCCTAATCCTAACCCGTACGCTGACACTAACCCGCGCCCTCACACGTACGCTCCCCCTAGAGCGTTGTCGTATCCTCACTTGGACCCTAAACCGTCCCCGTCCCCTAACCCTAACCCTAGCCCGAAGCCTAACCCTAACCCTTCCCCGAAGCCTGACCCTCAGCCGTCCCCTAATCCTAACCCGTATGCTGACACTAACCCGCGCCCTCACACGTATGCTCCCCCTAGAGCGTTGTCGTACCCTCACCTGGACCCTAAACCTTCCCCGTCCCCTAACCCTAACCCTAGCCCGAACCCTAACCCTAACCCTTCCCCGAAGCCTGACCCTCAGCCGTCCCCTAATCCTAACCCGTACGCTGACACTAACCCGCGCCCTCACACGTACGCTCCCCCTAGAGCGTTGTCGTACCCTCACCTGGACCCGAAACCGTCCCCGTCCCCTAACCCTAACCCTAGCCCGAACCCTAACCCTAACCCTTCCCCGAAGCCTGACCCTCAGCCGTCCCCTAATCCTAACCCGTACGCTGACACTAACCCGCGCCCTCACACGTACGCTCCCCCTAGAGCGTTGTCGTACCCTCACCTGGACCCTAAACCGTCCCCGTCCCCTAACCCTAACCCTAGCCCGAAGCCTAACCCTAACACTTCCCCGAAGCCTGACCCTCAGCCGTCCCCTAATCCTAACCCGTACGCTGACACTAACCCGCGCCCTCACACGTACGCTCCCCCTAGAGCGTTGTCGTACCCTCACCTGGACCCTAAACCGTCCCCGTCCCCTAACCCTAACCCTAGCCCGAAGCCTAACCCTAACCCTTCCCCGAAGCCTGACCCTCAGCCGTCCCCTAATCCTAACCCGTACGCTGACACTAACCCGCGCCCTCACACGTACGCTCCCCCTAGAGCGTTGTCGTACCCTCACCTGGACCCTAAACCATCCCCGTCCCCTAACCCTAACCCTAGCCCGAACCCTAACCCTAACCCTTCCCCGAAGCCTGACCCTCAGCCGTCCCCTAATCCTAACCCGTACGCTGACACTAACCCGCGCCCTCACACGTACGCTCCCCCTAGAGCGTTGTCGTACCCTCACCTGGACCCTAAACCGTCCCCGTCCCCTAACCCTAACCCTAGCCCGAACCCTAACCCTAACCCTTCCCCGAAGCCTGACCCTCAGCCGTCCCCTAATCCTAACCCGTACGCTGACACTAACCCGCGCCCTCACACGTACGCTCCCCCTAGAGCGTTGTCGTACCCTCACCTGGACCCTAAACCGTCCCCGTCCCCTAACCATAACCCTAGCCCGAACCCTAACCCTAACCCTTCCCCGAAGCCTGACCCTCAGCCGTCCCCTAATCCTAACCCGTACGCTGACACTAACCCGCGCCCTCACACGTACGCTCCCCCTAGAGCGTTGTCGTACCCTCACCTGGACCCTAAACCGTCCCCGTCCCCTAACCCTAACCCTAGCCCGAACCCTAACCCTAACCCTTCCCCGAAGCCTGACCCTCAGCCGTCCCCTAATCCTAACCCGTACGCTGACACTAACCCGCGCCCTCACACGTACGCTCCCCCTAGAGCGTTGTCGTACCCTCACCTGGACCCTAAACCGTCCCCGTCCCCTAACCCTAACCCTAGCCCGAACCCTAACCCTAACCCTTCCCCGAAGCCTGACCCTCAGCCGTCCCCTAATCCTAACCCGTACGCTGACACTAACCCGCGGCCTCACACGTACGCTCCCCCTAGAGCGTTGTCGTACCCTCACCTGGACCCTAAACCGTCCCCGTCCCCTAACCCTAACCCTAGCCCGAACCCTAACCCTAACCCTTCCCCGAAGCCTGACCCTCAGCCGTCCCCTAATCCTAACCCGTACGCTGACACTAACCCGCGCCCTCACACGTACGCTCCCCCTAGAGCGTTGTCGTACCCTCACCTGGATCCTAAACCGTCCCCGTCCCCTAACCCTAACCCTAGCCCGAACCCTAACCCTAACCCTTCCCCGAAGCCTGACCCTCAGCCGTCCCCTAATCCTAACCCGTACGCTGACACTAACCCGCGCCCTCACACGTACGCTCCCCCTAGAGCGTTGTCGTACCCTCACCTGGACCCTAAACCGTCCCCGTCCCCTAACCCTAACCCTAGCCCGAACCCTAACCCTAACCCTTCCCCGAAGCCTGACCCTCAGCCGTCCCCTAATCCTAACCCGTACGCTGACACTAACCCGCGCCCTCACACGTACGCTCCCCCTAGAGCGTTGTCGTACCCTCACCTGGAACCTAAACCGTCCCCGTCCCCTAACCCTAACCCTAGCCCGAACCCTAAACCTAACCCTTCCCCGAAGCCTGACCCTCAGCCGTCCCCTAATCCTAACCCGTACGCTGACACTAACCCGCGCCCTCACACGTACGCTCCCCCTAGAGCGTTGTCGTACCCTCACCTGGACCCTAAACCGTCCCCGTCCCCTAACCCTAACCCTAGCCCGAACCCTAACCCTAACCCTTCTCCGAAGCCTGACCCTCAGCCGTCCCCTAATCCTAACCCGTACGCTGACACTAACCCGCGCCCTCACACGTACGCTCCCCCTAGAGCGTTGTCGTACCCTCACCTGGACCCTAAACCGTCCCCGTCCCCTAACCCTAACCCTAGCCCGAACCCTAACCCTAACCCTTCCCCGAAGCCTGACCCTCAGCCGTCCCCTAATCCTAACCCGTACGCTGACACTAACCCGCGCCCTCACACGTACGCTCCCCCTAGAGCGTTGTCGTACCCTCACCTGGACCCTAAACCGTCCCCGTCCCCTAACCCTAACCCTAGCCCGAACCCTAACCCTAACCCTTCCCCGAAGCCTGACCCTCAGCCGTCCCCGAATCCTAACCCGTACGCTGACACTAACCCGCGCCCTCACACGTACGCTCCCCCTAGAGCGTTGTCGTAACCTCACCTGGATCCTAAACCGTCCCCGTCCCCTAACCCTAACCCTAGCCCGAAACCTAACCCTAACCCTTCCCCGAAGCCTGACCCTCAGCCGTCCCCTAATCCTAACCCGTACGCTGACACTAACCCGCGCCCTCACACGTACGCTCCCCCTAGAGCGTTGTCGTACCCTCACCTGGACCCTAAACCGTCCCCGTCCCCTAACCCTAACCCTAGCCCGAACCCTAACCCTAACCCTTCCCCGAAGCCTGACCCTCAGCCGTCCCCTAATCCTAACCCGTACGCTGACACTAACCCGCGCCCTCACACGTACGCTCCCCCTAGAGCGTTGTCGTACCCTCACCTGGACCCTAAACCGTCCCCGTCCCCTAACCCTAACCCTAGCCCGAAGCCTAACCCTAACCCTTCCCCGAAGCCTGACCCTCAGCCGTCCCCTAATCCTAACCCGTACGCTGACACTAACCCGCGCCCTCACACGTACGCTCCCCCTAGAGCGTTGTCGTACCCTCACCTGGACCCTAAACCGTCCCCGTCCCCTAACCCTAACCCTAGCCCGAACCCTAACCCTAACCCTTCCCCGAAGCCTGACCCTCAGCCGTCCCCTAATCCTAACCCGTACGCTGACACTAACCCGCGCCCTCACACGTACGCTCCCCCTAGAGCGTTGTCGTACCCTCACCTGGACCCTAAACCGTCCCCGTCCCCTAACCCTAACCCTAGCCCGAACCCTAACTCTAACCCTTCCCCGAAGCCTGACCCTCAGCCGTCCCCTAATCCTAACCCGTACGCTGACACTAACCCGCGCCCTCACACGTACGCTCCCCCTAGAGCATTGTCGTACCCTCACCTGGACCCTAAACCGTCCCCGTCCCCTAACCCTAACCCTAGCCCGAACCCTAACCCTAACACTTCCCCAAAGCCTGACCCTCAGCCGTCCCCTAATCCTAACCCGTACGCTGACACTAACCCGCGCCCTCACACGTACGCTCCCCCTAGAGCGTTGTCGTACCCTCACCTGGACCCTAAACCGTCCCCGTCCCCTAACCCTAACCCTAGCCCGAACCCTAACCCTAACCCTTCCCCGAAGCCTGACCCTCAGCCGTCCCCTAATCCTAACCCGTACGCTGACACTAACCCGCGCCCTCACACGTACGCTCCCCCTAGAGCGTTGTCGTACCCTCACCTGGACCCTAAACCGTCCCCGTCCCCTAACCCTAACCCTAGCCCGAACCCTAACCCTAACCCTTCCCCGAAGCCTGACCCTCAGCCGTCCCCTAATCCTAACCCGTACGCTGACACTAACCCGCGCCCTCACACGTACGCTCCCCCTAGAGCGTTGTCGTACCCTCACCTGGACCCTAAACCGTCCCCGTCCCCTAACCCTAACCCTAGCCCGAACCCTAACCCTAACCCTTCCCCGAAGCCTGACCCTCAGCCGTCCCCTAATCCTAACCCGTACGCTGACACTAACCCGCGCCCTCACACGTACGCTCCCCCTAGAGCGTTGTCGTACCCTCACCTGGACCCTAAACCGTCCCCGTCCCCTAACCCTAACCCTAGCCCGAGGCCTAACCCTAACCCTTCCCCGAAGCCTGACCCTCAGCCGTCCCCTAATCCTAACCCGTATGCTGACACTAACCCGCGTCCTCACACGTACGCTCCCCCTAGAGCGTTGTCGTACACTCACCTGGACCCTAAACCGTCCCCGTCCCCTAACCCTAACCCTAGCCCGAACCCTAACCCTAACCCTTCCCCGAAGCCTGACCCTCAGCCGTCCCCTAATCCTAACCCGTACGCTGACACTAACCCGCGCCCTCACACGTACGCTCCCCCTAGAGCGTTGTCGTACCCTCACCTGGACCCTAAACCGTCCCCGTCCCCTAACCCTAACCCTAGCCCGAACCCTAACCCTAACCCTTCCCCGAAGCCTGACCCTCAGCCGTCCCCTAATCCTAACCCGTACGCTGACACTAACCCGCGCCCTCACACGTACGCTCCCCCTAGAGCGTTGTCGTACCCTCACCTGGACCCTAAACCGTCCCCGTCCCCTAACCCTAACCCTAGCCCGAACCCTAACCCTAACCCTTCCCCGAAGCCTGACCCTCAGCCGTCCCCTAATCCTAACCCGTACGCTGACACTAACCCGCGCCCTCACACGTACGCTCCCCCTAGAGCGTTGTCGTACCCTCACCTGGACCCTAAACCGTCCCCGTCCCCTAACCCTAACCCTAGCCCGAACCCTAACCCTAACCCTTCCCCGAAGTCTGACCCTCAGCCGTCCCCTAATCCTAACCCGTACGCTGACACTAACCCGCGCCCTCACACGTACGCTCCCCCTAGAGCGTTGTCGTACCCTCACCTGGACCCTAAACCGTCCCCTAACCCTAACCCTAGCCCGACCCCTAACCCTAACCCTTCCCCGAAGCCTGACCCTCAGCCGTCCCCTAATCCTAACCCGTACGCTGACACTAACCCGCGCCCTCACACGTACGCTCCCCCTAGAGCGTTGTCGTACCCTCACCTGGACCCTAAACCGTCCCCGTCCCCTAACCCTAACCCTAGCCCGAGGCCTAACCCTAACCCTTCCCCGAAGCCTGACCCTCAGCCGTCCCCTAATCCTAACCCGTACGCTGACACTAACCCGCGCCCTCACACGTACGCTCCCCCTAGAGCGTTGTCGTACGCTCACCTGGACCCTAAACCGTCCCCGTCCCCTAACCCTAACCCTAGCCCGAACCCTAACCCTAACCCTTCCCCGAAGCCTGACCCTCAGCCGTCCCCTAATCCTAACCCGTACGCTGACACTAACCCGCGCCCTCACACGTACGCTCCCCCTAGAGCGTTGTCGTACCCTCACCTGGACCCTAAACCGTCCCCGTCCCCTAACCCTAACCCTAGCCCGAAGCCTAACCCTAACCCTTCCCCGAAGCCTGACCCTCAGCCGTCCCCTAATCCTAACCCGTACGCTGACACTAACCCGCGCCCTCACACGTACGCTCCCCCTAGAGCGTTGTCGTACCCTCACCTGGACCCTAAACCGTCCCCGTCCCCTAACCCTAACCCTAGCCCGAACCCTAACCCTAACCCTTCCCCGAAGCCTGACCCTCAGCCGTCCCCTAATCCTAACCCGTACGCTGACACTAACCCGCGCCCTCCCACGTACGCTCCCCCTAGAGCGTTGTCGTACCCTCACCTGGACCCTAAACCGTCCCCGTCCCCTAACCCTAACCCTAGCCCGAACCCTAACCCTAACCCTTCCCCGAAGCCTGACCCTCAGCCGTCCCCTAATCCTAACCCGTACGCTGACACTAACCCGCGCCCTCACACGTACGCTCCCCCTAGAGCGTTGTCGTACCCTCACCTGGACCCTAAACCGTCCCCGTCCCCTAACCCTAACCCTAGCCCGAACCCTAACCCTAACCCTTCCCCGAAGCCTGACCCTCAGCCGTCCCCTAATCCTAACCCGTACGCTGACACTAACCCGCGCCCTCACACGTACGCTCCCCCTAGAGCGTTGTCGTACCCTCACCTGGACCCTAAACCGTCCCCGTCCCCTAACCCTAACCCTAGCCCGAACCCTAACCCTAACCCTTTCCCGAAGCCTGACCCTCAGCCGTCCCATAATCCTAACCCGTACGCTGACACTAACCCGCGGCCTCACACGTACGCTCCCCCTAGAGCGTTGTCGTACCCTCACCTGGACCCTAAACCGTCCCCGTCCCCTAACCCTAACCCTAGCCCGAACCCTAACCCTAACCCTTCCCCGAAGCCTGACCCTCAGCCGTCCCCTAATCCTAACCCGTACGCTGACACTAACCCGCGCCCTCACACGTACGCTCCCCCTAGAGCGTTGTCGTACCCTCACCTGGACCCTAAACCGTCCCCGTCCCCTAACCCTAACCCTAGCCCGAGGCCTAACCCTAACCCTTCCCCGAAGCCTGACCCTCAGCCGTCCCCTAATCCTAACCCATACGCTGACACTAACCCGCGCCCTCACACGTACGCTCCCCCTAGAGCGTTGTCGTACCCTCACCTGGACCCTAAACCGTCCCCGTCCCCTAACCCTAACCCTAGCCCGAGGCCTAACCCTAACCCTTCCCCGAAGCCTGACCCTCAGCCGTCCCCTAATCCTAACCCGTACGCTGACACTAACCCGCGCCCTCACACGTACGCTCCCCCTAGAGCGTTGTCGTACCCTCACCTGGACCCTAAACCGTCCCCGTCCCCTAACCCTAACCCTAGCCCGAGGCCTAACCCTAACCCTTCCCCGAAGCCTGACCCTCAGCCGTCCCCTAATCCTAACCCGTACGCTGACACTAACCCGCGCCCTCACACGTACGCTCCCCCTAGAGCGTTGTCGTACCCTCACCTGGACCCTAAACCGTCCCCGTCCCCTAACCCTAACCCTAGCCCGAACCCTAACCCTAACCCTTCCCCGAAGCCTGACCCTCAGCCGTCCCCTAATCCTAACCCGTACGCTGACACTAACCCGCGCCCTCACACGTACGCTCCCCCTAGAGCGTTGTCGTACCCTCACCTGGACCCTAAACCGTCCCCGTCCCCTAACCCTAACCCTAGCCCGAAGCCTAACCCTAACCCTTCCCCGAAGCCTGACCCTCAGCCGTCCCCTAATCCTAACCCGTACGCTGACACTAACCCGCGCCCTCACACGTACGCTCCCCCTAGAGCGTTGTCGTACCCTCACCTGGACCCTAAACCGTCCCCGTCCCCTAACCCTAACCCTAGCCCGAAGCCTAACCCTAACCCTTCCCCGAAGCCTGACCCTCAGCCGTCCACTAATCCTAACCCGTACGCTGACACTAACCCGCGCCCTCACACGTACGCTCCCCCTAGAGCGTTGTCGTACCCTCACCTGGACCCTAAACCGTCCCCGTCCCCTAACCCTAACCCTAGCCCGAAGCCTAACCCTAACCCTTCCCCGAAGCCTGACCCTCAGCCGTCCCCTAATCCTAACCCGTACGCTGACACTAACCCGCGCCCTCACACGTACGCTCCCCCTAGAGCGTTGTCGTACCCTCACCTGGACCCTAAACCGTCCCCGTCCCCTAACCCTAACCCTAGCCCGAACCCTAACCCTAACCCTTCCCCGAAGCCTGACCCTCAGCCGTCCCCTAATCCTAACCCGTACGCTGACACTAACCCGCGCCCTCACACGTACGCTCCCCCTAGAGCGTTGTCGTACCCTCACCTGGACCCTAAACCGTCCCCGTCCCCTAACCCTAACCCTAGCCCGAACCCTAACCCTAACCCTTCCCCGAAGCCTGACCCTCAGCCGTCCCCTAATCCTAACCCGTACGCTGACACTAACCCGCGCACTCACACGTACGCTCCCCCTAGAGCGTTGTCGTACCCTCACCTGGACCCTAAACCGTCCCCGTCCCCTAACCCTAACCCTAGCCCGAACCCTAACCCTAACCCTTCCCCGAAGCCTGACCCTCAGCCGTCCCCTAATCCTAACCCGTACGCTGACACTAACCCACGCCCTCACACGTACGCTCCCCCTAGAGCGTTGTCGTACCCTCACCTGGACCCTAAACCGTCCCCGTCCCCTAACCCTAACCCTAGCCCGAACCCTAACCCTAACCCTTCCCCGAAGCCTGACCCTCAGCCGTCCCCTAATCCTAACCCGTACGCTGACACTAACCCGCGCCCTCACACGTACGCTCCCCCTAGAGCGTTGTCGTACCCTCACCTGGACCCTAAACCGTCCCCGTCCCCTAACCCTAACCCTAGCCCGAACCCTAACCCTAACCCTTCCCCGAAGCCTGACCCTCAGCCGTCCCCTAATCCTAACCCGTACGCTGACACTAACCCGCGCCCTCACACGTACGCTCCCCCTAGAGCGTTGTCGTACCCTCACCTGGACCCTAAACCGTCCCCGTCCCCTAACCCTAACCCTAGCCCGAACCCTAACCCTAACCCTTCCCCGAAGCCTGACCCTCAGCCGTCCCCTAATCCTAACCCGTACGCTGACACTAACCCGCGCCCTCACACGTACGCTCCCCCTAGAGCGTTGTCGTACCCTCACCTGGACCCTAAACCGTCCCCGTCCCCTAACCCTAACCCTAGCCCGAACCCTAACCCTAACCCTTCCCCGAAGCCTGACCCTCAGCCGTCCCCTAATCCTAACCCGTACGCTGAAACTAACCCGCGCCCTCACACGTACGCTCCCCCTAGAGCGTTGTCGTACCCTCACCTGGACCCTAAACCGTCCCCGTCCCCTAACCCTAACCCTAGCCCGAACCCTAACCCTAACCCTTCCCCGAAGCCTGACCCTCAGCCGTCCCCTAATCCTAACCCGTACGCTGACACTAACCCGCGCCCTCACACGTACGCTCCCCCTAGAGCGTTGTCGTACCCTCACCTGGACCCTAAACCGTCCCCGTCCCCTAATCCTAACCCTAGCCCGAACCCTAACCCTAACCCTTCCCCGAAGCCTGACCCTCAGCCGTCCCCTAATCCTAACCCGTACGCTGACACTAACCCGCGCCCTCACACGTACGCTCCCCCTAGAGCGTTGTCGTACCCTCACCTGGACCCTAAACCGTCCCCGTCCCCTAACCCTAACCCTAGCCCGAACCCTAACCCTAACCCTTCCCCGAAGCCTGACCCTCAGCCGTCCCCTAATCCTAACCCGTACGCTGACACTAACCCGCGCCCTCACACGTACGCTCCCCCTAGAGCGTTGTCGTACCCTCACCTGGACCCTAAACCGTCCCCGTCCCCTAACCCTAACCCTAGCCCGAAGCCTAACCCTAACCCTTCCCCGAAGCCTGACCCTCAGCCGTCCCCTAATCCTAACCCGTACGCTGACACTAACCCGCGCCCTCACACGTACGCTCCCCCTAGAGCGTTGTCGTACCCTCACCTGGACCCTAAACCGTCCCCGTCCCCTAACCCTAACCCTAGCCCGAAGCCTAACCCTAACCCTTCCCCGAAGCCTGACCCTCAGCCGTCCCCTAATCCTAACCCGTACGCTGACACTAACCCGCGCCCTCACACGTACGCTCCCCCTAGAGCGTTGTCGTACCCTCACCTGGACCCTAAACCGTCCCCGTCCCCTAACCCTAACCCTAGCCCGAACCCTAACCCTAACCCTTCCCCGAAGCCTGACCCTCAGCCGTCCCCTAATCCTAACCCGTACGCTGACACTAACCCGCGCCCTCACACGTACGCTCCCCCTAGAGCGTTGTCGTACCCTCACCTGGACCCTAAACCGTCCCCGTCCCCTAACCCTAACCCTAGCCCGAACCCTAACCCTAACCCTTCCCCGAAGCCTGACCCTAAGCCGTCCTCTAATCCTAACCCGTACGCTGACACTAACCCGCGCCCTCACACGTACGCTCCCCCTAGAGCGTTGCCGTAACCTCACCTGGACCCTAAACCGTCCCCGTCCCCTAACCCTAACCCTAGCCCGAAGCCTAACCCTAACCCTTCCCCGAAGCCTGAACCTCAGCCGTCCCCTAATCCTAACCCGTACGCTGACACTAACCCGCGCCCTCACACGTACGCTCCCCCTAGAGCGTTGTCGTACCCTCACCTGGACCCTAAACCGTCCCCGTCCCCTAACCCTAACCCTAGCCCGAAGCCTAACCCTAACCCTTCCCCGAAGCCTGACCCTCAGCCGTCCCCTAATCCTAACCCGTACGCTGACACTAACCCGCGCCCTCACACGTACGCTCCCCCTAGAGCGTTGTCGTACCCTCACCTGGACCCTAAACCGTCCCCGTCCCCTAACCCTAACCCTAGCCCGAAGCCTAACCCTAACCCTTCCCCGAAGCCTGACCCTCAGCCGTCCCCTAATCCTAACCCGTACGCTGACACTAACCCGCGCCCTCACACGTACGCTCCCCCTAGAGCGTTGTCGTACCCTCACCTGGACCCTAAACCGTCCCCGTCCCCTAACCCTAACCCTAGCCCGAACCCTAACCCTAACCCTTCCCCGAAGCCTGACCCTCAGCCGTCCCCTAATCCTAACCCGTACGCTGACACTAACCCGCGCCCTCACACGTACGCTCCCCCTAGAGCGTTGTCGTACCCTCACCTGGACCCTAAACCGTCCCCGTCCCCTAACCCTAACCCTAGCCCGAACCCTAACCCTAACCCTTCCCCGAAGCCTGACCCTCAGCCGTCCCCTAATCCTAACCCGTACGCTGACACTAACCCGCGCCCTCACACGTACGCTCCCCCTAGAGCGTTGTCGTACCCTCACCTGGACCCTAAACCGTCCCCGTCCCCTAACCCTAACCCTAGCCCGAACCCTAACCCTAACCCTTCCCCGAAGCCTGACCCTCAGCCGTCCCCTAATCCTAACCCGTACGCTGACACTAACCCGCGCCCTCACACGTACGCTCCCCCTAGAGCGTTGTCGTACCCTCACCTGGACCCTAAACCGTCCCCGTCCCCTAACCCTAACCCTAGCCCGAACCCTAACCCTAACCCTTCCCCGAAGCCTGACCCTCAGCCGTCCCCTAATCCTAACCCGTACGCTGACACTAACCCGCGCCCTCACACGTACGCTCCCCCTAGAGCGTTGTCGTACCCTCACCTGGACCCTAAACCGTCCCCGTCCCCTAACCCTAACCCTAGCCCGAAGCCTGACCCTAACCCTTCCCCGAAGCCTGACCCTCAGCCGTCCCCTAATCCTAACCCGTACGCTGACACTAACCCGCGCCCTCACACGTACGCTCCCCCTAGAGGGTTGTCGTACCCTCACCTGGACCCTAAACCGTCCCCGTCCCCTAACCCTAACCCTAGCCCGAAGCCTAACCCTAACCCTTCCCCGAAGCCTGACCCTCAGCCGTCCCCTAATCCTAACCCGTACGCTGACACTAACCCGCGCCCTCACACGTACGCTCCCCCTAGAGCGTTGTCGTACCCTCACCTGGACCCTAAACCGTCCCCGTCCCCTAACCCTAACCCTAGCCCGAACCCTAACCCTAACCCTTCCCCGAAGCCTGACCCTCAGCCGTCCCCTAATCCTAACCCGTACGCTGACACTAACCCGCGCCCTCACACGTACGCTCCCCCTAGAGCGTTGTCGTACCCTCACCTGGACCCTAAACCGTCCCCGTCCCCTAACCCTAACCCTAGCCCGAACCCTAACCCTAACCCTTCCCCGAAGCCTGACCCTCAGCCGTCCCCTAATCCTAACCCGTACGCTGACACTAACCCGCGCCCTCACACGTACGCTCCCCCTAGAGCGTTGTCGTACCCTCACCTGGACCCTAAACCGTCCCCGTCCCCTAACCCTAACCCTAGCCCGAACCCTAACCCTAACCCTTCCCCGAAGCCTGACCCTCAGCCGTCCCCTAATCCTAACCCGTACGCTGACACTAACCCGCGCCCTCACACGTACGCTCCCCCTAGAGCGTTGTCGTACCCTCACCTGGACCCTAAACCGTCCCCGTCCCCTAACCCTAACCCTAGCCCGAACCCTAACCCTAACCCTTCCCCGAAGCCTGACCCTCAGCCGACCCCTAATCCTAACCCGTACGCTGAAACTAACCCGCGCCCTCACACGTACGCTCCCCCTAGAGCGTTGTCGTACCCTCACCTGGACCCTAAACCGTCCCCGTCCCCTAACCCTAACCCTAGCCCGAACCCTAACCCTAACCCTTCCCCGAAGCCTGACCCTCAGCCGTCCCCTAATCCTAACCCGTACGCTGACACTAACCCGCGCCCTCACACGTACGCTCCCCCTAGAGCGTTGTCGTACCCTCACCTGGACCCTAAACCGTCCCCGTCCCCTAACCCTAACCCTAGCCCGAACCCTAACCCTAACACTTCCCCGAAGCCTGACCCTCAGCCGTCCCCTAATCCTAACCCGTACGCTGACACTAACCCTCGCCCTCACACGTACGCTCCCCCTAGAGCGTTGTCGTACCCTCACCTGGACCCTAAACCGTCCCCGTCCCCTAACCCTAACCCTAGCCCGAACCCTAACCCTAACCCTTCCCCGAAGCCTGACCCTCAGCCGTCCCCTAATCCTAACCCGTACGCTGACACTAACCCGCGGCCTCACACGTACGCTCCCCCTAGAGCGTTGTCGTACCCTCACCTGGACCCTAAACCGTCCCCGTCCCCTAACCCTAACCCTAGCCCGAACCCTAACCCTAACCCTTCCCCGAAGCCTGACCCTCAGCCGTCCCCTAATCCTAACCCGTACGCTGACACTAACCCGCGCCCTCACACGTACGCTCCCCCTAGAGCGTTGTCGTACCCTCACCTGGACCCTAAACCGTCCCCGTCCCCTAACCCTAACCCTAGCCCGAACCCTAACCCTAACCCTTCCCCGAAGCCTGACCCTCAGCCGTCCCCTAATCCTAACCCGTACGCTGACACTAACCCGCGCCCTCACACGTACGCTCCCCCTAGAGCGTTGTCGTACCCTCACCTGGACCCTAAACCGTCCCCGTCCCCTAACCCTAACCCTAGCCCGAACCCTAACCCTAACCCTTCCCCGAAGCCTGACCCTCAGCCGTCCCCTAATCCTAACCCGTACGCTGACACTAACCCGCGCCCTCACACGTACGCTCCCCCTAGAGCGTTGTCGTACCCTCACCTGTACCCTAAACCGTCCCCGTCCCCTAACCCTAACCCTAGCCCGAACCCTAACCCTAACCCTTCCCCGAAGCCTGACCCTCAGCCGTCCCCTAATCCTAACCCGTACGCTGACACTAACCCGCGCCCTCACACGTACGTTCCCCCTAGAGCGTTGTCGTACCCTCACCTGGACCCTAAACCGTCCCCGTCCCCTAACCCTAACCCTAGCCCGAACCCTAACCCTAACCCTTCCCCGAAGCCTGACCCTCAGCCGTCCCCTAATCCTAACCCGTACGCTGACACTAACCCGCGCCCTCACACGTACGCTCCCCCTAGAGCGTTGTCATACCCTCACCTGGACCCTAAACCGTCCCCGTCCCCTAACCCTAACCCTAGCCCGAACCCTAACCCTAACCCTTCCCCGAAGCCTGACCCTCAGCCGTCCCCTAATCCTAACCCGCACGCTGACACTAACCCGCGCCCTCACACGTACGCTCCCCCTAGAGCGTTGTCGTACCCTCACCTGGATCCTAAACCGTCCCCGTCCCCTAACCCTAACCCTAGCCCGAAGCCTAACCCTAACCCTTCCCCGAAGCCTGACCCTCAGCCGTCCCCTAATCCTAACCCGTACGCTGACACTAACCCGCGCCCTCACACGTACGCTCCCCCTAGAGCGTTGTCGTACCCTCACCTGGACCCTAAACCGTCCCCGTCCCCTAACCCTAACCCTAGCCCGAACCCTAACCCTAACCCTTCCCCGAAGCCTGACCCTCAGCCGTCCCCTAATCCTAACCCGTACGCTGACACTAACCCGCGCCCTCACACGTACGCTCCCCCTAGAGCGTTGTCGTACCCTCACCTGGACCCTAAACCGTCCCCGTCCCCTAACCCTAGCCCGAACCCTAAGCCTAACACTTCCCCGAAGCCTGACCCTCAGCCGTCCCCTAATCCTAACCCGTACGCTGACACTAACCCGCGCCCTCACACGTACCCTCCCCCTAGAGCGTTGTCGTACCCTCACCTGGACCCTAAACCGTCCCCGTCCCCTAACCCTAACCCTAGCCCGAACCCTAACCCTAACCCTTCCCCGAAGCCTGACCCTCAGCCGTCCCCTAATCCTAACCCGTACGCTGACACTAACCCGCGCCCTCACACGTACCCTCCCCCAGAGCGTTGTCGTACCCTCACCTGGACCCTAAACCGTCCCCGTCCCCTAACCCTAACCCTAGCCCGAACCCTAACCCTAACCCTTCCCCGAAGCCTGACCCTCAGCCGTCCCCTAATCCTAACCCGTACGCTGACACTAACCCGCGCCCTCACACGTACTCTCCCCCTAGAGCGTTGTCGTACCCTCACCTGGACCCTAAAACGTCCCCGTCCCCTAACCCTAACCCTAGCCCGAAGCCTAACCCTAACCCTTCCCCGAAGCCTGACACTCAGCCGTCCCCTAATCCTAACCCGTACGCTGACACTAACCCGCACCCTCACACGTACGCTCCCCTTAGAGCGTTGTCGTACCCTCACCTGGACCCTAAACCGTCCCCGTCCCCTAACCCTAACCCTAGCCCGAAGCCTAACCCTAACCCTTCCCCGAAGCCTGACCCTCAGCCGTCCCCTAATCCTAACCCGTACGCTGACACTAACCCGCGCCCTCACACGTACGCTCCCCCTAGAGCGTTGTCGTACCCTCACCTGGACCCTAAACCGTCCCCGTCCCCTAACCCTAACCCTAGCCCGAACCCTAACCCTAACCCTTCCCCGAAGCCTGACCCTCAGCCGTCCCCTAATCCTAACCCGTACGCTGACACTAACCCGCGCCCTCACACGTACGCTCCCCCTAGAGCGTTGTCGTACCCTCACCTGGACCCGAAACCGTCCCCGTCCCCTAACCCTAACCCTAGCCCGAACCCTAACCCTAACCCTTCCCCGAAGCCTGACCCTCAGCCGTCCCCTAATCCTAACCCGTACGCTGACACTAACCCGCGCCCTCACACGTACGCTCCCCCTAGAGCGTTGTCGTACCCTCACCTGGACCCTAAACTGTCCCCGTCCCCTAACCCTAACCCTAGCCCGAACCCTAACCCTAACCCTTCCCCGAAGCCTGACCCTCAGCCGTCCCCTAATCCTAACCCGTACGCTGACACTAACCCGCGCCCTCACACGTACGCTCCCCCTAGAGCGTTGTCGTACCCTCACCTGGACCCTAAACCGTCCCCGTCCCCTAACCCTAACCCTAGCCCGAAGCCTAACCCTAACCCTTCCCCGAAGCCTGACCCTCAGCCGTCCCCTAATCCTAACCCGTACGCTGACACTAACCCGCGCCCTCACACGTACGCTCCCCCTAGAGCGTTGTCGTACCCTCACCTGGACCCTAAACCGTCCCCGTCCCCTAACCCTAACCCTAGCCCGAACCCTAACCCTAACCCTTCCCCGAAGGCTGACCCTCAGCCGTCCCCTAATCCTAACCCGTACGCTGACACTAACCCGCGCCCTCACACGAACGCTCCCCCTAGAGCGTTGTCGTACCCTCACCTGGACCCTAAACCGTCCCCGTCCCCTAACCCTAACCCTAGCCCGCAGCCTAACCCTAACCCTTCCCCGAAGCCTGACCCTCAGCCGTCCCCTAATCCTAACCCGTACGCTGACACTAACCCGCACCCTCACACGTACGCTCCCCCTAGAGCGTTGTCGTACCCTCACCTGGACCCTAAACCGTCCCCGTCCCCTAACCCTAACCCTAGCCCGAACCCTAACCCTAACCCTTCCCCGAAGCCTGACCCTCAGCCGTCCCCTAATCCTAACCCGTACGCTGACACTAACCCGCGCCCTCACACGTACGCTCCCCCTAGAGCGTTGTCGTACCCTCACCTGGACCCTAAACCCTCCCCGTCCCCTAACCCTAACCCTAGCCCGAACCCTAACCCTAACCCTTCCCCGAAGCCTGACCCTCAGCCGTCCCCTAATCCTAACCCGTACGCTGACACTAACCCGCGCCCTCACACGTACGCTCCCCCTAGAGCGTTGTCGTACCCTCACCTGGACCCTAAACCGTCCCCGTCCCCTAACCCTAACCCTAGCCCGAAGCCTAAACGTAACCCTTCCCCGAAGCCTGACCCTCAGCCGTCCCCTAATCCTAACCCGTACGCTGACACTAACCCGCGCCCTCACACGTACGCTCCCCCTAGAGCGTTGTCGTACCCTCACCTGGACCCTAAACCGTCCCCGTCCCCTAACCCTAACCCTAGCCCGAACCCTAACCCTAACCCTTCCCCGAAGCCTGACCCTCAGCCGTCCCCTAATCCTAACCCGTACGCTGACACTAACCCGCGCCCTCACACGTACGCTCCCCCTAGAGCGTTGTCGTACCCTCACCTGGACCCTAAACCGTCCCCGTCCCCTAACCCTAACCCTAGCCCGAACCCTAACCCTAAACCTTCCCCGAAGACTGACCCTCAGCCGTCCCCTAATCCTAACCCGTACGCTGACACTAACCCGCGCCCTCACACGTACGCTCCCCCTAGAGCGTTGTCGTACCCTCACCTGGACCCTAAACCGTCCCCGTCCCCTAACCCTAACCCTAGCCCGAACCCTAACCCTAACCCTTCCCCGAAGCCTGACCCTCAGCCGTCCCCTAATCCTAACCCGTACGCTGACACTAACCCGCGCCCTCACACGTACGCTCCCCCTAGAGCGTTGTCGTACCCTCACCTGGACCCTAAACCGTCCCCGTCCCCTAACCCTAACCCTAGCCCGAACCCTAACCCTAACCCTTCCCCGAAGCCTGACCCTCAGCCGTCCCCTAATCCTAACCCGTAAGCAGACACTAACCCGCGCCCTCACACGTACGCTCCCCCTAGAGCGTTGTCGTACCCTCACCTGGACCCTAAACCGTCCCCGTCCCCTAACCCTAACCCTAGCCCGAACCCTAACCCTAACCCTTCCCCGAAGCCTGACCCTCAGCCGTCCCCTAATCCTAACCCGTACGCTGACACTAACCCGCGCCCTCACACGTACGCTCCCCCTAGAGCGTTGTCGTACCCTCACCTGGACCCTAAACCGTCCCCTAACCCTAACCCTAACCCTAGCCCGAACCCTAACCCTAACCCTTCCCCGAAGCCTGACCCTCAGCCGTCCCCTAATCCTAACCCGTACGCTGACACTAACCCGCGCCCTCACACGTACGCTCCCCCTAGAGCGTTGTCGTACCCTCACCTGGACCCTAAACCGTCCCCGTCCCCTAACCCTAACCCTAGCCCGAACCCTAACCCTAACCCTTCCCCGAAGCCTGACCCTCAGCCGTCCCCTAATCCTAACCCGTACGCTGACACTAACCCGCGCCCTCACACGTACGCTCCCCCTAGAGCGTTGTCGTACCCTCACCTGGACCCTAAACCGTCCCCGTCCCCTAACCCTAACCCTAGCCCGAAGCCTGACCCTAACCCTTCCCCGAAGCCTGACCCTCAGCCGTCCCCTAATCCTAACCCGTACGCTGACACTAACCCGCGCCCTCACACGTACGCTCCCCCTAGAGGGTTGTCGTACCCTCACCTGGACCCTAAACCGTCCCCGTCCCCTAACCCTAACCCTAGCCCGAAGCCTAACCCTAACCCTTCCCCGAAGCCTGACCCTCAGCCGTCCCCTAATCCTAACCTGTACGCTGACACTAACCCGCGCCCTCACACGTACGCTCCCCCTAGAGCGTTGTCGTACCCTCACCTGGACCCTAAACCGTCCCCGTCCCCTAACCCTAACCCTAGCCCGAACCCTAACCCTAACCCTTCCCCGAAGCCTGACCCTCAGCCGTCCCCTAATCCTAACCCGTACGCTGACACTAACCCGTGCCCTCACACGTACGCTCCCCCTAGAGCGTTGTCGTACCCTCACCTGGACCCTAAACCGTCCCCGTCCCCTAACCCTAACCCTAGCCCGAACCCTAACCCTAACCCTTCCCCGAAGCCTGACCCTCAGCCGTCCCCTAATCCTAACCCGTACGCTGACACTAACCCGCGCCCTCACACGTACGCTCCCCCTAGAGCGTTGTCGTACACTCACCTGGACCCTAAACCGTCCCCGTCCCCTAACCCTAACCCTAGCCCGAACCCTAACCCTAACCCTTCCCCGAAGCCTGACCCTCAGCCGTCCCCTAATCCTAACCCGTACGCTGACACTAACCCGCGCCCTCACACGTACTCTCCCCCGAGAGCGTTGTCGTACCCTCACCTGGACCCTAAAACGTCCCCGTCCCCTAACCCTAACCCTAGCCCGAAGCCTAACCCTAACCCTTCCCCGAAGCCTGACACTCAGCCGTCCCCTAATCCTAACCCGTACGCTGACACTAACCCGCACCCTCACACGTACGCTCCCCTTAGAGCGTTGTCGTACCCTCACCTGGACCCTAAACCGTCCCCGTCCCCTAACCCTAACCCTAGCCCGAAGCCTAACCCTAACCCTTCCCCGAAGCCTGACCCTCAGCCGTCCCCTAATCCTAACCCGTACGCTGACACTAACCCGCGCCCTCACACGTACGCTCCCCCTAGAGCGTTGTCGTACCCTCACCTGGACCCTAAACCGTCCCCGTCCCCTAACCCTAACCCTAGCCCGAACCCTAACCCTAACCCTTCCCCGAAGCCTGACCCTCAGCCGTCCCCTAATCCTAACCCGTACGCTGACACTAACCCGCGCCCTCACACGTACGCTCCCCCTAGAGCGTTGTCGTACCCTCACCTGGACCCGAAACCGTCCCCGTCCCCTAACCCTAACCCTAGCCCGAACCCTAACCCTAACCCTTCCCCGAAGCCTGACCCTCAGCCGTCCCCTAATCCTAACCCGTACGCTGACACTAACCCGCGCCCTCACACGTACGCTCCCCCTAGAGCGTTGTCGTACCCTCACCTGGACCCTAAACTGTCCCCGTCCCCTAACCCTAACCCTAGCCCGAACCCTAACCCTAACCCTTCCCCGAAGCCTGACCCTCAGCCGTCCCCTAATCCTAACCCGTACGCTGACACTAACCCGCGCCCTCACACGTACGCTCCCCCTAGAGCGTTGTCGTACCCTCACCTGGACCCTAAACCGTCCCCGTCCCCTAACCCTAACCCTAGCCCGAAGCCTAACCCTAACCCTTCCCCGAAGCCTGACCCTCAGCCGTCCCCTAATCCTAACCCGTACGCTGACACTAACCCGCGCCCTCACACGTACGCTCCCCCTAGAGCGTTGTCGTACCCTCACCTGGACCCTAAACCGTCCCCGTCCCCTAACCCTAACCCTAGCCCGAACCCTAACCCTAACCCTTCCCCGAAGGCTGACCCTCAGCCGTCCCCTAATCCTAACCCGTACGCTGACACTAACCCGCGCCCTCACACGAACGCTCCCCCTAGAGCGTTGTCGTACCCTCACCTGGACCCTAAACCGTCCCCGTCCCCTAACCCTAACCCTAGCCCGCAGCCTAACCCTAACCCTTCCCCGAAGCCTGACCCTCAGCCGTCCCCTAATCCTAACCCGTACGCTGACACTAACCCGCACCCTCACACGTACGCTCCCCCTAGAGCGTTGTCGTACCCTCACCTAGACCCTAAACCGTCCCCGTCCCCTAACCCTAACCCTAGCCCGAACCCTAACCCTAACCCTTCCCCGAAGCCTGACCCTCAGCCGTCCCCTAATCCTAACCCGTACGCTGACACTAACCCGCGCCCTCACACGTACGCTCCCCCTAGAGCGTTGTCGTACCCTCACCTGGACCCTAAACCCTCCCCGTCCCCTAACCCTAACCCTAGCCCGAACCCTAACCCTAACCCTTCCCCGAAGCCTGACCCTCAGCCGTCCCCTAATCCTAACCCGTACGCTGACACTAACCCGCGCCCTCACACGTACGCTCCCCCTAGAGCGTTGTCGTACCCTCACCTGGACCCTAAACCGTCCCCGTCCCCTAACCCTAACCCTAGCCCGAAGCCTAAACGTAACCCTTCCCCGAAGCCTGACCCTCAGCCGTCCCCTAATCCTAACCCGTACGCTGACACTAACCCGCGCCCTCACACGTACGCTCCCCCTAGAGCGTTGTCGTACCCTCACCTGGACCCTAAACCGTCCCCGTCCCCTAACCCTAACCCTAGCCCGAACCCTAACCCTAACCCTTCCCCGAAGCCTGACCCTCAGCCGTCCCCTAATCCTAACCCGTACGCTGACACTAACCCGCGCCCTCACACGTACGCTCCCCCTAGAGCGTTGTCGTACCCTCACCTGGACCCTAAACCGTCCCCGTCCCCTAACCCTAACCCTAGCCCGAACCCTAACCCTAACCCTTCCCCGAAGACTGACCCTCAGCCGTCCCCTAATCCTAACCCGTACGCTGACACTAACCCGCGCCCTCACACGTACGCTCCCCCTAGAGCGTTGTCGTACCCTCACCTGGACCCTAAACCGTCCCCGTCCCCTAACCCTAACCCTAGCCCGAACCCTAACCCTAACCCTTCCCCGAAGCCTGACCCTCAGCCGTCCCCTAATCCTAACCCGTACGCTGACACTAACCCGCGCCCTCACACGTACGCTCCCCCTAGAGCGTTGTCGTACCCTCACCTGGACCCTAAACCGTCCCCGTCCCCTAACCCTAACCCTAGCCCGAACCCTAACCCTAACCCTTCCCCGAAGCCTGACCCTCAGCCGTCCCCTAATCCTAACCCGTAAGCAGACACTAACCCGCGCCCTCACACGTACGCTCCCCCTAGAGCGTTGTCGTACCCTCACCTGGACCCTAAACCGTCCCCGTCCCCTAACCCTAACCCTAGCCCGAACCCTAACCCTAACCCTTCCCCGAAGCCTGACCCTCAGCCGTCCCCTAATCCTAACCCGTACGCTGACACTAACCCGCGCCCTCACACGTACGCTCCCCCTAGAGCGTTGTCGTACCCTCACCTGGACCCTAAACCGTCCCCTAACCCTAACCCTAACCCTAGCCCGAACCCTAACCCTAACCCTTCCCCGAAGCCTGACCCTCAGCCGTCCCCTAATCCTAACCCGTACGCTGACACTAACCCGCGCCCTCACACGTACGCTCCCCCTAGAGCGTTGTCGTACCCTCACCTGGACCCTAAACCGTCCCCGTCCCCTAACCCTAACCCTAGCCCGAACCCTAACCCTAACCCTTCCCCGAAGCCTGACCCTCAGCCGTCCCCTAATCCTAACCCGTACGCTGACACTAACCCGCGCCCTCACACGTACGCTCCCCCTAGAGCGTTGTCGTACCCTCACCTGGACCCTAAACCGTCCCCGTCCCCTAACCCTAACCCTAGCCCGAAGCCTGACCCTAACCCTTCCCCGAAGCCTGACCCTCAGCCGTCCCCTAATCCTAACCCGTACGCTGACACTAACCCGCGCCCTCACACGTACGCTCCCCCTAGAGGGTTGTCGTACCCTCACCTGGACCCTAAACCGTCCCCGTCCCCTAACCCTAACCCTAGCCCGAAGCCTAACCCTAACCCTTCCCCGAAGCCTGACCCTCAGCCGTCCCCTAATCCTAACCCGTACGCTGACACTAACCCGCGCCCTCACACGTACGCTCCCCCTAGAGCGTTGTCGTACCCTCACCTGGACCCTAAACCGTCCCCGTCCCCTAACCCTAACCCTAGCCCGAACCCTAACCCTAACCCTTCCCCGAAGCCTGACCCTCAGCCGTCCCCTAATCCTAACCCGTACGCTGACACTAACCCGTGCCCTCACACGTACGCTCCCCCTAGAGCGTTGTCGTACCCTCACCTGGACCCTAAACCGTCCCCGTCCCCTAACCCTAACCCTAGCCCGAAGCCTAACCCTAACCCTTCCCCGAAGCCTGACCCTCAGCCGTCCCCTAATCCTAACCCGTACGCTGACACTAACCCGCGCCCTCACACGTACGCTCCCCCTAGAGCGTTGTCGTACCCTCACCTGGACCCTAAACCGTCCCCGTCCCCTAACCCTAACCCTAGCCCGAACCCTAACCCTAACCCTTCCCCGAAGCCTGACCCTCAGCCGTCCCCTAATCCTAACCCGTACGCTGACACTAACCCGCGCCCTCACACGTACGCTCCCCCTAGAGCGTTGTCGTACCCTCACCTGGACCCTAAACCGTCCCCGTCCCCTAACCCTAACCCTAGCCCGAACCCTAACCCTAACCCTTCCCCGAAGCCTGACCCTCAGCCGACCCCTAATCCTAACCCGTACGCTGAAACTAACCCGCGCCCTCACACGTACGCTCCCCCTAGAGCGTTGTCGTACCCTCACCTGGACCCTAAACCGTCCCCGTCCCCTAACCCTAACCCTAGCCCGAACCCTAACCCTAACCCTTCCCCGAAGCCTGACCCTCAGCCGTCCCCTAATCCTAACCCGTACGCTGACACTAACCCGCGCCCTCACACGTACGCTCCCCCTAGAGCGTTGTCGTACCCTCACCTGGACCCTAAACCGTCCCCGTCCCCTAACCCTAACCCTAGCCCGAACCCTAACCCTAACACTTCCCCGAAGCCTGACCCTCAGCCGTCCCCTAATCCTAACCCGTACGCTGACACTAACCCTCGCCCTCACACGTACGCTCCCCCTAGAGCGTTGTCGTACCCTCACCTGGACCCTAAACCGTCCCCGTCCCCTAACCCTAACCCTAGCCCGAACCCTAACCCTAACCCTTCCCCGAAGCCTGACCCTCAGCCGTCCCCTAATCCTAACCCGTACGCTGACACTAACCCGCGGCCTCACACGTACGCTCCCCCTAGAGCGTTGTCGTACCCTCACCTGGACCCTAAACCGTCCCCGTCCCCTAACCCTAACCCTAGCCCGAACCCTAACCCTAACCCTTCCCCGAAGCCTGACCCTCAGCCGTCCCCTAATCCTAACCCGTACGCTGACACTAACCCGCGCCCTCACACGTACGCTCCCCCTAGAGCGTTGTCGTACCCTCACCTGGACCCTAAACCGTCCCCGTCCCCTAACCCTAACCCTAGCCCGAACCCTAACCCTAACCCTTCCCCGAAGCCTGACCCTCAGCCGTCCCCTAATCCTAACCCGTACGCTGACACTAACCCGCGCCCTCACACGTACGCTCCCCCTAGAGCGTTGTCGTACCCTCACCTGGACCCTAAACCGTCCCCGTCCCCTAACCCTAACCCTAGCCCGAACCCTAACCCTAACCCTTCCCCGAAGCCTGACCCTCAGCCGTCCCCTAATCCTAACCCGTACGCTGACACTAACCCGCGCCCTCACACGTACGCTCCCCCTAGAGCGTTGTCGTACCCTCACCTGTACCCTAAACCGTCCCCGTCCCCTAACCCTAACCCTAGCCCGAACCCTAACCCTAACCCTTCCCCGAAGCCTGACCCTCAGCCGTCCCCTAATCCTAACCCGTACGCTGACACTAACCCGCGCCCTCACACGTACGCTCCCCCTAGAGCGTTGTCGTACCCTCACCTGGACCCTAAACCGTCCCCGTCCCCTAACCCTAACCCTAGCCCGAACCCTAACCCTAACCCTTCCCCGAAGCCTGACCCTCAGCCGTCCCCTAATCCTAACCCGTACGCTGACACTAACCCGCGCCCTCACACGTACGCTCCCCCTAGAGCGTTGTCTTACCCTCACCTGGACCCTAAACCGTCCCCGTCCCCTAACCCTAACCCTAGCCCGAACCCTAACCCTAACCCTTCCCCGAAGCCTGACCCTCAGCCGTCCCCTAATCCTAACCCGCACGCTGACACTAACCCGCGCCCTCACACGTACGCTCCCCCTAGAGCGTTGTCGTACCCTCACCTGGATCCTAAACCGTCCCCGTCCCCTAACCCTAACCCTAGCCCGAAGCCTAACCCTAACCCTTCCCCGAAGCCTGACCCTCAGCCGTCCCCTAATCCTAACCCGTACGCTGACACTAACCCGCGCCCTCACACGTACGCTCCCCCTAGAGCGTTGTCGTACCCTCACCTGGACCCTAAACCGTCCCCGTCCCCTAACCCTAACCCTAGCCCGAACCCTAACCCTAACCCTTCCCCGAAGCCTGACCCTCAGCCGTCCCCTAATCCTAACCCGTACGCTGACACTAACCCGCGCCCTCACACGTACGCTCCCCCTAGAGCGTTGTCGTACCCTCACCTGGACCCTAAACCGTCCCCGTCCCCTAACCCTAGCCCGAACCCTAAGCCTAACACTTCCCCGAAGCCTGACCCTCAGCCGTCCCCTAATCCTAACCCGTACGCTGACACTAACCCGCGCCCTCACACGTACCCTCCCCCTAGAGCGTTGTCGTACCCTCACCTGGACCCTAAACCGTCCCCGTCCCCTAACCCTAACCCTAGGCCGAACCCTAACCCTAACCCTTCCCCGAAGCCTGACCCTCAGCCGTCCCCTAATCCTAACCCGTACGCTGACACTAACCCGCGCCCTCACACGTACCCTCCCCCTAGAGCGTTGTCGTACCCTCACCTGGACCCTAAACCGTCCCCGTCCCCTAACCCTAACCCTAGCCCGAACCCTAACCCTAACCCTTCCCCGAAGCCTGACCCTCAGCCGTCCCCTAATCCTAACCCGTACGCTGACACTAACCCGCGCCCTCACACGTACTCTCCCCCGAGAGCGTTGTCGTACCCTCACCTGGACCCTAAAACGTCCCCGTCCCCTAACCCTAACCCTAGCCCGAAGCCTAACCCTAACCCTTCCCCGAAGCCTGACACTCAGCCGTCCCCTAATCCTAACCCGTACGCTGACACTAACCCGCACCCTCACACGTACGCTCCCCTTAGAGCGTTGTCGTACCCTCACCTGGACCCTAAACCGTCCCCGTCCCCTAACCCTAACCCTAGCCCGAAGCCTAACCCTAACCCTTCCCCGAAGCCTGACCCTCAGCCGTCCCCTAATCCTAACCCGTACGCTGACACTAACCCGCGCCCTCACACGTACGCTCCCCCTAGAGCGTTGTCGTACCCTCACCTGGACCCTAAACCGTCCCCGTCCCCTAACCCTAACCCTAGCCCGAACCCTAACCCTAACCCTTCCCCGAAGCCTGACCCTCAGCCGTCCCCTAATCCTAACCCGTACGCTGACACTAACCCGCGCCCTCACACGTACGCTCCCCCTAGAGCGTTGTCGTACCCTCACCTGGACCCGAAACCGTCCCCGTCCCCTAACCCTAACCCTAGCCCGAACCCTAACCCTAACCCTTCCCCGAAGCCTGACCCTCAGCCGTCCCCTAATCCTAACCCGTACGCTGACACTAACCCGCGCCCTCACACGTACGCTCCCCCTAGAGCGTTGTCGTACCCTCACCTGGACCCTAAACTGTCCCCGTCCCCTAACCCTAACCCTAGCCCGAACCCTAACCCTAACCCTTCCCCGAAGCCTGACCCTCAGCCGTCCCCTAATCCTAACCCGTACGCTGACACTAACCCGCGCCCTCACACGTACGCTCCCCCTAGAGCGTTGTCGTACCCTCACCTGGACCCTAAACCGTCCCCGTCCCCTAACCCTAACCCTAGCCCGAAGCCTAACCCTAACCCTTCCCCGAAGCCTGACCCTCAGCCGTCCCCTAATCCTAACCCGTACGCTGACACTAACCCGCGCCCTCACACGTACGCTCCCCCTAGAGCGTTGTCGTACCCTCACCTGGACCCTAAACCGTCCCCGTCCCCTAACCCTAACCCTAGCCCGAACCCTAACCCTAACCCTTCCCCGAAGGCTGACCCTCAGCCGTCCCCTAATCCTAACCCGTACGCTGACACTAACCCGCGCCCTCACACGAACGCTCCCCCTAGAGCGTTGTCGTACCCTCACCTGGACCCTAAACCGTCCCCGTCCCCTAACCCTAACCCTAGCCCGCAGCCTAACCCTAACCCTTCCCCGAAGCCTGACCCTCAGCCGTCCCCTAATCCTAACCCGTACGCTGACACTAACCCGCACCCTCACACGTACGCTCCCCCTAGAGCGTTGTCGTACCCTCACCTGGACCCTAAACCGTCCCCGTCCCCTAACCCTAACCCTAGCCCGAACCCTAACCCTAACCCTTCCCCGAAGCCTGACCCTCAGCCGTCCCCTAATCCTAACCCGTACGCTGACACTAACCCGCGCCCTCACACGTACGCTCCCCCTAGAGCGTTGTCGTACCCTCACCTGGACCCTAAACCCTCCCCGTCCCCTAACCCTAACCCTAGCCCGAACCCTAACCCTAACCCTTCCCCGAAGCCTGACCCTCAGCCGTCCCCTAATCCTAACCCGTACGCTGACACTAACCCGCGCCCTCACACGTACGCTCCCCCTAGAGCGTTGTCGTACCCTCACCTGGACCCTAAACCGTCCCCGTCCCCTAACCCTAACCCTAGCCCGAAGCCTAAACGTAACCCTTCCCCGAAGCCTGACCCTCAGCCGTCCCCTAATCCTAACCCGTACGCTGACACTAACCCGCGCCCTCACACGTACGCTCCCCCTAGAGCGTTGTCGTACCCTCACCTGGACCCTAAACCGTCCCCGTCCCCTAACCCTAACCCTAGCCCGAACCCTAACCCTAACCCTTCCCCGAAGCCTGACCCTCAGCCGTCCCCTAATCCTAACCCGTACGCTGACACTAACCCGCGCCCTCACACGTACGCTCCCCCTAGAGCGTTGTCGTACCCTCACCTGGACCCTAAACCGTCCCCGTCCCCTAACCCTAACCCTAGCCCGAACCCTAACCCTAACCCTTCCCCGAAGACTGACCCTCAGCCGTCCCCTAATCCTAACCCGTACGCTGACACTAACCCGCGCCCTCACACGTACGCTCCCCCTAGAGCGTTGTCGTACCCTCACCTGGACCCTAAACCGTCCCCGTCCCCTAACCCTAACCCTAGCCCGAACCCTAACCCTAACCCTTCCCCGAAGCCTGACCCTCAGCCGTCCCCTAATCCTAACCCGTACGCTGACACTAACCCGCGCCCTCACACGTACGCTCCCCCTAGAGCGTTGTCGTACCCTCACCTGGACCCTAAACCGTCCCCGTCCCCTAACCCTAACCCTAGCCCGAACCCTAACCCTAACCCTTCCCCGAAGCCTGACCCTCAGCCGTCCCCTAATCCTAACCCGTAAGCAGACACTAACCCGCGCCCTCACACGTACGCTCCCCCTAGAGCGTTGTCGTACCCTCACCTGGACCCTAAACCGTCCCCGTCCCCAACCCTAACCCTAGCCCGAACCCTAACCCTAACCCTTCCCCGAAGCCTGACCCTCAGCCGTCCCCTAATCCTAACCCGTACGCTGACACTAACCCGCGCCCTCACACGTACCCTCCCCCTAGAGCGTTGTCGTACCCTCAACTGTACCCGAAACCGTCCCCGTCCCCTAACCCTAACCCTAGCCCGAACCCTAACCCTAACCCTTCCCCGAAGCCTGACCCTCAGCCGTCCCCTAATCCTAACCCGTACGCTGACACTAACCCGCGCCCTCACACGTACGCTCCCCCTAGAGCGTTGTCGTACCCTCACCTGGACCCTAAACCGTCCCCGTCCCCTAACCCTAACCCTAGCCCGAACCCTAACCCTAACCCTTCCCCGAAGCCTGACCCTCAGCCGTCCCCTAATCCTAACCCGTACTCTGACACTAACCCGCGCCCTCACACGTACGCTCCCCCTAGAGCGTTGTCGTACCCTCACCTGGACCCTAAACCGTCCCCGTCCCCTAACCCTAACCCTAGCCCGAACCCTAACCCTAACCCTTCCCCGAAGACTGACCCTCAGCCGTCCCCTAATCCTAACCCGTACGCTGACACTAACCCGCGCCCTCACACGTACGCTCCCCCTAGAGCGTTGTCGTACCCTCACCTGGACCCTAAACCGTCCCCGTCCCCTAACCCTAACCCTAGCCCGAACCCTAACCCTAACCCTTCCCCGAAGCCTGACCCTCAGCCGTCCCCTAATCCTAACCCGTACGCTGACACTAACCCGCGCCCTCACACGTACGCTCCCCCTAGAGCGTTGTCGTACCCTCACCTGGACCCTAAACCGTCCCCGTCCCCTAACCCTAACCCTAGCCCGAAGCCTAACCCTAACCCTTCCCCGAAGCCTGACCCTCAGCCGTCCCCTAATCCTAACCCGTACGCTGACACTAACCCGCGCCCTCACACGTACGCTCCCCCTAGAGCGTTGTCGTACCCTCACCTGGACCCTAAACCGTCCCCGTCCCCTAGCCCTAACCCTAGCCCGAACCCTAACCCTAACCCTTCCCCGAAGCCTTACCCTCAGCCGTCCCCTAATCCTAACCCGTACGCTGACACTAACCCGCGCCCTCACACGTACGCTCCCCCTAGAGCGTTGTCGTACCCTCACCTGGACCCTAAACCGTCCCCGTCCCCTAACCCTAACCCTAGCCCGAACCCTAACCCTAACCCTTCCCCGAAGCCTGACCCTCAGCCGTCCCCTAATCCTAACCCGTACGCTGACACTAACCCGCGCCCTCACACGTACGCTCGCCCTAGAGCGTTGTCGTACCCTCACCTGGACCCTAAACCGTCCCCGTCCCCTAACCCTAACCCTAGCCCGAACCCTAACCCTAACCCTTCCCCGAAGCCTGACCCTCAGCCGTCCCCTAATCCTAACCCGTACGCTGACACTAACCCGCGCCCTCACACGTACGCTCCCCCTAGAGCGTTGTCGTACCCTCACCTGGACCCTAAACCCTCCCCGTCCCCTAACCCTAACCCTAGCCCGAACCCTAACCCTAACCCTTCCCCGAAGCCTGACCCTCAGCCGTCCCCTAATCCTAACCCGTACGCTGACACTAACCCGCGCCCTCACACGTACCCTCCCCCTAGAGCGTTGTCGTACCCTCACCTGGACCCTAAACCGTCCCCGTCCCCTAACCCTAACCCTAGCCCGAAGCCTAACCCTAACCCTTCCCCGAAGCCTGACCCTCAGCCGTCCCCTAATCCTAACCCGTACGCTGACACTAACCCGCGGCCTCACACGTACGCTCCCCCTAGAGCGTTGTCGTACCCTCACCTGGACCCTAAACCGTCCCCGTCCCCTAACCCTAACCCTAGCCCGAACCCTAACCCTAACCCTTCCCCGAAGCCTGACCCTCAGCCGTCCCCTAATCCTAACCCGTACGCTGACACTAACCCGCGCCCTCACACGTACGCTCCCCCTAGAGCGTTGTCGTACCCTCACCTGGACCCTAAATCGTCCCCGTCCCCTAACCCTAACCCTAGCCCGAACCCTAACCCTAACCCTTCCCCGAAGCCTGACCCTCAGCCGTCCCCTAATCCTAACCCGTACGCTGACACTAACCCGCGCCCTCACACGTACGCTCCCCCTAGAGCGTTGTCGTACCCTCACCTGGACCCTAAACCGTCCCCGTCCCCTAACCCTAACCCTAGCCCGAACCCTAACCCTAACCCTTCCCCGAAGCCTGACCCTCAGCCGTCCCATAATCCTAACCCGTACGCTGACACTAACCCGCGCCCTCACACGTACGCTCCCCCTAGAGCGTTGTCGTACCCTCACCTGTACCCTAAACCGTCCCCGTCCCCTAACCCTAACCCTAGCCCGAACCCTAACCCTAACCCTTCCCCGAAGCCTGACCCTCAGCCGTCCCCTAATCCTAACCCGTACGCTGACACTAACCCGCGCCCTCACACGTACGCTCCCCCTAGAGCGTTGTCGTACCCTCACCTGGACCCTAAACCGTCCCCGTCCCCTAACCCTAACCCTAGCCCGAACCCTAACCCTAACCCTTCCCCGAAGCCTGACCCTCAGCCGTCCCCTAATCCTAACCCGTACGCTGACACTAACCCGCGCCCTCACACGTACGCTCCCCCTAGAGCGTTGTCGTACCCTCACCTGGACCCTAAACCGTCCCCGTCCCCTAACCCTAGCCCGAACCCTAAGCCTAACACTTCCCCGAAGCCTGACCCTCAGCCGTCCCCTAATCCTAACCCGTACGCTGACACTAACCCGCGCCCTCACACGTACCCTCCCCCTAGAGCGTTGTCGTACCCTCACCTGGACCCTAAACCGTCCCCGTCCCCTAACCCTAACCCTAGCCCGAACCCTAACCCTAACCCTTCCCCGAAGCCTGACCCTCAGCCGTCCCCTAATCCTAACCCGTACGCTGACACTAACCCGCGCCCTCACACGTACTCTCCCCCGAGAGCGTTGTCGTACCCTCACCTGGACCCTAAAACGTCCCCGTCCCCTAACCCTAACCCTAGCCCGAAGCCTAACCCTAACCCTTCCCCGAAGCCTGACACTCAGCCGTCCCCTAATCCTAACCCGTACGCTGACACTAACCCGCGCCCTCACACGTACGCTCCCCTTAGAGCGTTGTCGTACCCTCACCTGGACCCTAAACCGTCCCCGTCCCCTAACCCTAACCCTAGCCCGAAGCCTAACCCTAACCCTTCCCCGAAGCCTGACCCTCAGCCGTCCCCTAATCCTAACCCGTACGCTGACACTAACCCGCGCCCTCACACGTACGCTCCCCCTAGAGCGTTGTCGTACCCTCACCTGGACCCTAAACCGTCCCCGTCCCCTAACCCTAACCCTAGCCCGAACCCTAACCCTAACCCTTCCCCGAAGCCTGACCCTCAGCCGTCCCCTAATCCTAACCCGTACGCTGACACTAACCCGCGCCCTCACACGTACGCTCCCCCTAGAGCGTTGTCGTACCCTCACCTGGACCCGAAACCGTCCCCGTCCCCTAACCCTAACCCTAGCCCGAACCCTAACCCTAACCCTTCCCCGAAGCCTGACCCTCAGCCGTCCCCTAATCCTAACCCGTACGCTGACACTAACCCGCGCCCTCACACGTACGCTCCCCCTAGAGCGTTGTCGTACCCTCACCTGGACCCTAAACCGTCCCCGTCCCCTAACCCTAACCCTAGCCCGAACCCTAACCCTAACCCTTCCCCGAAGCCTGACCCTCAGCCGTCCCCTAATCCTAACCCGTACGCTGACACTAACCCGCGCCCTCACACGTACGCTCCCCCTAGAGCGTTGTCGTACCCTCACCTGGACCCTAAACCGTCCCCGTCCCCTAACCCTAACCCTAGCCCGAAGCCTAACCCTAACCCTTCCCCGAAGCCTGACCCTCAGCCGTCCCCTAATCCTAACCCGTACGCTGACACTAACCCGCGCCCTCACACGTACGCTCCCCCTAGAGCGTTGTCGTACCCTCACCTGGACCCTAAACCGTCCCCGTCCCCTAACCCTAACCCTAGCCCGAACCCTAACCCTAACCCTTCCCCGAAGGCTGACCCTCAGCCGTCCCCTAATCCTAACCCGTACGCTGACACTAACCCGCGCCCTCACACGAACGCTCCCCCTAGAGCGTTGTCGTACCCTCACCTGGACCCTAAACCGTCCCCGTCCCCTAACCCTAACCCTAGCCCGCAGCCTAACCCTAACCCTTCCCCGAAGCCTGACCCTCAGCCGTCCCCTAATCCTAACCCGTACGCTGACACTAACCCGCACCCTCACACGTACGCTCCCCCTAGAGCGTTGTCGTACCCTCACCTGGACCCTAAACCGTCCCCGTCCCCTAACCCTAACCCTAGCCCGAACCCTAACCCTAACCCTTCCCCGAAGCCTGACCCTCAGCCGTCCCCTAATCCTAACCCGTACGCTGACACTAACCCGCGCCCTCACACGTACGCTCCCCCTAGAGCGTTGTCGTACCCTCACCTGGACCCTAAACCCTCCCCGTCCCCTAACCCTAACCCTAGCCCGAACCCTAACCCTAACCCTTCCCCGAAGCCTGACCCTCAGCCGTCCCCTAATCCTAACCCGTACGCTGACACTAACCCGCGCCCTCACACGTACGCTCCCCCTAGAGCGTTGTCGTACCCTCACCTGGACCCTAAACCGTCCCCGTCCCCTAACCCTAACCCTAGCCCGAAGCCTAAACGTAACCCTTCCCCGAAGCCTGACCCTCAGCCGTCCCCTAATCCTAACCCGTACGCTGACACTAACCCGCGCCCTCACACGTACGCTCCCCCTAGAGCGTTGTCGTACCCTCACCTGGACCCTAAACCGTCCCCGTCCCCTAACCCTAACCCTAGCCCGAACCCTAACCCTAACCCTTCCCCGAAGCCTGACCCTCAGCCGTCCCCTAATCCTAACCCGTACGCTGACACTAACCCGCGCCCTCACACGTACGCTCCCCCTAGAGCGTTGTCGTACCCTCACCTGGACCCTAAACCGTCCCCGTCCCCTAACCCTAACCCTAGCCCGAACCCTAACCCTAACCCTTCCCCGAAGACTGACCCTCAGCCGTCCCCTAATCCTAACCCGTACGCTGACACTAACCCGCGCCCTCACACGTACGCTCCCCCTAGAGCGTTGTCGTACCCTCACCTGGACCCTAAACCGTCCCCGTCCCCTAACCCTAACCCTAGCCCGAACCCTAACCCTAACCCTTCCCCGAAGCCTGACCCTCAGCCGTCCCCTAATCCTAACCCGTACGCTGACACTAACCCGCGCCCTCACACGTACGCTCCCCCTAGAGCGTTGTCGTACCCTCACCTGGACCCTAAACCGTCCCCGTCCCCTAACCCTAACCCTAGCCCGAACCCTAACCCTAACCCTTCCCCGAAGCCTGACCCTCAGCCGTCCCCTAATCCTAACCCGTAAGCAGACACTAACCCGCGCCCTCACACGTACGCTCCCCCTAGAGCGTTGTCGTACCCTCACCTGGACCCTAAACCGTCCCCGTCCCCAACCCTAACCCTAGCCCGAACCCTAACCCTAACCCTTCCCCGAAGCCTGACCCTCAGCCGTCCCCTAATCCTAACCCGTACGCTGACACTAACCCGCGCCCTCACACGTACCCTCCCCCTAGAGCGTTGTCGTACCCTCAACTGTACCCGAAACCGTCCCCGTCCCCTAACCCTAACCCTAGCCCGAACCCTAACCCTAACCCTTCCCCGAAGCCTGACCCTCAGCCGTCCCCTAATCCTAACCCGTACGCTGACACTAACCCGCGCCCTCACACGTACGCTCCCCCTAGAGCGTTGTCGTACCCTCACCTGGACCCTAAACCGTCCCCGTCCCCTAACCCTAACCCTAGCCCGAACCCTAACCCTAACCCTTCCCCGAAGCCTGACCCTCAGCCGTCCCCTAATCCTAACCCGTACTCTGACACTAACCCGCGCCCTCACACGTACGCTCCCCCTAGAGCGTTGTCGTACCCTCACCTGGACCCTAAACCGTCCCCGTCCCCTAACCCTAACCCTAGCCCGAACCCTAACCCTAACCCTTCCCCGAAGACTGACCCTCAGCCGTCCCCTAATCCTAACCCGTACGCTGACACTAACCCGCGCCCTCACACGTACGCTCCCCCTAGAGCGTTGTCGTACCCTCACCTGGACCCTAAACCGTCCCCGTCCCCTAACCCTAACCCTAGCCCGAACCCTAACCCTAACCCTTCCCCGAAGCCTGACCCTCAGCCGTCCCCTAATCCTAACCCGTACGCTGACACTAACCCGCGCCCTCACACGTACGCTCCCCCTAGAGCGTTGTCGTACCCTCACCTGGACCCTAAACCGTCCCCGTCCCCTAACCCTAACCCTAGCCCGAAGCCTAACCCTAACCCTTCCCCGAAGCCTGACCCTCAGCCGTCCCCTAATCCTAACCCGTACGCTGACACTAACCCGCGCCCTCACACGTACGCTCCCCCTAGAGCGTTGTCGTACCCTCACCTGGACCCTAAACCGTCCCCGTCCCCTAGCCCTAACCCTAGCCCGAACCCTAACCCTAACCCTTCCCCGAAGCCTTACCCTCAGCCGTCCCCTAATCCTAACCCGTACGCTGACACTAACCCGCGCCCTCACACGTACGCTCCCCCTAGAGCGTTGTCGTACCCTCACCTGGACCCTAAACCGTCCCCGTCCCCTAACCCTAACCCTAGCCCGAACCCTAACCCTAACCCTTCCCCGAAGCCTGACCCTCAGCCGTCCCCTAATCCTAACCCGTACGCTGACACTAACCCGCGCCCTCACACGTACGCTCGCCCTAGAGCGTTGTCGTACCCTCACCTGGACCCTAAACCGTCCCCGTCCCCTAACCCTAACCCTAGCCCGAAGCCTAACCCTAACCCTTCCCCGAAGCCTGACCCTCAGCCGTCCCCTAATCCTAACCCGTACGCTGACACTAACCCGCGCCCTCACACGTACGCTCCCCCTAGAGCGTTGTCGTACCCTCACCTGGACCCTAAACCCTCCCCGTCCCCTAACCCTAACCCTAGCCCGAACCCTAACCCTAACCCTTCCCCGAAGCCTGACCCTCAGCCGTCCCCTAATCCTAACCCGTACGCTGACACTAACCCGCGCCCTCACACGTACGCTCCCGCTAGAGCGTTGTCGTACCCTCACCTGGACCCTAAACCGTCCCCGTCCCCTAACCCTAACCCTAGCCCGAACCCTAACCCTAACCCTTCCCCGAAGCCTGACCCTCAGCCGTCCCCTAATCCTAACCCGTACGCTGACACTAACCCGCGCCCTCACACGTACGCTCCCCCTAGAGCGTTGTCGTACCCTCACCTGGACCCTAAACCGTCCCCGTCCCCTAACCCTAACCCTAGCCCGAACCCTAACCCTAACCCTTCCCCGAAGCCTGACCCTCAGCCGTCCCCTAATCCTAACCCGTAAGCAGACACTAACCCGCGCCCTCACACGTACGCTCCCCCTAGAGCGTTGTCGTACCCTCACCTGGACCCTAAACCGTCCCCGTCCCCAACCCTAACCCTAGCCCGAACCCTAACCCTAACCCTTCCCCGAAGCCTGACCCTCAGCCGTCCCCTAATCCTAACCCATACGCTGACACTAACCCGCGCCCTCACACGTACCCTCCCCCTAGAGCGTTGTCGTACCCTCACCTGTACCCGAAACCGTCCCCGTCCCCTAACCCTAACCCTAGCCCGAACCCTAACCCTAACCCTTCCCCGAAGCCTGACCCTCAGCCGTCCCCTAATCCTAACCCGTACGCTGACACTAACCCGCGCCCTCACACGTACGCTCCCCCTAGAGCGTTGTCGTACCCTCACCTGGACCCTAAACCGTCCCCGTCCCCTAACCCTAACCCTAGCCCGAACCCTAACCCTAACCCTTCCCCGAAGCCTGACCCTCAGCCGTCCCCTAATCCTAACCCGTACGCTGACACTAACCCGCGCCCTCACACGTACGCTCCCCCTAGAGCGTTGTCGTACCCTCACCTGGACCCTAAACCGTCCCCGTCCCCTAACCCTAACCCTAGCCCGAACCCTAACCCTAACCCTTCCCCGAAGCCTGACCCTCAGCCGTCCCCTAATCCTAACCCGTACGCTGACACTAACCCGCGCCCTCACACGTACGCTCCCCCTAGAGCGTTGTCGTACCCTCACCTGGACCCTAAACCGTCCCCATCCCCTAACCCTAACCCTAGCCCGAACCCTAACCCTAACCCTTCCCCGAAGCCTGACCCTCAGCCGTCCCCTAATCCTAACCCGTACGCTGACACTAACCCGCGCCCTCACACGTACGCTCCCCCTAGAGCGTTGTCGTACCCTCACCTGGACCCTAAACCGTCCCCGTCCCCTAACCCTAACCCTAGCCCGAAGCCTAACCCTAACCCTTCCCCGAAGCCTGACCCTCAGCCGTCCCCTAATCCTAACCCGTACGCTGACACTAACCCGCGCCCTCACACGTACGCTCCCCCTAGAGCGTTGTCGTACCCTCACCTGGACCCTAAACCGTCCCCGTCCCCTAACCCTAACCCTAGCCCGAACCCTAACCCTAAACCTTCCCCGAAGCCTGACCCTCAGCCGTCCCCTAATCCTAACCCGTACGCTGACACTAACCCGCGCCCTCACACGTACGCTCCCCCTAGAGCGTTGTCGTACCCTCACCTGGACCCTAAACCGTCCCCGTCCCCTAACCCTAACCCTAGCCCGAAGCCTAACCCTAACCCTTCCCCGAAGCCTGACCCTCAGCCGTCCCCTAATCCTAACCCGTACGCTGACACTAACCCGCGCCCTCACACGTACGCTCCCCCTAGAGCGTTGTCGTACCCTCACCTGGACCCTAAACCGTCCCCGTCCCCTAGCCCTAACCCTAGCCCGAACCCTAACCCTAACCCTTCCCCGAAGCCTTACCCTCAGCCGTCCCCTAATCCTAACCCGTACGCTGACACTAACCCGCGCCCTCACACGTATGCTCCCCCTAGAGCGTTGTCGTAACCTCACCTGGACCCTAAACCGTCCCCGTCCCCTAACCCTAACCCTAGCCCGAACCCTAACCCTAACCCTTCCCCGAAGCCTGACCCTCAGCCGTCCCCTAATCCTAACCCGTACGCTGACACTAACCCGCGCCCTCACACGTACGCTCGTCCTAGAGCGTTGTCGTACCCTCACCTGGACCCTAAACCGTCCCCGTCCCCTAACCCTAACCCTAGCCCGAACCCTAACCCTAACCCTTCCCCGAAGCCTGACCCTCAGCCGTCCCCTAATCCTAACCCGTACGCTGACACTAACCCGCGCCCTCACACGTACGCTCCCCCTAGAGCGTTGTCGTACCCTCACCTGGACCCTAAACCCTCCCCGTCCCCTAACCCTAACCCTAGCCCGAACCCTAACCCTAACCCTTCCCCGAAGCCTGACCCTCAGCCGTCCCCTAATCCTAACCCGTACGCTGACACTAACCCGCGCCCTCACACGTACGCTCCCGCTAGAGCGTTGTCGTACCCTCACCTGGACCCTAAACCGTCCCCGTCCCCTAACCCTAACCCTAGCCCGAACCCTAACCCTAACCCTTCCCCGAAGCCTGACCCTCAGCCGTCCCCTAATCCTAACCCGTACGCTGACACTAACCCGCGCCCTCACACGTACGCTCCCCCTAGAGCGTTGTCGTACCCTCACCTGGACCCTAAACCGTCCCCGTCCCCTAACCCTAACCCTAGCCCGAACCCTAACCCTAACCCTTCCCCGAAGCCTGACCCTCAGCCGTCCCCTAATCCTAACCCGTAAGCAGACACTAACCCGCGCCCTCACACGTACGCTCCCCCTAGAGCGTTGTCGTACCCTCACCTGGACCCTAAACCGTCCCCGTCCCCAACCCTAACCCTAGCCCGAACCCTAACCCTAACCCTTCCCCGAAGCCTGACCCTCAGCCGTCCCCTAATCCTAACCCGTACGCTGACACTAACCCGCGCCCTCACACGTACCCTCCCCCTAGAGCGTTGTCGTACCCTCACCTGTACCCGAAACCGTCCCCGTCCCCTAACCCTAACCCTAGCCCGAACCCTAACCCTAACCCTTCCCCGAAGCCTGACCCTCAGCCGTCCCCTAATCCTAACCCGTACGCTGACACTAACCCGCGCCCTCACACGTACGCTCCCCCTAGAGCGTTGTCGTACCCTCACCTGGACCCTAAACCGTCCCCGTCCCCTAACCCTAACCCTAGCCCGAACCCTAACCCTAACCCTTCCCCGAAGCCTGACCCTCAGCCGTCCCCTAATCCTAACCCGTACGCTGACACTAACCCGCGCCCTCACACGTACGCTCCCCCTAGAGCGTTGTCGTACCCTCACCTGGACCCTAAACCGTCCCCGTCCCCTAACCCTAACCCTAGCCCGAAGCCTAACCCTAACCCTTCCCCGAAGACTGACCCTCAGCCGTCCCCTAATCCTAACCCGTACGCTGACACTAACCCGCGCCCTCACACGTACGCTCCCCCTAGAGCGTTGTCGTACCCTCACCTGGACCCTAAACCGTCCCCGTCCCCTAACCCTAACCCTAGCCCGAACCCTAACCCTAACACTTCCCCGAAGCCTGACCCTCAGCCGTCCCCTAATCCTAACCCGTACGCTGACACTAACCCGCGCCCTCACACGTACGCTCCCCCTAAGGCGTTGTCGTACCCTCACCTGGACCCTAAACCGTCCCCGTCCCCTAACCCTAACCCTAGCCCGAAGCCTAACCCTAACCCTTCCCCGAAGCCTGACCCTCAGCCGTCCCCTAATCCTAACCCGTACGCTGACACTAACCCGCGCCCTCACACGTACGCTCCCCCTAGAGCGTTGTCGTACCCTCACCTGGACCCTAAACCCTCCCCGTCCCCTAACCCTAACCCTAGCCCGAACCCTAACCCTAACCCTTCCCCGAAGCCTGACCCTCAGCCGTCCCCTAATCCTAACCCGTACGCTGACACTAACCCACGCCCTCACACGTACGCTCCCCCTAGAGCGTTGTCGTACCCTCACCTGGACCCTAAACCGTCCCCGTCCCCTAACCCTAACCCTAGCCCGAACCCTAAACGTAACCTTTCCCCGAAGCCTGACCCTCAGCCGTCCCCTAATCCTAACCCGTACGCTGACACTAACCCGCGCCCTCACACGTACGCTCCCCCTAGAGCGTTGTCGTACCCTCACCTGGACCCTAAACCGTCCCCGTCCCCTAACCCTAACCCTAGCCCGAACCCTAACCCTAACCCTTCCCCGAAGCCTGACCCTCAGCCGTCCCCTAATCCTAACTCGTACGCTGACACTAACCCGCGCCCTCACACGTACGCTCCCCCTAGAGCGTTGTCGTACCCTCACCTGGAACCTAAACCGTCCCCGTCCCCTAACCCTAACCCTAGCCCGAACCCTAACCCTAACCCTTCCCCGAAGCCTGACCCTCAGCCGTCCCCTAATCCTAACCCGTACGCTGACACTAACCCGCGCCCTCACACGTACGCTCCCCCTAGAGCGTTGTCGTACCCTCACCTGGACCCTAAACCGTCCCCGTCCCCTAACCCTAACCCTAGCCCGAACCCTAACCCTAACCCTTCCCCGAAGCCTGACCCTCAGCCGTCCCCTAATCCTAACCCGTAAGCAGACACTAACCCGCGCCCTCACACGTACGCTCCCCCTAGAGCGTTGTCGTACCCTCACCTGGACACTAAACCGTCCCCGTCCCCTAACCCTAACCCTAGCCCGAACCCTAACCCTAACCCTTCCCCGAAGCCTGACCCTCAGCCGTCCCCTAATCCTAACCCGTACGCTGACACTAACCTGCGCCCTCACACGTACCCTCCCCCTAGAGCGTTGTCGTACCCTCACCTGGACCCGAAACCGTCCCCGTCCCCTAACCCTAACCCTAGCCCGAACCCTAACCCTAACCCTTCCCCGAAGCCTGACCCTCAGCCGTCCCCTAATCCTAACCCGTACGCTGACACTAACCCGCGCCCTCACACGTACGCTCCCCCTAGAGCGTTGTCGTACCCTCACCTGGACCCTAAACCGTCCCCGTCCCCTAACCCTAACCCTAGCCCGAAGCCTAACCCTAACCCTTCCCCGAAGCCTGACCCTCAGCCGTCCCCTAATCCTAACCCGTACGCTGACACTAACCCGCGCCCTCACACGTACGCTCCCCCTAGAGCGTTGTCGTACCCTCACCTGGACCCTAAACCGTCCCCGTCCCCTAACCCTAACCCTAGCCCGAACCCTAACCCTAACCCTTCCCCGAAGCCTTACCCTCAGCCGTCCCCTAATCCTAACCCGTACGCTGACACTAACCCGCGCCCTCAAACGTACGCTCCCCCTAGAGCGTTGTCGTACCCTCACCTGGACCCTAAACCGTCCCCGTCCCCTAACCCTAACCCTAGCCCGAACCCTAACCCTAACCCTTCCCCGAAGCCTGACCCTCAGCCGTCCCCTAATCCTAACCCGTACGCTGACACTAACCCGCGCCCTCACACGTACGCTCGCCCTAGAGCGTTGTCGTACCCTCACCTGGACCCTAAACCGTCCCCGTCCCCTAACCCTAACCCTAGCCCGAACCCTAACCCTAACCCTTCCCCGAAGCCTGACCCTCAGCCGTCCCCTAATCCTAACCCGTACGCTGACACTAACCCGCGCCCTCACACGTACGCTCCCCCTAGAGTGTTGTCGTACCCTCACCTGGACCCTAAACCGTCCCCGTCCCCTAACCCTAACCCTAGCCCGAACCCTAACCCTAACCCTTCCCCGAAGCCTGACCCTCAGCCGTCCCCTAATCCTAACCCGTACGCTGACACTAACCCGCGCCCTCACACGTACGCTCCCCCTAGAGCGTTGTCGTACCCTCACCTGGACCCTAAACCGTCCCCGTCCCCTAACCCTAACCCTAGCCCGAAGCCTAACCCTAACCCTTCCCCGAAGCCTGACCCTCAGCCGTCCCCTAATCCTAACCCGTACGCAGATACTAACCCGCGCCCTCACACGTACGCTCCCCCTAGACCGTTGTCGTACCCTCACCTGGACCCTAAACCGTCCCCGTCCCCTAACCCTAACCCTAGCCCGAACCCTAACCCTAACCCTTCCCCGAAGCCTGACCCTCAGCCGTCCCCTAATCCTAACCCGTACGCTGACACTAACCCGCGCCCTCACACGTACGCTCCCCCTAGAGCGTTGTCGTACCCTCACCTGGACCCTAAACCGTCCCCGTCCCCTAACCCTAACCCTAGCCCGAACCCTAACCCTAACACTTCCCCGAAGCCTGACCCTCAGCCGTCCCCTAATCCTAACTCGTACGCTGACACTAACCCGCGCCCTCACACGTACGCTCCCGCTAGAGCGTTGTCGTACCCTCACCTGGACCCTAAACCGTCCCCGTCCCCTAACCCTAACCCTAGCCCGAACCCTAACCCTAACCCTTCCCCGAAGCCTGACCCTCAGCCGTCCCCTAATCCTAACCCGTACGCTGACACTAACCCGCGCCCTCACACGTACGCTCCCCCTAGAGCGTTGTCGTACCCTCACCTGGACCCTAAACCGTCCCCGTCCCCTAACCCTAACCCTAGCCCGAAGCCTAGCCCTAACCCTTCCCCGAAGCCTGACCCTCAGCCGTCCCCTAATCCTAACCCGTACGCAGATACTAACCCGCGCCCTCACACGTACGCTCCCCCTAGAGCGTTGTCGTACCCTCACCTGGACCCTAAACCGTCCCCTAACCCTAACCCTAGCCCGAACCCTAACCCTAACCCTTCCCCGAAGCCTGACCCTCAGCCGTCCCCTAATCCTAACCCGTACGCTGACACTAACCCGCGCCCTCACACGTACCCTCCCCCTAGAGCGTTGTCGTACCCTCACCTGGACCCGAAACCGTCCCCGTCCCCTAACCCTAACCCTAGCCCGAACCCTAACCCTAACCCTTCCCCGAAGCCTGACCCTCAGCCGTCCCATAATCCTAACCCGTACGCTGACACTAACCCACGCCCTCACACGTACGCTCCCCCTAGAGCGTTGTCGTACCCTCACCTGGACCCTAAACCGTCCCCGTCCCCTAACACTAACCCTAGCCCGAACCCTAACCCTAACCCTTCCCCGAAGCCTGACCCTCAGCCGTCCCCTAATCCTAACCCGTACGCTGACACTAACCCGCGCCCTCACACGTACGCTCCCCCTAGAGCGTTGTCGTACCCTCACCTGGACCCTAAACCGTCCCCGTCCCCTAACCCTAACCCTAGCCCGAACCCTAACCCTAACCCTTCCCCGAAGCCTGACCCTCAGCCGTCCCCTAATCCTAACCCGTACGCTGACACTAACCCGCGCCCTCACACGTACGCTCCCCCTAGAGCGTTGTCGTACCCTCACCTGGACCCTAAACCGTCCCCGTCCCCTAAACCTAACCCTAGCCCGAACCCTAACCCTAACCCTTCCCCGAAGCCTGACCCTCAGCCGTCCCCTAATCCTAACCCGTACGCTGACACTAACCCGCGCCCTCACACGTACGCTCCCCCTAGAGCGTTGTCGTACCCTCACCTGGACCCTAAACCGTCCCCGTCCCCTAACCCTAACCCTAGCCCGAACCCTAACCCTAACCCTTCCCCGAAGCCTGACCCTCAGCCGTCCCCTAATCCTAACCCGTACGCTGACACTAACCCGCGCCCTCACACGTACGCTCCCCCTAGAGCGTTGTCGTACCCTCACCTGGACCCTAAACCGTCCCCGTCCCCTAACCCTAACCCTAGCCCGAACCCTAACCCTAACCCTTCCCCGAAGCCTGACCCTCAGCCGTCCCCTAATCCTAACCCGTACGCTGACACTAACCCGCGCCCTCACACGTACTCTCCCCCGAGAGCGTTGTCGTACCCTCACCTGGACCCTAAAACGTCCCCGTCCCCTAACCCTAACCCTAGCCAGAAGCCTAACCCTAACCCTTCCCCGAAGCCTGACCCTCAGCCGTCCCCTAATCCTAACCCGTACGCTGACACTAACCCGCGCCCTCACACGTACGCTCCCCCTAGAGCGTTGTCGTACCCTCACCTGGACCCTAAACCGTCCCCGTCCCCTAACCCTAGCCCGAACCCTAAGCCTAACCCTTCCCCGAAGCCTGACCCTCAGCCGTCCCCTAATCCTAACCCGTACGCTGACACTAACCCGCGCCCTCACACGTACCCTCCCCCTAGAGCGTTGTCGTACCCTCACCTGGACCCTAAACCGTCCCCGTCCCCTAACCCTAACCCTAGCCCGAACCCTAACCCTAACCCTTCCCCGAAGCCTGACCCTCAGCCGTCCACTAATCCTAACCCGTATGCTGACACTAACCCGCGCCCTCACACGTACCCTCCCCCTAGAGCGTTGTCGTACCCTCACCTGGACCCTAAACCGTTCCCGTCCCCTAACCCTAACCCTAGCCCGAACCCTAACCCTAACCCTTCCCCGAAGCCTGACCCTCAGCCGTCCCCTAATCCTAACCCGTACGCTGACACTAACCCGCGCCCTCACACGTACTCTCCCCCGAGAGCGTTGTCGTACCCTCACCTGGACCCTAAAACGTCCCCGTCCCCTAACCCTAACCCTAGCCAGAAGCCTAACCCTAACCCTTCCCCGAAGCCTGACCCTCAGCCGTCCCCTAATCCTAACCCGTACGCTGACACTAACCCGCGCCCTCACACGTACGCTCCCCTTAGAGCGTTGTCGTACCCTCACCTGGACCCTAAACCGTCCCCGTCCCCTAACCCTAACCCTTGCCCGAAGCCTAACCCTAACCCTTCCCCGAAGCCTGACCCTCAGCCGTCCCCTAATCCTAACCCGTACGCTGACACTAACCCGCGCCCTCACACGTACGCTCCCCCTAGAGCGTTGTCGTACCCTCACCTGGACCCTAAACCGTCCCCGTCCCCTAACCCTAACCCTAGCCCGAACCCTAACCCTAACCCTTCCCCGAAGCCTGACCCTCAGCCGTCCCCTAATCCTAACCCGTACGCTGACACTAACCCGCGCCCTCACACGTACGCTCCCCCTAGAGCGTTGTCGTACCCTCACCTGGACCCGAAACCGTCCCCGTCCCCTAACCCTAACCCTAGCCCGAACCCTAACCCTAACCCTTCCCCGAAGCCTGACCCTCAGCCGTCCCCTAATCCTAACCCGTACGCTGACACTAACCCGCGCCCTCACACGTACGCTCCCCCTAGAGCGTTGTCGTACCCTCACCTGGACCCTAAACCGTCCCCGTCCCCTAACCCTAACCCTAGCCCGAACCCTAACCCTAACACTTCCCCGAAGCCTGACCCTCAGCCGTCCCCTAATCCTAACCCGTACGCTGACACTAACCCGCGCCCTCACACGTACGCTCCCCCTAGAGCGTTGTCGTACCCTCACCTGGACCCTAAACCGTCCCCGTCCCCTAACCCTAACCCTAGCCCGAACCCTAAACGTAACCTTTCCCCGAAGCCTGACCCTCAGCCGTCCCCTAATCCTAACCCGTACGCTGACACTAACCCGCGCCCTCACACGTACGCTCCCCCTAGAGCGTTGTCGTACCCTCACCTGGACCCTAAACCGTCCCCGTCCCCTAAACCTAACCCTAGCCCGAACCCTAACCCTAACCCTTCCCCGAAGCCTGACCCTCAGCCGTCCCCTAATCCTTACTCGTACGCTGACACTAACCCGCGCCCTCACACGTACGCTCCCGCTAGAGCGTTGTCGTACCCTCACCTGGAACCTAAACCGTCCCCGTCCCCTAACCCTAACCCTAGCCCGAACCCTAACCCTTCCCCGAAGCCTGACCCTCAGCCGTCCCCTAATCCTAACCCGTACGCTGACACTAACCCGCGCCCTCACACGTACGCTCCCCCTAGAGCGTTGTCGTACCCTCACCTGGACCCTAAACCGTCCCCGTCCCCTAACCCTAACCCTAGCCCGAACCCTAACCCTAACCCTTCCCCGAAGCCTGACCCTCAGCCGTCCCCTAATCCTAACCCGTAAGCAGACACTAACCCGCGCCCTCACACGTACGCTCCCCCTAGAGCGTTGTCGTACCCTCACCTGGACACTAAACCGTCCCCGTCCCCTAACCCTAACCCTAGCCCGAACCCTAACCCTAACCCTTCCCCGAAGCCTGACCCTCAGCCGTCCCCTAATCCTAACCCGTACGCTGACACTAACCCGCGCCCTCACACGTACCCTCCCCCTAGAGCGTTGTCGTACCCTCACCTGGACCCTAAACCGTCCCCGTCCCCTAACCCTAACCCTAGCCCGAACCCTAACCCTAACCCTTCCCCGAAGCCTGACCCTCAGCCGTCCCCTAATCCTAACCCGTACGCTGACACTAACCCGCGCCCTCACACGTACGCTCCCCCTAGAGCGTTGTCGTACCCTCACCTGGACCCTAAACCATCCCCGTCCCCTAACCCTAACCCTAGCCCGAACCCTAACCCTAACCCTTCCCCGAAGCCTGACCCTCAGCCGTCCCCTAATCCTAACCCGTACGCTGACACTAACCCGCGCCCTCACACGTACGCTCCCCCTAGAGCGTTGTCGTACCCTCACCTGGACCCTAAACCGTCCCCGTCCCCTATCCCTAACCCTAGCCCGAAGCCTAACCCTAACCCTTCCCCGAAGACTGACCCTCAGCCGTCCCCTAATCCTAACCCGTACGCTGACACTAACCCGCGCCCTCACACGTACGCTCCCCCTAGAGCGTTGTCGTACCCTCACCTGGACCCTAAACCGTCCCCGTCCCCTAACCCTAACCCTAGCCCGAACCCTAACCCTAACCCTTCCCCGAAGCCTGACCCTCAGCCGTCCCCTAATCCTACCCGTACGCTGACACTAACCCGCGCCCTCACACGTACGATCCCCCTAGAGCGTTGTCGTACCCTCACCTGGACCCTAAACCGTCCCCGGCCCCTAACCCTAACCCTAGCCCGAAGCCTAACCCTAACCCTTCCCCGAAGCCTGACCCTCAGCCGTCCCCTAATCCTAACCCGTACGCTGACACTAACCCGCGCCCTCACACGTACGCTCCCCCTAGAGCGTTGTCGTACCCTCACCTGGACCCTAAACCGTCCCCGTCCCCTAACCCTAACCCTAGCCCGAACCCTAACCCTAACCCTTCCCCGAAGCCTTACCCTCAGCCGTCCCCTAATCCTAACCCGTACGCTGACACTAACCCGCGCCCTCAAACGTACGCTCCCCCTAGAGCGTTGTCGTACCCTCACCTGGACCCTAAACCGTCCCCGTCCCCTAACCCTAACCCTAGCCCGAACCCTAACCCTAACCCTTCCCCGAAGCCTGACCCTCAGCCGTCCCCTAATCCTAACCCGTACGCTGACACTAACCCGCGCCCTCACACGTACGCTCGCCCTAGAGCGTTGTCGTACCCTCACCTGGACCCTAAACCGTCCCCGTCCCCTAACCCTAACCCTAGCCCGAACCCTAACCCTAACCCTTCCCCGAAGCCTGACCCTCAGCCGTCCCCTAATCCTAACCCGTACGCTGACACTAACCCGCGCCCTCACACGTACGCTCCCCCTAGAGCGTTGTCGTACCCTCACCTGGACCCTAAACCGTCCCCGTCCCCTAACCCTAACCCTAGCCCGAAGCCTAACCCTAACCCTTCCCCGAAGCCTGACCCTCAGCCGTCCCCTAATCCTAACCCGTACGCTGACACTAACCCGCGCCCTCACACGTACGCTCCCCCTAGAGCGTTGTCGTACCCTCACCTGGACCCTAAACCGTCCCCGTCCCCTAACCCTAACCCTAGCCAGAAGCCTAAACGTAACCTTTCCCCGAAGCCTGACCCTCAGCCGTCCCCTAATCCTAACCCGTACGCTGACACTAACCCGCGCCCTCACACGTACGCTCCCCCTAGAGCGTTGTCGTACCCTCACCTGGACCCTAAACCGTCCCCGTCCCCTAACCCTAACCCTAGCCCGAACCCTAACCCTAACCCTTCCCCGAAGCCTGACCCTCAGCCGTCCCCTAATCCTAACTCGTACGCTGACACTAACCCGCGCCCTCACACGTACGCTCCCGCTAGAGCGTTGTCGTACCCTCACCTGGACCCTAAACCGTCCCCGTCCCCTAACCCTAACCCTAGCCCGAACCCTAACCCTAACCCTTCCCCGAAGCCTGACCCTCAGCCGTCCCCTAATCCTAACCCGTACGCTGACACTAACCCGCGCCCTCACACGTACGCTCCCCCTAGAGCGTTGTCGTACCCTCACCTGGACCCTAAACCGTCCCCGACCCCTAACCCTAACCCTAGCCCGAAGCCTAACCCTAACCCTTCCCCGAAGCCTGACCCTCAGCCGTCCCCTAATCCTAACCCGTACGCAGATACTAACCCGCGCCCTCACACGTACGCTCCCCCTAGAGCGTTGTCGTACCCTCACCTGGACCCTAAACCGTCCCCGTCCCCTAACCCTAACCCTAGCCCGAACCCTAACCCTAACCCTTCCCCGAAGCCTGACCCTCAGCCGTCCCCTAATCCTAACCCGTACGCTGACACTAACCCGCGCCCTCACACGTACGCTCCCCCTAGAGCGTTGTCGTACCCTCACCTGGACCCTAAACCGTCCCCGTCCCCTAACCCTAACCCTAGCCCGAACCCTAACCCTAACCCTTCCCCGAAGCCTGACCCTCAGCCGTCCCCTAATCCTAACCCGTACGCTGACACTAACCCGCGCCCTCACACGTACGCTCCCCCTAGAGCGTTGTCGTACCCTCACCTGGACCCTAAACCGTCCCAGTCCCCTAACCCTAACCCTAGCCCGAGGCCTAACCCTAACCCTTCCCCGAAGCCTGACCCTCAGCCGTCCCCTAATCCTAACCCGTACGCTGACACTAACCCGCGCCCTCACACGTACGCTCCCCCTAGAGCGTTGTCGTACCCTCACCTGGACCCTAAACCGTCCCCGTCCCCTAACCCTAACCCTAGCCCGAACCCTAACCCTAACCCTTCCCCGAAGCCTGACCCTCAGCCGTCCCCTAATCCTAACCCGTACGCTGACACTAACCCGCGCCCTCACACGTACGCTCCCCCTAGAGCGTTGTCGTACCCTCACCTGGACCCTAAACCGTCCCCGTCCCCTAACCCTAACCCGAACCCTAATCCTAACACTTCCCCGAAGCCTGACCCTCAGCCGTCCCCTAATCCTAACCCGTACGCTGACACTAACCCGCGCCCTCACACGTAACCTCCCCCTAGAGCGTTGTCGTACCCTCACCTGGACCCTAAACCGTCCCCGTCCCCTAACCCTAACCCTAGCCCGAACCCTAACCCTAACCCTTCCCCGAAGCCTGACCCTCAGCCGTCCCCTAATCCTAACCCGTACGCTGACACTAACCCGCGCCCTCACACGTACGCTCCCCCTAGAGCGTTGTCGTACCCTCACCTGGACCCTAAACCGTCCCCGTCCCCTAACCCTAACCCTAGCCCGAACCCTAACCCTAACCCTTCCCCGAAGCCTGACCCTCAGCCGTCCCCTAATCCTAACCCGTACGCTGACACTAACCCGCGCCCTCACACGTACGCTCCCCCTAGAGCGTTGTCGTACCCTCACCTGGACCCTAAACCGTCCCCGTCCCCTAACCCTAACCCTAGCCCGAACCCTAACCCTAACCCTTCCCCGAAGCCTGACCCTCAGCCGTCCCCTAATCCTAACCCGTACGCTGACACTAACCCGCGCCCTCACACGTACGCTCCCCCTAGAGCGTTGTCGTACCCTCACCTGGACCCTAAACCGTCCCCGTCCCCTAACCCTAACCCTAGCCCGAACCCTAACCCTAACCCTTCCCCGAAGCCTGACCCTCAGCCGTCCCCTAATCCTAACCCGTACGCTGACACTAACCCGCGCCCTCACACGTACGCTCCCCCTAGAGCGTTGTCGTACCCTCACCTGGACCCTAAACCGTCCCCGTCCCCTAACCCTAACCCTAGCCCGAACCCTAACCCTAACCCTTCCCCGAAGCCTGACCCACAGCCGTCCCCTAATCCTAACCCGTACGCTGACACTAACCCGCGCCCTCACACGTACGCTCCCCCTAGAGCGTTGTCGTACCCTCACCTGGACCCTAAACCGTCCCCGTCCCCTAGCCCGAACCCTAACCCTAACACTTCCCCGAAGCCTGACCCTCAGCCGTCCCCTAATCCTAACCCGTACGCTGACACTAACCCGCGCCCTCACACGTACGCTCCCCCTAGAGCGTTGTCGTACCCTCACCTGGACCCTAAACCGTCCCCGTCCCCTAACCCTAACCCTAGCCCGAACCCTAACCCTAACCCTTCCCCGAAGCCTGACCCTCAGCCGTCCCCTAATCCTAACCCGTACGCTGACACTAACCCGCGCCCTCACACGTACGCTCCCCCTAGAGCGTTGTCGCACCCTCACCTGGACCCTAAACCGTCCCCGTCCCCTAACCCTAACCCTAGCCCGAACCCTAACCCTAACCCTTCCCCGAAGCCTGACCCTCAGCCGTCCCCTAATCCTAACCCGTACGCTGACACTAACCCGCGCCCTCACACGTACGCTCCCCCTAGAGCGTTGTCGTACCCTCACCTGGACCCTAAACCGTCCCCGTCCCCTAACCCTAACCCTAGCCCGAACCCTAACCCTAACCCTTCCCCGAAGCCTGACCCTCAGCCGTCCCCTAATCCTAACCCGTACGCTGACACTAACCCGCGCCCTCACACGTACGCTCCCCCTAGAGCGTTGTCGTACCCTCACCTGGACCCTAAACCGTCCCCGTCCCCTAACCCTAACCCTAGCCCGAACCCTAACCCTAACCCTTCCCCGAAGCCTGACCCTCAGCCGTCCCCTAATCCTAACCCGTACGCTGACACTAACCCGCGCCCTCACACGTACGCTCCCCCTAGAGCGTTGTCGTACCCTCACCTGGACCCTAAACCGTCCCCGTCCCCTAACCCTAACCCTAGCCCGAACCCTAACCCTAACCCTTCCCCGAAGCCTGACCCTCAGCCGTCCCCTAATCCTAACCCGTACGCTGACACTAACCCGCGCCCTCACACGTACGCTCCCCCTAGAGCGTTGTCGTAACCTCACCTGGACCCTAAACCGTCCCCGTCCCCTAACCCTAACCCTAGCCCGAAGCCTAAGCCTAACCCTTCCCCGAAGCCTGACCCTCAGCCGTCCCCTAATCTAAACCCGTACGCTGACACTAACCCGCGCCCTCACACGTACGCTCCCCCTAGAGCGTTGTCGTACCCTCACCTGGACCCTAAACCGTCCCCGTCCCCTAACCCTAACCCTAGCCCGAACCCTAACCCTAACCCTTCCCCGAAGCCTGACCCTCAGCCGTCCCCTAATCCTAACCCGTACGCTGACACTAACCCGCGCCCTCACACGTACGCTCCCCCTAGAGCGTTGTCGTACCCTCACCTGGACCCTAAACCGTCCCCGTCCCCTAACCCTAACCCTAGCCCGAACCCTAACCCTAACTCTTCCCCGAAGCCTGACCCTCAGCCGTCCCCTAATCCTAACCCGTACGCTGACACTAACCCGCGCCCTCACACGTATGCTCCCCCTAGAGCGTTGTCGTACCCTCACCTGGACCCTAAACCGTCCCCGTCCCCTAACCCTAACCCTAGCCCGAACCCTAACCCTAACCCTTCCCCGAAGCCTGACCCTCAGCCGTCCCCTAATCCTAACCCGTACGCTGACACTAACCCGCGCCCTCACACGTACGCTCCCCCTAGAGCGTTGTCGTACCCTCACCTGGACCCTAAACCGTCCCCGTCCCCTAACCCTAACCCTAGCCCGAACCCTAACCCTAACCCTTCCCCGAAGCCTGACCCTCAGCCGTCCCCTAATCCTAACCCGTACGCTGACACTAACCCGCGCCCTCACACGTACGCTCCCCCTAGAGCGTTGTCGTACCCTCACCTGGACCCTAAACCGTCCCCGTCCCCTAACCCTAACCCTAGCCCGAACCCTAACCCTAACCCTTCCCCGAAGCCTGACCCTCAGCCGTCCCCTAATCCTAACCCGTACGCTGACACTAACCCGCGCCCTCACACGTACGCTCCCCCTAGAGCGTTGTCGTACCCTCACCTGGACCCTAAACCGTCCCCGTCCCCTAACCCTAACCCTAGCCCGAACCCTAACCCTAACCCTTCCCCGAAGCCTGACCCTCAGCCGTCCCCTAATCCTAACCCGTACGCTGACACTAACCCGCGCCCTCACACGTACGCTCCCCCTAGAGCGTTGTCGTACCCTCACCTGGACCCTAAACCGTCCCCGTCCCCTAACCCTAACCCTAGCCCGAACCCTAACCCTAACCCTTCCCCGAAGCCTGACCCTCAGCCGTCCCCTAATCCTAACCCGTACGCTGACACTAACCCGCGCCCTCACACGTACGCTCCCCCTAGAGCGTTGTCGTACCCTCACCTGGACCCTAAACCGTCCCCGTCCCCTAACCCTAACCCTAGCCCGAACCCTAACCCTAACCCTTCCCCGAAGCCTGACCCTCAGCCGTCCCCTAATCCTAACCCGTACGCTGACACTAACCCGCGCCCTCACACGTACGCTCCCCCTAGAGCGTTGTCGTAACCTCACCTGGACCCTAAACCGTCCCCGTCCCCTAACCCTAACCCTAGCCCGAAGCCTAACCCTAACCCTTCCCCGAAGCCTGACCCTCAGCCGTCCCCTAATCCTAACCCGTACGCTGACACTAACCCGCGCCCTCACACGTACGCTCCCCCTAGAGCGTTGTCGTACCCTCACCTGGACCCTAAACCGTCCCCGTCCCCTAACCCTAACCCTAACCCGAAGCCTAACCCTAACCCTTACCCGAAGCCTGACCCTCAGCCGTCCCCTAATCCTAACCCGTACGCTGACACTAACCCGCGCCCTCACACGTACGCTCCCCCTAGAGCGTTGTCGTACCCTCACCTGGACCCTAAACCGTCCCCGTCCCCTAACCCTAACCCTAGCCCGAAGCCTAACCCTAACCCTTCCCCGAAGCCTGACCCTCAGCCGTCCCCTAATCCTAACCCGTACGCTGACACTAACCCGCGCCCTCACACGTACGCTCCCCCTAGAGCGTTGTCGTACCCTCACCTGGACCCTAAACCGTCCCCGTCCCCTAACCCTAACCCTAGCCCGAACCCTAACCCTAACCCTTCCCCGAAGCCTGACCCTCAGCCGTCCCCTAATCCTAACCCGTACGCTGACACTAACCCGCGCCCTCACACGTACGCTCCCCCTAGAGCGTTGTCGTACCCTCACCTGGACCCTAAACCGTCCCCGTCCCCTAACCCTAACCCTAGCCCGAAGCCTAACCCTAACCCTTCCCCGAAGCCTGACCCTCAGCCGTCCCCTAATCCTAGCCCGTACGCTGACACTAACCCGCGCCCTCACACGTACGCTCCCCCTAGAGCGTTGTCGTACCCTCACCTGGACCCTAAACCGTCCCCGTCCCCTAACCCTAACCCTAGCCCGAAGCCTAACCCTAACCCTTCCCCGAAGCCTGACCCTCAGCCGTCCCCTAATCCTAACCCGTACGCTGACACTAACCCGCGCCCTCACACGTACGCTCCCCCTAGAGCGTTGTCGTACCCTCACCTGGACCCTAAACCGTCCCCGTCCCCTAACCCTAACCCTAGCCCGAACCCTAACCCTAACCCTTCCCCGAAGCCTGACCCTCAGCCGTCCCCTAATCCTAACCCGTACGCTGACACTAACCCGCGCCCTCACACGTACGCTCCCCCTAGAGCGTTGTCGTACCCTCACCTGGACCCTAAACCGTCCCCGTCCCCTAACCCTAACCCTAGCCCGAAGCCTAACCCTAACCCTTCCCCGAAGCCTGACCCTCAGCCGTCCCCTAATCCTAACCCGTACGCTGACACTAACCCGCGCCCTCACACGTACGCTCCCCCTAGAGCGTTGTTGTACCCTCACCTGGACCCTAAACCGTCCCCGTCCCCTAACCCTAACCCTAGCCCGAAGCCTAACCCTAACCCTTCCCCGAAGCCTGACCCTCAGCCGTCCCCTAATCCTAACCCGTACGCTGACACTAACCCGCGCCCTCACACGTACGCTCCCCCTAGAGCGTTGTCGTACCCTCACCTGGACCCTAAACCGTCCCCGTCCCCTAACCCTAACCCTAGCCCGAACCCTAACCCTAACCCTTCCCCGAAGCCTGACCCTCAGCCGTCCCCTAATCCTAACCCGTACGCTGACACTAACCCGCGCCCTCACACGTACGCTCCCCCTAGAGCGTTGTCGTACCCTCACCTGGACCCTAAACCGTCCCCGTCCCCTAACCCTAACCCTAGCCCGAACCCTAACCCTAACCCTTCCCCGAAGCCTGACCCTCAGCCGTCCCCTAATCCTAACCCGTACGCTGACACTAACCCGCGCCCTCACACGTACGCTCCCCCTAGAGCGTTGTCGTACCCTCACCTGGACCCTAAACCGTCCCCGTCCCCTAACCCTAACCCTAGCCCGAACCCTAAACCTAACCCTTCCCCGAAGCCTGACCCTCAGCCGTCCCCTAATCCTAACCCGTACGCTGACACTAACCCGCGCCCTCTCACGTACGCTCCCCCTAGAGCGTTGTCGTACCCTCACCTGGACCCTAAACCGTCCCCGTCCCCTAACCCTAACCCTAGCCCGAACCCTAACCCTAACCCTTCCCCGAAGCCTGACCCTCAGCCGTCCCCTAATCCTAACCCGTACGCTGACACTAACCCGCGCCCTCACACGTACGCTCCCCCTAGAGCGTTGTCGTACCCTCACCTGGACCCTAAACCGTCCCCGTCCCCTAACCCTAACCCTAGCCCGACCCCTAACCCTAACCCTTCCCCGAAGCCTGACCCTCAGCCGTCCCCTAATCCTAACCCGTACGCTGACACTAACCCGCGCCCTCACACGTACGCTCCCCCTAGAGCGTTGTCGTACCCTCACCTGGACCCTAAACCGTCCCCGTCCCCTAACCCTAACCCTAGCCCGAACCCTAACCCTAACCCTTCCCCGAAGCCTGACCCTCAGCCGTCCCCTAATCCTAACCCGTACGCTGACACTAACCCGCGCCCTCACACGTACGCTCCCCCTAGAGCGTTGTCGTACCCTCACCTGGACCCTAAACCGTCCCCGTCCCCTAACCCTAACCCTAGCCCGAACCCTAACCCTAACCCTTCCCCGAAGCCTGACCCTCAGCCGTCCCCTAATCCTAACCCGTACGCTGACACTAACCCGCGCCCTCACACGTACGCTCCCCCTAGAGCGTTGTCGTACCCTCACCTGGACCCTAAACCGTCCCCGTCCCCTAACCCTAACCCTAGCCCAAACCCTAACCCTAACCCTTCCCCGAAGCCTGACCCTCAGCCGTCCCCTAATCCTAACCCGTACGCTGACACTAACCCGCGCCCTCACACGTACGCTCCCCCTAGAGCGTTGTCGTACCCTCACCTGGACCCTAAACCGTCCCCGTCCCCTAACCCTAACCCTAGCCCGAACCCTAACCCTAACCCTTCCCCGAAGCCTGACCCTCAGCCGTCCCCTAATCCTAACCCGTACGCTGACACTAACCCGCGCCCTCACACGTACGCTCCCCCTAGAGCGTTGTCGTACCCTCACCTGGACCCTAAACCGTCCCCGTCCCCTAACCCTAACCCTAGCCCGAAGCCTAACCCTAACCCTTCCCCGAAGCCTGACCCTCAGCCGTCCCCTAATCCTAACCCGTACGCTGACACTAACCCGCGCCCTCACACGTACGCTCCCCCTAGAGCGTTGTCGTACCCTCACCTGGACCCTAAACCGTCCCCGTCCCCTAACCCTAACCCTAGCCCGAAGCCTAACCCTAACCCTTCCCCGAAGCCTGACCCTCAGCCGTCCCCTAATCCTAACCCGTACGCTGACACTAACCCGCGCCCTCACTCGTACGCTCCCCCTAGAGCGTTGTCGTTCCCTCACCTGGACCCTAAACCGTCCCCGTCCCCTAACCCTAACCCTAGCCCGAAGCCTAACCCTAACCCTTCCCCGAAGCCTGACCCTCAGCCGTCCCCTAATCCTAACCCGTACGCTGACACTAACCCGCGCCCTCACACGTACGCTCCCCCTAGAGCGTTGTCGTACCCTCACCTGGACCCTAAACCGTCCCCGTCCCCTAACCCTAACCCTAGCCCGAAGCTTAACCCTAACCCTTCCCCGAAGCCTGACCCTCAGCCGTCCCCTAATCCTAACCCGTACGCTGACACTAACCCGCGCCCTCACACGTACGCTCCCCCTAGAGCGTTGTCGTACCCTCACCTGGACCCTAAACCGTCCCCGTCCCCTAACCCTAACCCTAGCCCGAAGCCTAACCCTAACCCTTCCCCGAAGCCTGACCCTCAGCCGTCCCCTAATCCTAACCCGTACGCTGACACTAACCCGCGCCCTCACACGTACGCTCCCCCTAGAGCGTTGTCGTACCCTCACCTGGACCCTAAACCATCCCCGTCCCCTAACCCTAACCCTAGCCCGAAGCCTAACCCTAACCCTTCCCCGAAGCCTGACCCTCAGCCGTCCCCTAATCCTAACCCGTACGCTGACACTAACCCGCGCCCTCACACGTACGCTCCCCCTAGAGCGTTGTCGTACCCTCACCTGGACCCTAAACCGTCCCCGTCCCCTAACCCTAACCCTAGCCCGAACCCTAACCCTAACCCTTCCCCGAAGCCTGACCCTCAGCCGTCCCCTAATCCTAACCCGTACGCTGACACTAACCCGCGCCCTCACACGTACGCTCCCCCTAGAGCGTTGTCGTACCCTCACCTGGACCCTAAACCGTCCCCGTCCCCTAACCCTAACCCTAGCCCGAAGCCTAACCCTAACCCTTCCCCGAAGCCTGACCCTCAGCCGTCCCCTAATCCTAACCCGTACGCTGACACTAACCCGCGCCCTCACACGTACGCTCCCCCTAGAGCGTTGTCGTACCCTCACCTGGACCCTAAACCGTCCCCGTCCCCTAACCCTAACCCTAGCCCGAACCCTAACCCTAACCCTTCCCCGAAGCCTGACCCTCAGCCGTCCCCTAATCCTAACCCGTACGCTGACACTAACCCGCGCCCTCACACGTACGCTCCCCCTAGAGCGTTGTCGTACCCTCACCTGGACCCTAAACCGTCCCCGTCCCCTAACCCTAACCCTAGCCCGAAGCCTAACCCTAACCCTTCCCCGAAGCCTGACCCTCAGCCGTCCCCTAATCCTAACCCGTACGCTGACACTAACCCGCGCCCTCACACGTACGCTCCCCCTAGAGCGTTGTCGTACCCTCACCTGGACCCTAAACAGTCCCCGTCCCCTAACCCTAACCCTAGCCCGAACCCTAACCCTAACCCTTCCCCGAAGCCTGACCCTCAGCCGTCCCCTAATCCTAACCCGTACGCTGACACTAACCCGCGCCCTCACACGTACGCTCCCCCTAGAGAGTTGTCGTACCCTCACCTGGACCCTAAACCGTCCCCGTCCCCTAACCCTAACCCTAGCCCGAAGCCTAACCCTAACCCTTCCCCGAAGACTGACCCTCAGCCGTCCCCTAATTCTAACCCGTACGCTGACACTAACCCGCGCCCTCACACGTACGCTCCCCCTAGAGCGTTGTCGTACCCTCACCTGGACCCTAAACCGTCCCCGTCCCCTAACCCTAACCCTAGCCCGAACCCTAACCCTAACCCTTCCCCGAAGCCTGACCCTCAGCCGTCCCCTAATCCTAACCCGTACGCTGACACTAACCCGCGCCCTCACACGTACGCTCCCCCTAGAGCGTTGTCGTACCCTCACCTGGACCCTAAACCGTCCCCGTCCCCTAACCCTAACCCTAGCCCGAACCCTAACCCTAACCCTTCCCCGAAGCCTGACCCTCAGCCGTCCCCTAATCCTAACCCGTACGCTGACACTAACCCGCGCCCTCACACGTACGCTCCCCCTAGAGCGTTGTCGTACCCTCACCTGGACCCTAAACCGTCCCCGTCCCCTAACCCTAACCCTAGCCCGAAGCCTAACCCTAACCCTTCCCCGAAGCCTGACCCTCAGCCGTCCCCTAATCCTAACCCGTACGCTGACACTAACCCGCGCCCTCACACGTACGCTCCCCCTAGAGCGATGTCGTACCCTCACCTGGACCCTAAACCGTCCCCGTCCCCTAACCCTAACCCTAGCCCGAACCCTAACCCTAACCCTTCCCCGAAGCCTGACCCTCAGCCGTCCCCTAATCCTAACCCGTACGCTGACACTAACCCGCGCCCTCACACGTACGCTCCCCCTAGAGCGTTGTCGTACCCTCACCTGGACCCTAAACCGTCCCCGTCCCCTAACCCTAACCCTAGCCCGAACCCTAACCCTAACCCTTCCCCGAAGCCTGACCCTCAGCCGTCCCCTAATCCTAACCCGTACGCTGACACTAACCCGCGCCCTCACACGTACGCTCCCCCTAGAGCGTTGTCGTACCCTCACCTGGACCCTAAACCGTCCCCGTCCCCTAACCCTAACCCTAGCCCGAACCCTAACCCTAACCCTTCCCCGAAGCCTGACCCTCAGCCGTCCCCTAATCCTAACCCGTACGCTGACACTAACCCGCGCCCTCACACGTACGCTCCCCCTAGAGCGTTGTCGTACCCTCACCTGGACCCTAAACCGTCCCCGTCCCCTAACCCTAACCCTAGCCCGAAGCCTAACCCTAACCCTTCCCCGAAGCCTGACCCTCAGCCGTCCCCTAATCCTAACCCGTACGCTGACACTAACCCGCGCCCTCACACGTACGCTCCCCCTAGAGCGTTGTCGTACCCTCACCTGGACCCTAAACCGTCCCCGTCCCCTAACCCTAACCCTAGCCCGCAGCCTAACCCTAACCCTTCCCCGAAGCCTGACCCTCAGCCGTCCCCTAATCCTAACCCGTACGCTGACACTAACCCGCGCCCTCACACGTACGCTCCCCCTAGAGCGTTGTCGTACCCTCACCTGGACCCTAAACCGTCCCCGTCCCCTAAC